>NC_058369.1:81375180-81734680 GCF_018350175.1 Felis catus
GCTCCAAGATCTTGCAGCCCAAAGTAAATGAGCTGCCCCCAGAGATAGTGACAACTGTGAGTTCCCCAACCAAGATGCCTACGGTTCATCCAATGGCACAGTAAAGCCCATCAGTAAATGAACTGGCCAATGCACATGAGGCTTCAAGGAAGAAAGCAAACAGAAAGAAGACCATTGGGTACATAATTAGTGGAGAAGGCAAAATAAAACATTTGTTCTGTAACATCCTCAGCAAGGTGTAAAAACAGATCGAATCCATGAGATAAGAACAGGATGTGATTTTAGAAAGGGCCTTCAGAGAACAACAAAGAGCTCATAGAAATTAACAACATAACTAGAATAAAATAGCCAAGAGCTGGAAGATAGAGGAAATCTCCTGGAAATAGAAGTAAACTATGAATACGTGAGCAGTAAGAAAGACAAGAACACCAGGGGATCAGGCCTGGTATTCCATCATCTACTGGCAGTTCCAGAAAGAAGAGGTTAAACATAAGAGACTATCGAAGATTATTTTCTTTTTTTTTTCTTTTTTTTAAATTTTTTTTAATGTTTTTATTTATTTTTGAGACAGAGAGAGACAGAGCATGAATGGGGGAGGGGCAGAGAGAGAAGGAGACACAGAATCTGAAGCGGGCTCCAGGCTCTGAGCTGTCAGCACAGAGCCCGACGTGGGGCTTGAACTCACAGAGTGTGAGATCATGACCTGAGCTGAAGTCGGACACTCAACCGACTGAGCCACCCAGACACCCCGAAGAGTATTTTCAAAGTTGAAGTACATGAGTTTTCTGACTGAGAGAAACCACCCAGTACCCAGCAGAATAAATAAAAAATAAAATTAGACACACCATAATAAAATATCAGAAGACTGGAATAAATAGAAGATCTCAAAACGGTTTAAAAAGGAAAAAAAGTCACATAATAGTGATATAACAAAGAGGCTGAAAAAACAGAACAGAAAGCCTATAGTTTACATCTGAAACTGATAAATTAAGAATAACATGGGGTGCCTGGGTGGCTCAGTCGAGCGTCCAACTCTTGGTTTCGGCTCAGGTCATGATCCCAGAGTTGTGGGATCAAGCCCCACATTCGGCTTCATGCTGAGCGTGGAGCCTGCTTGGGACTCTGTTTCTTCTCCCTCTGCCCCTCTCCCTCTCTCACTGTTGCTCTTTCTAAAATTAAAACAAACCACAACACTGCCAACACATGATTTACAGTAAGGTTTCTCAACCCCGCACCATACTGGTAGCAGCCCCCCACCCTCAGTCAGTCATGATAATAAAAAAAAATGTCTCCTGACATTGCCAGATGTCTCTTGGGGGGAAAAATCCTCTCAGTTAAGACCTGCAGATTTAGAGAGATGAGCTAAATGGTAGAAAAACAGCTTGGGGCACCTGGGTGGCTCACGCAGTTAAGCGTCCGACTTTGGCTCAGGTCATCATCTCGCGGTTCGTGAATTCAAGCCCCACGTTGGGCTCTATGCTGACAGCTCAGAACCTGGAACCTACTTTAGATTCTGTGTGTGCCTCTCTCTGCCCCTCCACCACTCACACTCTGTCTCTCTCTTTCAAAAATAAATGTTTAAAAAAAAAGAAAGGCAAAAAGAAAAACAGCTAAGCAACTTGGAAGCGAGTGCCTCTGGGTAGCAGAACCTGGAGGCAAGACAGAAGAGACTCGACTTTTCTTCAGAGCCATTTAGTACTGCTTGGGTTTTTAAACTATGGACATGTGTTCTTTTGAAATAAAAATTAGAACATAGAAATTTGGTTTTTTAAAAAAGACAACATTAAAATGACCATATTGTTACATGTGGAGGAGGGATGCTTCCCCAACTCTTCTCTTGCTAAAATTTTTTCTCCACAACATGACAATGCATAAAGTGAATTTTCTAGTTGTCCAGGATGTTTGGGTAAGGTCCCTGAGCTGAGAACAAAGGGTGTTTATTGTCTCCACATTCTGAATACCAGACCATCTATGCCAAACTGTGAGTGAATGACACCAAACTGTCTCTTTAGTGCGTCACTTCAATAGGATATATGAGGGGACCAGGTATTATGATAATCTATTTGGAATGAGAATTTTCTAGGGAGAGGTGAAAGCACTATCTGTTTCTCCTCCACTGAAAGTCGAGGAAGGAGGGACTGCAAGAGAACCACTCAGAGCACGGACACATGTCCCCTCGAGTTTTGGGGGGTTGTTGCTAATTATTGCAAGAAAACAAAATCTACAGGTAAAAGGGCATAAACCTCCCATGTAGGCAGAATGGAGAACCGGTGGTCATGGCCTGCACTTCCAAAGTTTCTTGGGGTACAGGTGTCAGGCTTTCCCATTGGATAAGTGGGTGCCCCGGAAGGTCACCTGGCTTGGCTCATTTGGAAGGTACCTGCCCGAGACAACTGCCTACAGAGGAGCATATGGCAGCAGAGAGAACCTGGAAAAGGTGTAAGAACTGGAAGCTGGGAGTTCCTTATTGAAAAGGGATCCCCCCCCCCAGAAAACACAAAAACACCCCATTAGAGAAGCAGCCAGCATTTGGCTATCAACACAGATTATAGCTACACCGGTCAAGTAAGACTATCTGCCCTCATCTGGATTGGGAAAGAACAAAACAGAAAAGATCCACCCCCTGCCAAAGAGATGACGAGGAAAATTGTCTCAGCCCAGGAGGAGGATTGGGATGGAATGATGGACAGGTGAAGACACATCTGCTTAAGTTAACATGGCTTTCACCTCTTCATCATACACAACGGAGAGAAAAGTGCCTATAGCCCTCTGATTTCTAATGATCTCTCCATTTCTGTTTGGTTTTAATCCCACAGGGTTAGCCTTTGCAATGCTGGCTGCCGTGCCTCCGGTGTTTGGCCTGTACTCTTCATTTTATCCTGTTATCATGTATTGTTTTTTTGGAACCTCCAGACATGTATCCATAGGTAAGAGCTTAGCGTTGCTATTTTAGTACCGTTCTGTTTGGATCTCCGAGCTCTGCAGTGTGCCAAAGAAATAGTGTATTTGTTACCAGAACCTTTGCTTAATAATAACTTTTGTTACTGCATACTGCCTTAGAAGAATACACTGCCCCCCCTCCAGATTTCTAGAACTAATAGCTTTCTTACGATCTTGGCGTAAAGGAAAAAGGCAATTTTCTTGTGTAAAAAGAGCAAATTGTTGAAATTTGTGAGATCTTTAGCTCATAATACAATTTGCTTGTATCTGATTTTTCTTTTTGTTTATTAGTGGCATTGCATGTTCCCAATTTCTATGCACATATTGCATTTTCATCCTATTTTAGGCTCTGGATTGTACATGATTTTTCCCAGTATATTTAGGATAAGATTTATACAGATTTTGTTAAGTGTTGTTGCTACATGAGGCTGCCACCAGCAACACATACACGATATTTCCAGTGGCTGGTGCCGGGTAAAAAATAGCCCCCACACCACCCCGAATTTAGCAGCTTAAAATACTTGTTTCATTATCTTGCACGGTTCCCATAGGTCAAGACTTGGGAAGTGCTCATCTGGGCAGTTCTGGCTCAGGGTCTGTGGTGCAGATTCAGAGCGGAAGCTTCTCTCCACGTGGTTTCCTAATTGAGCTCTCGCACACTCAGGGCCCCAGCACGCGCAACTATTACAGCCGTCAGCTGCATCACTGCATCACCGCATGTTCCCTGGCCTCAGAAGCCACACAGTATCACTTGGCCGTATTCTTTTCACAACTAGCATGTCACAAGTCCATCCAGATTCAAGGAGAGAGGAATTAGCCTACCTCTTAATGGGCAAATGTCCAGGTTCTAGAAGAGTCCATGGGATGGAAGATATCATCGTGGTCATGTTTAGAGAATACGATCTGTACATACACAGCTTACACATAAACCAGGAGCAGAGGCTTAAGGAGAGCAGGGCAGTTTTATGTCAGTGATGAGTTAGTGACCTCACCTGTGTCTCCTTGCATACTGGCCACAGCCATGTAAGATATGCTCAGCATGATTTCCCTAATGCTTCATCATTTTCAGGTCCATTCGCTGTTATTAGCCTGATGATTGGTGGTGTGGCTGTTCGATTAGTACCAGATGATATAGTTATTCCAGGAGGGGTAAATGCAACCAATGGTACGGAAGCAAGAGATGCCTTGAGAGTGAAAGTCGCCATGTCCGTGACCTTACTTTCAGGAATCATCCAGGTAGTATTCACTGATAGAGAAATGGGCTGTCATTTGTTCATTTGATAGATACCTTTTGAGCCCTTGTGGCTGGTCTACATGGCGGGCAAGGTCAGCCAGCCAAGGTCCTGAGATCAGGGTTCCAAGCGTTCAGGAACACCACTCCCCTGCATGCCTTCCTTAAGGTGGTATATATTAGGAACTAGCAAGCTTCAGTTGCATACTTTAAAGATTCCAAAAAGCAAGGAAAGTTTAAAGCAGGACTGATTTGTAATTAGTAATCTCTTATATGCTTGAAAGGAGCAGCAGGTGACCTTGACCAAACATGCCCCCAGTTCTGAAGAGCAGGGAAAATATGAGTGTGCCCTCTGCTCTATGGGGCTGCAAGCCACTGCAAACCTTCCCTTGTTTTCTACATAACCACTGATTTGCGAACCACTTAACTGCTACAGATGCAAGGTTGCAGTGTTAGAAAATGGTCCAGAAAGAACTTGTGTATGTTTTCTGTTGGTTTTAACTTCCTGATCTATCACATGATTTATTTGTTTCTTTGTCATTAAAAAAAAAAAAAAGTTTTGCCTAGGTGTCTGTAGGTTTGGATTTGTGGCCATATATCTTACGGAACCCCTGGTCCGTGGGTTTACCACCGCGGCTGCTGTGCACGTCTTCACCTCCATGTTAAAATACCTGTTTGGAGTTAAAACAAAGCGGTACAGTGGGATCTTTTCAGTGGTGTATGTAAGTAAGCTACTTCCTGACTTACTGTTACTTCTTTTTCCCCTCTGTATTTGCCCCTTCTCTTTTGTATCTCTTTTCCTTTCAAGGCTCACTTTTCTTTTTTCCAAGAATTAAAATAAAATGGAAAAGATTTCATTATTCTAAGACTTTTCTGAGAACCCTACAAGGGGAATTAAATCTTAAAGTCCCACTTTATTAATATGTGATACCTCACAAGGAATTTTTTATTAGATCTTTACTTGGTGACTGCCCCTTCACCTTAATTAGCTGTAGAGACCGCTTTTTCCTAGAACCAAATTGTGTTCCCTTTGGGAACTAACATGATTTAAAGGCATTATGCAAGAACACATCTCTCTGAAACTGCTTACTCTAGCAGGCAAAAAAAAAAAAAATAAGTAAATCTATAAAAGATTTAACTAACACAATTACCCATTTAATCTAATAAAATATATGTAGACCCTTGCACCGAACTCAGAGAAAATATAAATTATTTGCAAGCACATAGGGAACAATGGTGAGAACTGATCATGTTGAAACTGATCACAAACTCTAAAAATTCAATTATTTTTTTCACACAGTGCCACATAATTAGCAACCAATAACTAAATACAGCTTTAAAACCCCCATACATTTGGGAACCAACAATCCTGCTTCTAAATATTCCCTGAATAAGGAAGAAATTATGAAATATTTAAAACCAAATGACAGTTAAGATACTACATATCAGAAGTTCTGAGATGCTGCTAAAGCTAGTCTTGCCCAGAAGGACCAATGGCCTTTGTGTAGGTATTTCTGTGCCTGTCAACATGCTGAGCATGGCAGTGGGTGAACAGAGATGGCCCTTGCCCTCTTAAAGCCCACAGTCCAAAGAGAAGACGGATAGTAAACCATTAATTGCATCAATATGTGATTAATTACAAATTGTGTTAAGTGTTACGAAAGTTGAATAGGGAGTCCAAGAATGTCATTTTGAGAAAGTGACGTTTAAATTGATTCCTTGATTGATTAGGAATGGATTCAAGCTTTAAGAACATTCCCTGAACAGCTAAAATCTTCGTTTCCCACAGTAGCTGATAACATGCTTCCTACTCTGAGATTTCTCTCAATGCCTCATCACAAAAGAAATAGAGCAGATAAGCACTCAGCGTGCCCTAGACATTGACAGGCAAGGTGTGGAGCCTGGACTCAGTGTAACCTACCCTCCCAGAGTCCGAGCATATTGGGGTGCTGAGGCTGCAACCCTCGGAGAAAATTAAGTGACTTTTCTAAGTATCTGGGCTTCTTCCAAACTTCAGCACTCTCTTGCCTTCGAAGTGCACCTGATCCCTCTTCATCTGCTAACGTGACTTCTTTCTCCCTCTTTCACCTCCAAAAGTCCTTTCTATGTATTTACCTTTGCATTATTTTGCTGATATCAACCCCTAATCCCTTCCAAATGCTCAGGACTCAGCTTAAGGGGTACTTTACTAAGTATGATAATACTACGTTAAGCCAGAACCAAATCAAAAAAACACCAACTATAAGATTGTTGGAAGGGCACCTGAGTGGTTCAGGCAGTTGAGCATCCGACTTGATTTTGGCCTGGGTTGTGATCCCAAGGTCAGGGGATCGAGCCCTGTGTCAGGCTCCGCACTGAGCATGGAGCCTGCTTAAGATTCTCTCTTTCTCTGCTCCTCTTCCCCACTCGTGCTCTCTCTCTCTCTCTCTCTAAAAAATAAAAGCTAAATAAGATTGTTGGATAAGAATTACAACCATAAAGCTGTACGACTGGGTAAAAATGCCTCCTAATTGGTGAGAGAGAGACATTTCAGTCTGAGAACTTTTAACTAGAAATGCGCAATAAGGGGATGGCTGGTGTGAATTCATGCACTAGTGTCTCTGTCTATTCAGGGGCCATTGCCTGATGTAAACATCCAGTGTTCGCTGTGTTACAGAGTACAGTTGCTGTGTTGCAGAATGTTAAAAACCTCAACGTGTGTTCCCTAGGCGTCGGGCTGATGGTTTTTGGTTTGCTGTTGGGTGGCAAGGAGTTTAATGAGAGATTTAAGGAGAAATTACCGGCACCTATTCCTTTAGAGTTCTTTGCGGTAAGTCAACTTTGGCCACAGGTGCCTAGCCATTTGGGTGAGGGATTGGGACAGGGGAGGAGCAAGGAAATTCTACCTTTTTTTCTCCCAGTTCTGCCAAGAGGTTAGAATTTGTCAAGGGGAACTTTTACAAATATATGGACAACAAAGAAAATCTATTAGAGTATAGACAGGGATGATTTTTAAAATACAGATGAAAGCCATCCCTAAAATTTTTAATATGAATGACCTCGGAGTGATGAGATGATGGGAGATTTTTCTTCCTCAAAATTTTTATTGTCTGCTTATTTTATAATGAACACACATAACTTTAATCACCTGAAAAAATTAAGCTGTTTCTATTTTGAAAAGAGCAAGAGACGAAGGTTCCCATACTTTCTTGGTTCCTGGCACTCCTAGGCCAAAAGAAATACTGAGCAGTTCCATTTATTAAGTAGTTAGGTCCAAACAACTTAATACGTATTTACATCTAACAACTTGGGAACTATTGTAAAAATAATGCACAGGTATTGAAATACTATATATTCTATTACATTCTTAAATGACCACAGTTGTTTATTAATAATGTTACCTTACTGTTGGTTCCCTGCAGCAGCCACCACTGTGAGGGATGGCTGCCCGCCCTGGCCAGCCCTAATTCTCAACTGAATGACCCACCCAGAAGGTTCTATAGCAACAGTTCTTCAAGATGAAGAAAATTGCTTTCTGTCCTTCTTTTATTTTTCTGTTGCACTTCAGTAAGGGTTGTATTTTACACACCGATTAAATCTATGTCCTGACCATCCAGGAAGAGCTCATGCACAGAGGCACTGTGACCCTGGCTGTAACTGAGATGGGAGAAGACCACTGCGGGGGGCTGGTGGACACCTCTAACCACAGTCGGTGCTGCCGATGTGGAAACAGGGTCAGCAGAAGGATTGTGGATCCAAACATCCGTTTTGTAATGACACCCTGTCAGTATACTACCCTCACATACACTTTTCAGCATCCCTAGTTCATGCCACGTTAGCCAGAAACTCCTTTCAACTACAAAAGGCAAAGCCAGCTCCTGAAACGTTTTATGGCTCTTTCTGTTCGCAGTCAACTAGCCGAAGCAAAATAGAAAAGAACTCCAGACCACAAAGAAACTGTAGAGTCCATTTTAATTTTGTGGAGAAGAGCCATTAGGAGAAGTTAGAAATGCTGGAAGCTAACTATAATTCTTTTTAAACTGAAAGCTGAAAGGGGGAATAGATTTTGGCTTGGCTAACAAACTGAAACTCACTTTGGCAGTGGTTGAATTTTCATCTATAAAAGGCACCTTTGGATTTATGTCTGTTTTAGGTGGTGATGGGAACTGGCATTTCAGCTGGGTTTAACTTGCAAGAATCGTACAATGTGGATGTCGTCGGGACACTTCCTCTGGGGTAGGAGAACAGTTTTAAGTAACAGTGTGGCTTGAGTTATCAACAGATCTGTTGTTTCTAACTCTTGCTATAGCATTCTTACAATCAAAAATATCTCTTTTTTTCTACATACCAAATATCTGAAATTTTGGAGTGTTTTCCTTTGTAGTGTGTATGTGGGTTTTTTTTTTAATCATGGTAAACACACACACACACACCAGAAAATTTATCATTTTTGTCATTTTGAAGTATATAGTTTAGTACGTTAAGTATATTCACATTGTTGTGAAACAGATATCTCTATCTATATCACATTTTGTTTATTCATTCATCCAACAATGGACATGGGTGTGCAAATATGTCTTCAAGACCCTGCTTGCAGTTCTTTTGTATAAATACCCAGAGATGGGATTGCTGGATCATATGATAGTTCTGTTTTTAACTTTTTGAGGAACTTCTGTGCTATTTTCCATAGTGGCTACACCATTTTACAATCCCACGACAATGGGATGCAGTGTTTTCTTTTGTTTCCTATTGTTTAGCACTTCCTGGTTTTTAAAATCTCTCCTTAGGTGGCATAGGAACTAAGAGCAAAAAGACCTAAATCTAGCCTGACACTTACTAGCTGTGTGACCTTGGGCAAGTTGCATCTCCTCTCATAGCCCTGGTCTCCTCCAGGTTAGCACAGCAATCAATGCCTGTCTTGAGGGTAACTGTGAAGCTACAGGAGCTAGTGCACATAAAACACCTGGAGCGCACCTGGAAAGTATTTAAGACATGTTAACTGGAAGTTCTATGGCTCTTTATTTCAACAAATTTTCTAGTTTCAAATGATATATGCTTTGTCATTAATATTCTTTTGTCTAACTGTATATTTAAAAATGTGTACTATTCTTGGGGCGCCTGGGTGGCTCAGTAGGTTGAGCGTCCGATTCTTTGCTTCGGCTCAGGTCATGATCTCGCGGTTCGTGAGATCAAGTCCCATATCGGGCTCTGTGCTGACTGTGCTAATCCTGCTTGGGATTCTGTCTCCCTCTCTCTATTCCTCTGCTGCTCGCTTGTTCTCTCTCTCTGTCCCTCTAAATAAATAAATAAACACTCAAAAATTTTTTACTATTCTCTTTATATTTGAAGACACTAGAGTAACTATGAGCTTCTCCTCACCTCACTCGGTTCCTCTCTGACATGTTCTGGCTATCTCTGCATCTCTCTGTGTGTCTCTGTCTGTCTCTTGTACTGTCTCTTTCCCTTGCCACCTCGTTTCCAGATGAGCAGAGTCAGATGCCCAGGTGCTGGGCATTGATGAACCTGGTCTTGCCTCTGGTACCATCTAAGAATCTCCTGGGAGGCACAGGGGTAGAGGCTGCTCTTCAAGCCAGAGTTCACCCCCAGCACCCAGAAGCAAGTGTTGAAGGAGGTAGCACGCAGTGCACTTCAGAACAATGGATTGCGGTCATGAACATGTCACTTACGATTCCCTGTAAAGGTATAACCCAGTAGTAACACTTGGTTTTCCATTTGGACTTATAACTTATAAAATACTTTCATACCCACCACCTCCGCTGGTGCCCACAATAACACTATTGACATATGTCCCCTCCCCATTTTATAAGGTAAGAAAGTTCACTGATTTAGCATCTGTTTATTGAGTGCCTAGTATGTGCCAGGGACATGCCCATTAAAAACAAAAGTAGCCACACAAGCAAAAAAGTGTCTGCCCTCATGGAGCTTATATTATCCAGGGGAACAGGGGAAGGGGATACAGAGAATAAACAGTGAGAAGTGCTGTGAAGACAAGAGAGGCCAGGTAAGGGATGGGAGGGGCTCAGGTGACTGTGTGAGGTAGGCTATCAGAGAAGGCAACATTTGAGAGACACTGGTGAGTCCTAGCCTGGACCCAGAATGCTGTCATCTAGTACTCAGTTGTTGGCCGTTTCTGTTACCTCACACCTGGGTCTCTAACATAATTAGTCATGTGATAAACATTAGTCTTCGACTAGATCCAATACATAATTCTATTTAGTAACTAATCAAATAATTTGATTACATGTGAATTCTACCCAAGACATTCCTTTCCCTATTGCATTGTACCCAAATGTGTTGCTTTTCCTCCATGTGTGAGAGCCATATTTTAAAGGAAGAACAGGTTTTACCTTTTCTAAAACTTGGCCACCCTTTCTGGAACTTCGCCCAAAACCAAGCAGAAAACAAAGAATGCTTCTCTAACTATGTATCTACATATCCTAGTACTGTTTCAGTTATCTGTGAGTCTTACTGCTGGATAATAGCTCCGAAACGAAGTCTTAAAACAACATCCGGTTATTTGCTCACAATTCACAACCTAGGTAGGGCAGCTGGGTGGCTCTGCTCGGGGCCTGTCATGCAGCTGCAGATGTCTGAAGGTGTGCCTGGTGCCAGAGGCTCCACGAGGGCTTCACTCACGTTCTGATACCTCAGGTGGAGGGCTGCAGTGGCGGACAGCTGGCTGCCATCTTCTCCCCACGTGGTGACTCCGGCAGGGTAGCCAGAGTCTTTCACATGGTGGCTCAGGGAAACAAGACAGAAAAGCAGGAGGTGCCGAGCTGCTAAACGCACTCATATAGCGTCACTGGAACCACATCCAGTTGGTCGAAACCAATCACAAATCCAGCCCAGATTGACCAGAAGAGAAACAGATTCCTCCTCTACATGGGGGGAGCAGCTCCCACAAGTATGGGAGGAATGGTTGGTGGCCATATTTGAAAGCAAACTACCACATTTATCTATACACACACAGTACAGTGTCCAGTAAGTGACAGTTGACTCTTTTTGCTTTTTTAATGTTTATTTTTGAGAGAGAGAATGAGCAGGGGAGGGGCAGAAAGAGAAGGGGACAAAGGATCCAAAGCAGGCTCCATGCTGACAACAGAGAGCCCGACGTGGGACTCGAATTCACAAACCATGAGATCATGACCTGAGCTGAAGTTGGACGCTTAACCGACTGAACCACCCAGGCACCCCGACAGTTGACTCTTAAAGATCCCAGCCATGGCAATGTATCCTGTTCCTTGGTTTACTTTCCTTAACTCATTCCAGAATATGTTCTTTTCTCATATTCTTATTCTGCAATCCCAAATCTGCTACAAGGTCTTCCCTCTTGGCTAATGCTTCTATAGCAAAGTGTAAGGGAAAGACAGTAAGTTTTATAGTCAGAGCTCCTGGGTTTGACTCCCTACTCCATCTTGGGCAAATTATTTAACATCTGCAAGGATCCATTTCTTTTCACCTATAAATTAGGATAATAATGGCATCTATCTAACAGGATTGTTGTAAGGACAGATAACATAGGTCAAGTATATGGCACGTAACGTAGGCTTAGTATACATTCGTTTTTTTTTTCCTTCTCTCCCTTCCTTTCCCTCCCAGAACCTGAGACACCACCCCCTTCATCACTAGGATATGACACAATAAGAGAAATAGTTGCAGGGAGGCAGGTTCCCATGGTTTTTGTGGTACTTGGTGGATGAGCCATTTGACCTTGGACAAGTTGCTTAGTTTCACTATGCCTCATTTTCTTCATCTGTAAATGGGGAATATAGTGGTGCCTAGCTCACAGGGCTAGCAGAGATAAATAAGCACAGAACTTGGCAGAGAGGCAGCACCTAAAAAAATCATGGCTATTGTAAAAAAATAATAATAATAATAATAATAATATAGTACATGAATTAATTGTTATTTAGACCAATGCCTTGAATTGGATCAGGTGCCTCTGAAAACCTCTGTCGCCCCTCCCCCCATTCCATTCTGGGGAATCCCTATTCTGTTCCTTTACGACAAGGGTTCCAAACTGTAAGAATGGACCACAAAAACTGGGTTCTCCACTGGCCCCTCCAATTACCCAGGACTCCCAGGTGAGTCCCAAGGAGTATAATCTTCTGTTGCTCTTTTTTCATGTTAGAGACTCACCTGAAGGGGGCCTAGAAAGCAGAGTCCTTACTTGAAATAACAAGGGGGAACAGTCTGGATAGTCGTTCTCCTCTCACATGGCCCTTGTTGAGCACCCTCCCTGAGCTCAGACTTGGGTTCAAATGTCTTGTGCCATCTGAGCACTTCGCTGACCCTCTCTTCCTGTTCCATGTCTTACTTACACCTGCCATACAGGGTGTCATGAGGTATGAGGTTACTCCTTTTCTAAATAAAACGGCATCTGATGTCTCCTGATAACCCATTCAGGTAGAAAGCTGGTACTCTAGGGTTGGGGCCTAGAAAGAACCTGTGTGTGTCAAAGAGGGCACTCCTTTTTGCCAAAGCAGAGCAAACAAATATCCAAGCATTGATCGCCTCATTTGCAGATGATGCCCTTTTGAAATGCTCCCCTCTAGTTGCATGTTTTTTTCCCAGTGGTCACAACCCTCAGGTTAAAGTCAGCTTGACCTTTCAGGCTACTACCTCCAGCCAACCCGGACACCAGCCTCTTCCACCTCGTGTACGTGGATGCCATCGCCATAGCCATTGTTGGATTTTCAGTGACCATCTCAATGGCCAAGACCTTGGCAAATAAACATGGCTACCAGGTGGATGGCAATCAGGTAAAGATCATTAATTCCCTGCAGATACTTCATTGTGGTATAATCATCCTGCTATGCTACATAAGGCAAATGAATTGGATTTCTCTATCTTGATGGAAAAACTTCTAGTTTGATGATGTATTTATTCAACACTACATTTTTTTTCATTATTTATGTGCATTAGATCATTAGAACACTGAGGTACAGAGTCCTACCTCATGTTACAGCTAGGGGTCTTGTTAGGAAGATGAAATCTCTGATCGGAGGCTCTCAGTTTGCCACACTCTGACAGACGTTGGCCCTGTTTTTAAAGCTCACAGCCTGAGAAGCAAATGTTGTTCTAGAACCATTCTACTCTACAGGAAGGCTTCTCTTTGTTCATTAAACTTGGAACATATGATTCATCACTCAAACTCCACATTATATTCTTTGCCACCTCCTTTTATAACTATCTACTGACTCACTATCTACAGATAAGGTATTTAATCTGAATACCATAAGCCATAATTTTGGCATGACAATGACTATTTTAACACACCATACATTTCTAAGAGAAGATCATATGCTCCGCGTTCACACAAGACACAGTGATCCAACTAGGAAGACAGGACGTATCCCTGAGAGCAGGACTCACTCACTGGTCCTAGGAGGACACTGTGGCATGTGTCAAAGAGCAAGAGATCGAGCATTTAAAAGATGCCAATGGTTCTATACACCAGTAAATTACTCGTAACAAAAATATTTTGTCCCTTGCTGCAGTTTTCTTAAAAAAAAAACAAACCATTTTTAGTGTAGGAGAGTGTGTTTAGCAAAGAGGGGACTAGGTAGTGACTGCAGCTTTTATCTCTGACAGAACAAGAACTCTGTTTTTCTCCCACCTTAACTTATTCAATAATCCCTATTTTAAACTCATGCCCAACAAACTCTTGTATCTAGAAAAAGAATGAGGAGACAGCTCCTACTGTTGAAAATGTGTATTAAATGGGCCATCATGCCTTTTTTCCTGAAGAATGACTGACCTTGTGTGTGCTTTGTTTCCCCCTGGAAAAGGAGCTCATTGCCCTGGGACTGTGCAATTCCATTGGCTCACTCTTCCAGACTTTCTCAATTTCATGCTCCTTATCTCGAAGCCTTGTTCAAGAGGGGACTGGAGGGAAGACACAGGTGTGTATGCAACAGGCCTCTGAGGACTGGTGATTTGGGGTGGTAAACTTTAAAATTTTTTTAGGTTTATTTACTTTGAAAGACAGTGAGAGAGCTGGGCAAGGGGGGAGGGAGGGAGGGAGAGAGAGAGAGAGAGAGAGAGAGAGAGAGAGAGAGAATTCCAAGCAGACTCCACACTGCCAGCATGCAGCCCACCACGGGGCCCAATCCCAGGAACCATGAGATCATGACCTTAGCCAAAATCCAGAGTTGGACACTTAACCCACTAAGCCACCTAGGCGCCCCTGGGATGATAAACTTTAATCCCTTGATCCTATTCTGAACCCCAGCAAAGCATCTCTGTCTGAAGATTGATGCTCCAGTGAGCTGTGTAGTGAATCAGAGAAAGGCATGAATGATTGAAGCAAATCCCAGGAACTGAATCTGTAGGAAAGAGGTATATTCTCCAGTTAAATTGAAAATTCTACAACAGCACTAGCTGCTACTAGTAAACCTCAAAGTTCACACATAGGATGTTGTCATGAAAGCCTGGGACTGGGTATGGTCAGGATGCCAGCACCGTCCAATAGAACCTTCTGTAGTGACAGAAGTGTCCACTGTTTTGCACCATCCAATATGACAGCCACGAACCACCCATGGCCCTTGAGCACTTGATATGTGAGAAATGCAACCAAGACCTGAATTTTTTAATTGTACCTCATTTTTATTTTAAAAACGTAATAGCTGCATGTGGTTGGTGGCTACTACATTGGGCAGGAGAGTCTCATTTGACTGTTGTGGGTCTCGAGTCAGCACCATTATCTCCTTTCCCTCGCCCCTGGCAAGGGCATTTTTACCAGGGTATTTAATTATTTCAGCCTCTGTATAGAAGCTCTAAGAGAGGGGCACCTGGGTGGCTCAGTTGGTTGAGTGTTTTGACTCTTTATTTCGGCTCAGGTCATGATTTCACGGTCATGGGATCCACTGAGTGTGGAGCTTGGGATTCTCTCTCCCTCCCTCCCTCCCTCCCTCCCTCCCTCCCTCTGCCCCTCTTTCCTGCTCATGCTCTCTCTCTTAAAAAAAAAAAAAAAGTAAATAAAAAATAAAAGCTATAAGAGAAACCGAACTTCAGAAAGGGAATGGAAAGGAATATTGGTGTATGTAATGGTTTTGATGACTTGTTTGAACGCATATTTTCTTGATCTTCCTGCAGTGATTATCAAAACACTAAGATCACCTCTGCCCCACCTCTTACTCATGTCTCCTAAAAGCCCCTTCTGTGTGTCTTCTCTCGTTCAGCTTGCAGGTTGTTTGGCCTCACTAATGATTCTGCTGGTCATATTAGCCACCGGGTTCCTCTTCGAATCATTGCCCCAGGTGTGTAGCTTAGATGTGGGGTGATCTTTTTCCATGTGTAGGGATTTTTCTATTTTGTTTGCATTTCTGTGACTGTCTCGTGGGTTTTTACTGTAACCCTAGCAGGGTGGTGTGAGAAAGGCCAAGGCTGGGGCCAGGATCCTGCTCCACAGTCTACAGTTCTGCCCCACAATCTGGGATCTTGGGAAAGCCATCTCAACATCTCTGGGTGTCCGTTTCCTTATCTGCAAAGTGGGGGTTTGGACTGATTGATCTCCAAGGTCCCTTCTCTCTTTGATCTTCTGTGACCTTATACTTCCATTAAAAATCTGAGATGGCCTTCACTCCTAAGACATTTGTTTGCTGATCTATTTAATCTAGTAGAGATCAGGAATGATACAGAGTGGAGAAAATCGTAACCTAGGAAGACCAGGAGTGAACTAATTCCTTGAGTACCAAGTTTAATTCTGAACCTCTTGACCACCATGCAGGTTTGCTACTAGGATATATGCCTGGTTTTCCAAGGCCCATTTTAGCTAACCAAGTCCTGAAAATCCAGGTGTTCATGGCTCCAAACGTACCATCACTGCTGCGTGGGAAGTGAGTGGGGAGAGGATGTGGGGAGGGCAGCAGGAGGACAGTGAGGAGCCAGCAAAGGGGGCTCTGTGGACACAAGAAGAGAGGCACGCATCATGTGCTCTGTTTCAGGCTGTGCTGTCGGCCATTGTGATTGTCAACCTGAAAGGAATGTTCATGCAATTCTCAGATCTCCCCTTTTTCTGGAGAACGAGCAAAATAGAACTGGTAAGTAACACAGGTGATTGTTAGGTTAATATGTCATACAACATGTGGATGATGCTGATAAAAATGTGAGAAAGCTACGTTAGTGAAGTTATTGTATGTAGTATCAAGTTAGGCAAGGTTAGGTACTATGTGTATGTGTGAGGGGAGAGAGAGACACTTAGGAAATTTTTACCATGATTCTACATAAATCTTTCTGTCTTTTGTTTAGACCATTTGGCTGACCACTTTTGTTTCCTCCTTGTTCCTGGGATTGGACTATGGTTTGATCACAGCTGTGATCATCGCTCTGCTGACTGTGATTTACAGAACCCAGAGGTGAGTGTACAAATTGGGATGGATGTGGTTGTCCTGCCTGAAATTGTGGTGTTGACTTTAAATATATCCTGTTTGTCGACAGACACCATTAGACTGTAAGTATCTTGATTGTGGAGGTGATGTTCCCGGAGTCCAGTATCAGGTGTATAGGGTGTATTCTCTGCAAGCTTGTTGAGGGAATCCACCCAGAAAAACAGCTAACATTTGTATTATATATTCTGACTCACACAGTATTTGTGCATACCTGCTAAGAACACCAGAGTATTGTAGCAAGACCATGGAGTGTCAAATCAAAGACCTTGAGCCATATTCTGGCTTTGCCAATCCCTCTGACATTGAACAACTCACTCCACTAGGCCTCAATTTCTCATCCACATGACAGTGGAAATAAGCCTCGTACATTGGATATAATAAGGTAATATGAGGTACTCAAATAGTATCTGTCATCATTACAGTACCCAATTTGAGCCACCTTGTCCTATAAAAAGAGGAGGACTCTCCAAAAATAATGTTTAAAATCTATTCAAACCAAACTGAAGAAAAGTTCTAGGCTAATTTGAAATTTTTCATTTTCTCCCCACACCTTCAGCTGACTACCACCCCCATGGGTCAGAGCCTCTTACGGGAGACAAAAAGAAAAACTCCTCCCCTACTTAAGAATAAGAGTAGGAAGATGGTTGTGTCTACTCGGTGGATGAGAATTTGAGTTGCACATCCCCTGGCATAGCTTGAACTTTGCACAGTTCACTTTTGCCCCCATCTTTAAATGCCCGAGTCTTTTGTCCTAACCCGATGGTGGGGTGTGTGTGGCGGGGGAGGGGTGTATGTGTACGGTCTGTGTAGTGTGAGGTCTATGTGCTGTGTATGCGTGTGTCGTGTACGTTCAGGGCAGGGTGTGAGGGCCTGGATGGCACTGGGATTGTGATATGTATGAACCCTCTGCAAAGGTACCATACAAGGATCAAGTGCCCCCGAGTTCACTAGCAAGTCCCTACATGACATGTAAACATGCCAAACCTCATGGTTGAACCACATACGGGGGCCTCAACACACTGGTATTTTAATACACTTTCTCTCTCTTCAGTCCCAGCTACAAAGTGCTTGGACAGCTTCCTGACACTGACGTGTATATTGATATAGATGCATATGAGGAGGTAGGACATTTTTCTGTCATTTTAAATGGTTGTAAGTATGTCATGTGATCAGCTGACTATTATTTTTATGTAGGGCGAAAAGTTGAGGGCTGGAAAAGAAGGAAGTGTAGTGGTCAGAGCGAAAAGCTTGCACTTCAGGGCACCTGTTTGACTCAGTCGCTTTGGCATCCGACTCTTGGTTTTGGCTCAGGTGATGATCTCACAGTTCATGGGACCGAGCCCCCATCAGGTTCTGCACTGACAGCACAGAGCCTACTGGCGATTCTCTCTCTCCCTCCCTCTCTCTCTCAAAATAAATATGTTTAATGTTATCAAAGAAATATGACAGTGTGTATTTTCAAGGCTTTCTTCTCAGAACTCCTTCCTCTATGTGGGGTAGTGACAGAATTTTATCTGAATACCGTAAGAGGGCCTTTTGTGACTTTTGTGTTGATTTTCAGGTTGGAGGAGGGAGTAGGTGCAGTTTGACTCTGAAATATTCCCACGTGTTAAATTTGCTCACATTTTCTTTCTCAGGTGAAAGAAATTCCTGGAATAAAAATTTTCCAAATCAATGCCCCAATTTATTATGCAAATAGCGACTTATATAGCAATGCTTTAAAAAGAAAGGTGAGTCATGAGAAATGGATTATTTTTGAGGGGACCTGTGGATTGACAGGGGTGTGAGGGACACTCAAATGTCTTCATATGCCTTTTATACTATATCATTCTCTCCCTTTCTCTCTTTATTGTGGTAGAATACCCAGAAAATTTACCATTTTTGGTAAATTTACCATTCAGCACATGGAATTGAGTACATTCACACTGTTGTGTACCCAACACCACCAGTCATTCTTGTTTATCATATACATATACTACCTTCTCAAAAAAATTTAAGAAAAAGAGTAAAAAAATAATTTTAGGTTTCCTACTCTTCAGATCATGTGGGTTCCTCTGGTCATGGTTAGAACTTGACTCCACACTGCCCAATATACAGAATATCTCCCTGTCAACCCACATAGCCTCTTAAATATAAGAATCTGAGAGTAAGTTTAGAAAATGTTACTTTAAACATTCTCTTCAATACTTTGGCGTACTCACTGCTGCATCCTGCTAAATATACACAGGAATAAGGAAAGTTACTCATGCTCCTTTAATGAGAGTGACTCAGTTCACAATGTCTGAGGGAAAGGTAGAGGTGGGGGGATTACTTGGCATAGAAAACAGTCACATGGGGAGATCTGAAGATTAATTGCATTTGGTGGGTTCCTGGGAGCCAAGACATGATTTCGCATATATTGTTCTTCTGTAAAGACTGGCGTGAACCCAGCACTCATAATGGGAGCAAGAAGAAAGGCCATGAAGAAGTATGCTAAGGAAGTTGGAAATGCAAATATGGCCAATGCAACTGCTGTCAAAGTGGTGAGTGGTCTCTTCATTGTAATTCTCCCTCCTCTTAATCTGCACCACCCCCCACCTTTATTCACGATGGAAGCCTTAACACAGCAGGAAGCCCCTAAAATAGGAAAGCCTAGAAACAATCTAAGTATCCTCTATATTATTAAAGATACGTAATAAAGTCAGCCATGTGAACACTTCTGAAAAAAGTAGGGATATGAGCCCTGGAAAACATTTGTTTAAATTAAGATCATACAGTATCTTAATAAATTTTTACCATGGGTGCTTCATATAGATTTATTCAGCTGACAGTAAAAAAACAAACAAACAAACAAAACCCACACACCTCAAAGGCTGGATTTTGCTGTTCAAGCCTTATGGTAACTCATGGTCATGCTGAAGTTCATGGAACTATTTTAGAAGTGGGGAGAAAATGGCTATGATGACAAAGGAGAGTGGATTTCATTGGACAGAAACAAGAGGAGGAAGAGACGAAAAGAAACTGAACTAACACTGAATGTTATGTACACATCCTTTTTCTGTCACATTGCAAGGCTGGGATGTGGCAGTCATTTTAGACAAGGTTTGGTAGAGTCAGTAGCTTGACAATATAGGGACTCATTTTCCCCTATAAATGAATGTGAGCTGTTCATAGCTTCTGGTTTGGTGTAACTGTTCACAGGATGCAGAAGTCGATGGAGAAGATGCCACGAAGCCTGAAGAAGAGGATGACGAAGTAAAATACCCCCCAATAGTCATCAAGAGCACATTTCCTGAAGAAATGCAAAGATTTATGCCCCCAGGGGATAACATCCACACCATCATTCTGGATTTTACACAAGTCAATTTTATTGACTCTGTTGGTGTAAAAACTCTGGCCGGGGTAAGCATCTTCTTAAATGAGTGGTTTTCGTATCTCTGTTGCCATCAGTAAAATGAGAGTTGAACTAGGGTCCCTTTTCAACTCTTAAAATTCTTCTTTGTTGTTGCTTTTTTCCACTTGTGATGGTGGAAAATTTCAGAACTATACAAAAGTAAGGAGCATAGTGTAACGAAGCCCCATGTAACTATCACTCAGCTTCGACAGTTCATCAGTTAATGGTCAGTCGTGTTTCATTCAGCCCACACCCGCTTTCCACTGCTTTTACTTTAAAGCACATCCCAGTCATCAGTCACCTCTTGGTGAATATTTCAGGATACGGCTCTACAGAGGATTCTTCTAAAAATCAGTACCTTTATTCCACCTACGTAAAATTTAACAAGAGTTCCTTGAGAGCCCTCATGATCACTGTCCATGTAAAAATTATATACAAAATTAGTTTTAAATGATTAGCTCAAAAATGCATAATTTTTTTAAAATGCATAATTACTGAGGCCCAGTAGCTCAAGCGAATGAACTAGTATCTTGTATCAGGAGATACATATTGGTAGAAAGAGACTTGCATCTGGCACGGAGTCAAGAGAAACTAAACTTTATTTCAACATTATTACAGATTGTAAAAGAATATGGAGATGTCGGTATTTATGTGTATTTAGCAGGATGCAGCGGTGAGTACATTTCTAGAATGGGGAGAAGCTTTAACACTTTAGTTTTGTTTCTCTTTTTTTAATAGCATTTTAAAAGTTTGGAAAGATTGGGGCGCCTGGGTGGCTCAGTTGGTTAAGCGACCGACTTCGGCTCAGGTCATGATCTCACAGCTTGTGAGTTCAAGCCCCGTGTCGGGCTCTGTGCTGATAGTTCAGAGCCTGGAGCCTGCTTCAGATTCTGTGTCTCCCTTTCTCTCTCTCTCTCTCTCTCTCTCTCTCTCTCTCTCTCTGCCTCCCTTGCTTGCTCTCTGTCTCTCAAAAATAAACAATAAAAAAAAAAGTTGGGGAAGATTTTCCCTTAATTTTTGTTTTTGGCAAAAATGAAAATTATTCTGAAAATCACTCTAAAGCTAGCTTTGACATTAGCCACTTCCGGGCACCCCTTTCACTGGGCCATTGTGGCAGGCCTCCTGACCTGGATGTGGAAGGAAGGAGCTTATAAACCACTGTTCTGGGCTGGTACATTTAATGATTATTTAAAGGCTGCCTTAAACATAGTTCTATAAAATCATTTAGGTTTTTCCATACAATGCCTGCTATTTTTGCTTTATATTAAATTTTGGTTGAAACCCAAAAGTGCTTGAAAATGAAATCTACGTAGACATCGCTTTTCACCTGCCAGATGGGCATAAAGGAAAAATGTCTGCAAACATGCTCTGTAGGCACCCTGTGGGACAACAAGTGCTCATAGACACTACTGCCGGGAGTGCAAAATGGAACAGCCTCTGTGGAGGGCAGGGCGGCATGATCTTTCCCAACTACAAATGCACTTAACCTTTAACCCAGCACATCCAGCAATGTGCTGCATGTATTCAAAATGACACATGTACGTGGTTGATCAACTGTAAGCAGTTGTAGAAACTGGTTACTGTCTATAGAATAAAGGACTGGAAAAACCTTAAGCATCAAAGAAAAGGACCAGTTCAATAAACTAGGGTATATCCACATGATAGAGTATCATGTAGTGGTAAAAAAAAAAAAAAAAAAAAAAAAGTAAAAAATATCCAGAATAATCTATCTATAATGTTAAAAAGATACTTTGGGGTAAGAAAAAGGGGAAAATAAGAATATATATATATTTGTATTTACTTATATCTGCATAAAGAAATACTGAAAGAAAATGCGAGAAAGTAGTTTCCTGCAACTGGGGTGTGATATCACGGGGACAGGGATTGGAGTGACACTTTTTACTCTATCACTGTAGTATTTAAACTACCTAAGAGTGTTAATTTTTTTAACGTTAGACACCGATACCCAAAGTGTGGGCTAATTTTCCTTTCTTCTTTTATAGCACAAGTTGTGAATGACCTCACTCAAAATCGATTCTTTGAAAATCCTGCCTTGAAGGAGCTGCTGTTCTACAGCATTCATGATGCAGTTTTAGGCAGCCAGCTTCGGGAGGCGCTTGCCGAGCAAGAAGCCACCGCTGCCCCTCCGCAGGAGGACTCAGAACCCAACGCCACTCCAGAAGCTTAGAGGAGGAACCCAGCTGGGATGGGGTACGAGCCTCTGGGAAATTACTCACTTACCCATTTTAAGTACTAGACACTAGACGTCCCCCCGCTAAGGGTAAATGCTAGTAGTCAAGGCTTGATTTGGAGGGTGAATGACGCACATAGCAAGATATATCTTACTTGTGGGGTTTTTTTTAATTGAATTATTTCAAAGATAAATTGTCCCTCTTGCCTGCATTTACTGTGCAGTGACATTCCTGTTACCCTTTAGTGTTACCTTTATAAGCCGAGCGTTCCAGAAGTTATTTCCTTTAAGTGCTTTACATACCAATCATATATGCTTTCACCAGATGGGTAGCATCCTTACTTTGGTACTTGCTGGTGTACAGACTTTCTGTAATCAGAGCTAACTAACAGAAGGGGCACACCCTCAGTTTTCTAGAAGTTCTTTAAAAATAACCTTTTATTACTGAAGAAGCATTATGAGTGCAATAAAAAAGAATAGAAAAAATAAACAAAAGAAAATAAAAACATTATATTGCTACCATTCAAAGATTATCACTAACACCTTAAGGCATATCCTTCCAGATCTTTTTCTGTGCATATATACTTACATTTTTTAACCAGAGTAAGATCATATTCTACATAGTGCTCTGTAAGTCATTTTTCAGTCAACAATCCTTGTTTCCTCATCTGGAATACTTTTACCTCAGATCATATTCAGGTTTCCCCAGTTGTCCTCAAATTTATACTTGGTCTGTCCAGACTAGTATCCATTCTGTGACCTACCACTACAAGTGGTCATGTCCCTTCAAGTCCCTTAAGTCTATCTTAATCCAGTACAGTCCCTTTTATGACATTGAGTTGTTGAAGAGAGACTGGGGCAGTTGTCCTGTAGAATCCCCATTTTGTTCTTTCAAGGTGTTATATCGCTTGTCCCTTTATTTCCTGAATTACCTGTAATCTAAGAGTTTTATCTAAAATCTTCATGGATTTGAATAAAACATTTTTTTTTTTTTGCTGGAATATATCCTAGATGAGACACATGCTTTAAATCTCATCACATCAGAAAACACATAATATCTAGTTGCCTACCACTAAATGATGCTGATAGCCTCATCCCCCACCTACGTTTTCTCCATTGTGACTTGTGAGTTTTCTATCTGGTTTTCCTTTGGCATTGAATGAATGCCCAGTTCCCATTAGCCATTCAGCCAGGGGTTTTAACAGTGATAATCCTTGCCTAAATCAATAATTTTATTAAGGCTTGAGATTTTTTTTTTCCATTTCTCTCATTTCTTCAGCATTTATTAGTTGGTGTTTCTTTGTAAACTACAGCTATCCCTCCTCAACCTGAGCTATTTGGTCATCCTTAAATACAATCCTTTCTTACTGGAAAGGCAGGTTAAATGCTTTATTTTTTCCATTTAATTATCAACTTCAAAGTAAGGAGTTGGTTTAACAGGCAATGACATAGTAGACTCTTTTACATTTCTCTTTTTTTCGGTGTAATCATAGGCTCATGTATTTTTACAGTTTTAATGTTCCTCAGTCCATTATAATTCTTTTTGGGGCTCATTTGTCACTACTGTGACCAGTAGGCGCCCCTAGAACTTCTGTTGCTGCTAATAGTAAAGTAACCTTAAAGACCATGTATTTAAGAAAGCTAATTTCTTGGTATAACTTAGTATCTTCCTTGGAAGTCCATAATAGTTATCAGTTAATTCTTATCAGACCCAGGGGGGGTAAGCCTATGAATGAGTAAAATGCCTATTTCAGGCACTCTTCATAGTTGTTCAAGTGGGGGGAGAACTTTAAGCCAATTCATCATCAAAAAGGTCTTGCTCTTGTAGTTCTAAGTACTACCTCACTCCAAATCAAAGCACAAGTATTAGCCAACCTGCCTAAAGCCTCCTCTGCCGAGATTTCCTGCTAACAGTCTGTTTTTCAAGTATGTTTTCTTACTGACTTCTTTTTAGTTTTCATAAAGAAAACACTGCCAGGAGAAAAGTGGGCAGATCCCAGGAAAGAGTCGTGTTAGCATGGGTCTAACTCCAACCAAACCCTATGGTTTGTTTGCTTTAACTCTCAGATTTTGCAGTGACTTTACTAATTTACTAATTCAATGCAGTCATTGCATTGACTTTAGCACCTGTCTTCATCAAATGCTTTACATAAATTCACATCCTAGCTGTTGATAGATTGAAAGTAGGGTACAAAAAATAGTATTTATCTGTATTTACAGATTTGTATTTAACTTTTCTGTTCCTTAATTTTCAACCAATTTTGAATAGATTTTTACCATGTACATAAAAAGCACTGAAGTCTTAAGGAAAGTTTTTTGTTTGTTTGTTTCAGTGAGCCTCTGAGGATGTAAGAATGCATTTCAAAATGTTTTATCTATATGTAAATATGTTGGAATGTTTTACTTAAAATCATTTAATATAGTAGAAAATTTCCTGACCTTTTTTACTTTAAGTTTGCCTCTTTGTTCTTCTTTCTGGAGCTCAATAGCCAGTAGCATGTGCTTCCTATGTGTCTCAAACCCTGGTTCAAATTCAGTCTCACTGCCCTGTCAAAATGAGCATAATCCACAATGATAGATCTAGGGACTTGGTTGGTCTTATTTTATGGCAATATGGGAGAGCCCTGTCTTCAGGAAGGTCCCATATAGAGAAGTTGTCTTTCTAAAATCCTACATGATAGGATAGTGGTTGATTTCTGCCTCGTGGATGGATGGAATATGTAAAGAATTGTGAACCAGGGCCCAGAAAATTAATTCATGTCATAGATATGGACTCTGTATAATGGCAGCTTATAGTGGGATCCCATTTGCCAGTCCCATCTGCAGTGGGACTCAGAGAAACAAGGATATGAATCCTCTGCAAGCCCTGGGAGTTCACTTTATAGCTTTCAGGTAACCCCTAACACCCCTATAGTTTTCAGGTAACTCCGTGTGGTTTGATCCTGTATTCTTACCTATTTAACAGAGAAAGGAGGTACCTGCCTCCAAAGGTACATTTTGAGAAAATGAGTCTTCCCTGGTGTGTGCGTGGAGTGGGTAACAAACCCAAAGAATCTGCCCTGGAATGGGTAGGTGTTTTTCTGTTTTGGGGGATGTGGGGATGGGGTGGTGTATGCCCTTGCGGAGGCTGAGGGAGAGGGAAGGGAGTATGTAATGTGGTAGGGAAGGCTTGATCTGTTATGTCTGCCCCTTTAAAGATAGTAATCAACTTAAAATTATCAGATCACACAAAACTTCCTTGGTGTGAGCCTGTGCGCTTTGAGTGTAAAAAATGCTGTTGGTCCTTTTTAGTGTACCTTTCAGGAATGCTTTTAGGAGTCCATATATTTAGATTTGTGATAATATGGTTTGAGTGTAGGTAAAAGTTGGGTTGAGAAGTGACAGAAGTACCTACCTTAATTCTCCAAATAGCCAGCCAAAATGCATGGGAGGGTTTTGAAACCGCTCAAATCCCAACAACAGAATGTTCAAGAGCTTAGCATTGTAGCAGGTAACCTGCCTGCTTATGGACTTGGATTTAATGAAGCCTGAGCATCTCAAAAATTTATCTGCCTTTGAAAAAAAAGGCACACCAGGCTCCTCATTTCACTTTATGTAACAGATGAACCTGAGCTTTGTGGAAATTACATTTTTACAAATCCATCACATTTTTACAGTGTTTTTTAAAAGTATTTTCTAAAGAGCACTACAGCATTTTTCTAGAGTAATCAACTCTTTGTGTTTTATCAGCACTGATTTATGTATGACATACACGTGTGCCCATACACACGCATATACACATGTATACATACACACACGTATTTTAGGTGGGGGGGGGGTTACCAGCGAGTGTGTATTTTATCTTTTAAAATGGGATACAAAGATGTTAATCTAGATACGGTTGGGCAGAAACACCCAAATTTTTCAAATAATTGTCGGTTTGATGTGTGGTCAGTTAGATTTTCAGCATGTAACTGAGATGTCAAGATTCTCCAGAGTCTAGAATATGTTAGGCCTGAGGGAGCTCAAGACATCCTCCAGTGTGAGTTATCTCAAATTGGTGCATGGAAGTATGGGGCTACGTGAAAACATGGTAAGACTTCAAACAGCGTGATCTAAATGCTTGTTCCTCAAAATATTACAAAAACGTACATCTTCAGTTATTTACCTGAGTATTTTATTATATGCATAACACCTAGAAAGGGTTCATCCTATTTCATACCTCACGAGAGACCAGGGCAGGCTTGGAAAAATTTTTCTGATCAACTTCGCAAAAAAGAAAAATGGAAGACAGAAAAGAATGCTGGTTGGATTTTATGAACGAAGAGCTTTCATTTTTCTCTTTGAAAATGTTCATATTTTAAATACTTCAACTCAATACTCAAAGCATTATGTTGTCGACTTTTTCTTTGAATTAAAATGTATCCAGCTCTTGCTATTTTGCATTACTCATGAACATTGAACTGCAATAAAAACAGTCTTTATGGTGCCTGGGTCTCAGTATTTGGGCGGGGAGGATAACTGTGGTGCAAGACAAGAAGGGATTTGGTGGCGGCTGAACAAGAAAGAATTTTAAAGGGATGTGCTGAGGATCCTATTTCGATTTTATTTTTAGAAATACCTCACTTCACCAGAAGTCTAATAGGAATTTTACTGACATTTTAAAACATTAATTTACAAGATGAAGTATTTCTCTTTATGAAACCAATGGTGTATATATTTTTCTTTCTGCTTTACTGCTTTACTGGCCATTAAAATCACTAATTCTTGATTAACTTGAAATTGAAATCAACTCAAATGGCAAAGCAAAACCTAAGACATCAGATGCTTCTTCCACTTTAAAAAAAGTTTGGCCAAAGTGTTATTATTTATTCGATGTGGTAGGAAAAAAACAACAACATGTAAACACATGTGGTCCTGTGCCTAGATGGGCTATTGTGATGAGGGGCAGAAGAGCAGGAAGGTGAGGAACACAGGCGACAGAGCCAACACACCTGGACGTTCAATCCCAGCTCCAAGTCAATCAGGTAGGAAAGCTTTGCAGGCATTACATCAACATGCATGAGACCCGCCTCACCGCGTGGAGGATACAATCGGCACCCATACGGCCCACAGGCCAGCATATGCCAAGAACATACGTGGTCTAAGCAAGCACTTGAGGAGATGGGACCCTTAAATGGTAGCACTTCAAAAACAGTCAACAGACACTGTAATAAGCATTTCTGCCAAATGACATCAGATATCACCTTTCACTGTACTACAGAAAAAAGACATCTGAAGAAAGCATACAATTTTGAAATGCTTTATTTTTACGTGTTTAATGGTTATTAACAAGTCTATTTAATAAGGTTAGGATTCCAATGAAAAGTGTTTTCATGAAAGTCTTCAGGGGTCAGTTGTATGTCATATAGCGGGGAGTAGCACTGAATTTGGCATAAGACTTAATGACCTTATTTACAGCCTCCAGGAAATCTTTCTCAGTAGCAATTTTTCGCCGTGCTCTGATAGCAAACATACCAGCTTCTGTGCATACACTTCTAATCTCAGCACCTTTCGAACAAAAAGAAAACAACAGGCTTATTAAAGCAGCCTGAACACACAGACCGGCAAGTACAGTAAGCAAGACCTTTTCACCTACCAGTGCTATTTGGACACAGTCGTGCTAACAGTTCAAATCTGATATCTCTTTCCACGCTCATTGAGCGAGCATGGATCTTAAAAATATGAGTCCGACCCTAAAAATAGGGGAATTAATAAATATTAAAAGGGAAAGACATCACAGAATTTCAAGAATCCCTTCTCTAAAACGAAATGATTTTCTTACCTCTAGATCAGGTAAGCTAAATTCAATCTTTCTGTCCAATCTCCCTGGCCTCATCAGTGCTGGATCCAAAGTGTCAGGTCTGTTAGTGGCCATCAGCACTTTAATGTTACCTCGAGGATCAAAACCGTCCAGTTGATTGATCAGTTCCAGCATCGTTCTCTGCACTTCGTTGTCTCCTCCAGCACCATCATCAAAACGAGCCCCTGGGAAGACGAAAAATAAGCTCTTCGTGTCCACTCAGGACAGCACTATGCGTAACCCAAAAGTATTACAGATCTCAAGTCAGGTACTCCAGCTCAAGTGAACGTCTCACTTTTAAGCATATTCTATAAGAACAGCCTACTTTACAGGAAAACTAAATTAGAAGGTGAATCTTTGAAAAGGACTCCTCATAGATATTTAAAAGGGGCTCCTTTCAAGTATTTTTTAAGTCCTCTTTGAAGAATTTTGTTTTTTAAATCACTCAAGAACACCTCCATTTCTAACACCATATACATCTGGATAAGGCAACAGAATCCATGCAAACTTTAGCACTCCAATGGTGTCTGACTGTATGTAAGAAACAGTCATACTCTAAGTTTCTCCAAACAGTCCTTAAAAATACAGCTACATCCATAATACAGTAGAATTGTACAGCTTACATCACGCTGATTTAGATGTGTTAGAGTACTCTAGATTGTCAATCTCTCATTTCAACCAACATAGCAAAAAAATAAAAAAAAATAAGGCCTCCAAATATATATTTTCCTTTTTAAGTTGTATAAATACATATTGTTGTATTAAGGTATTATGTACACTATATAAAACAAAAAAATTGGAAAACTTTTAAATGAGATTAAAAGTATGAAGAAAAATTCTAGATTTTCTTCCTGCACACTAATACTATTTGATACACAGTCTACTTTGGACACTACCTCTTCAGAGCATCCTGACATCATCATAAGGCTTATTCCAAATATACTATAAAGGAAACTTCAGAGTCACAACACTAAATCGATACAAGGTGGTCACATTATGGCTGGCCCTTGAAGACATTAACCACAGAAGCATCCAAACTCAACAACACTCATCTGTCTAAAAACAAGACTCGGGGTAACCTAACTGCAGTCCCCAAACAGCATTACAGGGTGCAACTATATTTTCAAGTCATTTTTGTCACTAAGTTCATTAACTGAACACATGCCAATTCCTCCAGCTATTAAGAATGATTACTCTTTTGGGGCGCCTGGGTGGCTCAGTGGGATAAGCGTCCAACTTCAACTCAGGTCACGATCTCGCGGTCCGTGAGTTCAAGCCCCGCGTCGGGCTCCAGGCTGATGGCTCAGAGCCTGGAGCCTGCTTCCGATTCTGTGTCTCCCTCTCTCTCTGCCCCTCCCCCCGTTCATGCTCTGTCTCTGTCTCAAAAATAAATAAACGTTAAAAACAATTAAAAAAAAAAAAAAAGAATGATTACTCTCAAAGACTATTGTAACAGTTCAGGCCTCCAGAAGAGTAGCTCTCAAGGTCTATCTCATTTATGACTTACTTCAAACCAAACACCCATAAAATTAACAAGGTATGAATTATCATTCCCTTTATAAGGCAAGTGAACAGAGTCTCAGAGTTAGAATAACCTGTCCAGATCCCACAGCTAATATTTTATTTCATCAAATCGACGAAGCCAACAAGAACATTCTTTTAGGTATACTTCATGAAAAACCACCACCAATTAAATTATGCCCCAAAGCTTTCTGATCACATTAAGTGAAGCTGTATCCTAAGTTAAGAGTTGTTAAAGTGTGAAAACAAGGGTCATGTGAATGAAATTAGGAAAAGTACAAAGATAAAGACTTGGAGAAATAGCAATGCTCTGTTTCTTTTTCCCTAATAATGTATCTCTACTGGTTATTAGATCTGTAGCTCCGACATGCCAGAGCTCATACAAGAGCTGGAATTAAAATTTTGTACAAGATTAACGTATCAAGAGAACTCTACACATATTACTTTAAAACACTCACGAAACCCAATCCTAAAGTAGTACTCTAAAATACTGCCCATACCTCCAATAGCATCAATTTCATCAAAGAAGATAAGGCAGGCTTTTTTTGTTCTGGCCATTTCAAAGAGCTCCCGAACCATTCGAGCCCCCTAATGAGAAAAATAATTTAATTCAGAGTTGGTTTAAAAAGACTTTTAAGTACAGTAAGAAATTATGCTTCAAACCTTTCAATATTCCTAACAGTGTCCTCAACTATTATTACCAAAAGCTTTTTCAAAAAAAAAAAAATGAAATTTGTTACCTATTCCATCATATTAATCTCATTAGCTTCAAAACAGTATTAATTTCATGATTCTTTACCTATTAAATAGCCAGTGACTTCCAGACTTGAAGAGATCAAATTAACAGTTAAATGCACCATTTCAATCAGTTAAAATTGAGGAAATAAAAAATGGCATCTGATTTATCACTTGGCATTTCTGATCACCAATTTTAATTTGTAAGTTTTGATCAAGGAATAAAATTATACCTTAACTAATACAGCTCCTTTACTAATTCTTATTCTAAGTATATGAGTTGTTAATGCTTCAGATGCAATATATACAGCCCTAGACTTCCTCTCTAATGATAACATATATACACATGTATACGTATGTGTGTGTCACACATATACAGACAACTATGTTCTTTCTCAGTAGAATATGAAACGTTGCCTCTGAAATAAAAGTACACTTTTAAATGCACAATTCACCACGTTTCTGGGGTCTTACACACCAAATCTGTAGAAAAGGTCCCAGTATACTGATTAAAAATTTTAAGCAGTTGTTTAGTTCCAGTGACCACAAGGAAAGGCTGGTGGCTTCTGAACTACTAATTACAAACCATCAATCAAAAAAAACTTCAAGTCTCAGTCCTTCAATGTGGAATTGATGAGGGAGTGCGGGGCAAGCTGAGGGCAAAGTATAGGCTAACAGCAACCCCCACCTCCCGGTGGACTATGTGTAGTAACCCTTGGACACTCCTCGCTACCCAAGAACAAAGGAAAAGGGTTTAAGTGCTTGCCATGGTAATGTGGGAAATGAAAGCAAATGAAAAATTAAATTCCCTTACTGCCTACAGCCCATAGACAAGTCCTTGAAACCAGCAGAGTGACCTCCCTCTAGGAGCTCAGCTGCCTAGTTGTACTTTGCTAGGAGCAAAAGTGAATCTTGGCTTAACAATATCCCAACCTCAAGGATCCTGTAAGTCTACTTCCTTTATCTCAACTGCCCCAAGATATATAATGGCAATCATACTTCAAGCTTATGGGCCCCGATATACATTTGAAGGGTCTCATGACTGAGGTTTTATTAAACAGTAATAAATGGTATTTCCCTAACAACAGCTAACCTCTCATGGTCTTGGAAACCTTATTTCCAAAATGCCAGAGACTTACTCTATCCCTGACCGCCCCAACCTGAGAGTATATAATGAGTTACCCATCACAACCCCAGTGCAGCTCTTCCTGCCCACGGGTCTTGTCCCCACCTTTCTGCACCAAAGATGTCTTCAAGAATTCTTTCTTGGTCGTCAGCTCTGGACCCCACGAACCCCATCACCCCAAAACTTCATCAGAACTGCTATTCCACATTATAAATCTTTCATGGGGCTACATATGTTTTGATCAATTTACTTTACCTCACCAACGTACTTCTGTACAAGTTCAGATCCAATAACTCGAATGAAGCAAGCATCTGTCCTGTTAGCAACTGCCCGAGCACAGAGTGTCTTGCCTGTACCCGGTGGGCCAAAGAGCAGCACACCCTTGGGAGGCTCAATGCCAAGGTTAACAAACCTCTCCGGCTGTGAGGGAGACAGGATTTTTACATTTATTACTTAGGTGTGATAAAAACAAAACTACTTCTATATCATATTTAAATCAAAATTATTGACTCCATAATCAATATACTTAATAAGAATTTTACTTATTCTAAGACATAAAATCTAAACTAGACTCATATCAGTACATAATGCTGAACAGCTTTTAAAGGTATTTCTCCTTAACAATACATTTTTCCCTCTAATTTAAAAAAAAGTACTGTTTTAAAAAACAAAAGAATTATGGTATTTAATATTCTAGTTTTCCATTATCCTCCTCAGCTTAATTTGATTCAATTTCCTCTTGGTATCATTAAAACACATGGTTCCTTCTACAATAACTTATATTTAACACCTTGCTAAAGGTTACACCTCAAACTCCTGTCACTCAAAATAGCAGATCTTTCTGCTTAGAGTAGGCCTGACCACTTGATTTGCTTTCTCTCCTGGGACATACTAATTCACCACACCTCTATCTTCTACCCCCTGACTAAGGAAAATATAAAAATTTTAAAGCTATCTTATGACAGGCAATTTAAATGCACAGACTCAGCCACTTACATGAAGTAATGGGGTTTCAACTACTTCTCGAAGTTTCTCAATCTGTTCTTTACAGCCACCCACGTCACTGTATGTGACATCAGGTTTTTCCTCCACCTAAGGATGAAAATGTAGAACGTAAAAAGCCACAGGCTTTTGAATACTAGTTCAAATGTTCTATCCAGTAGAGCAGACCCAATACCCTAAAAGGAAAATCAGACTCCTAACAAGTAAGAATTTTAATAAAAATGGAATACATTGTCCAGTGTCCTAGAACCACTTGCTGTTATTACTTGCTATGATAACCAGTAAAAGAGACAAACCAGAAAAAGAAAGACTGATAAAGACTTTCTCATCTGAAAAACTGCTTAAAACATTTTCGCAGCTCTTCAGTATATGCCCACATATTGACAGGTTTCTAGTCAATATTTCTAGTCAGCCTTTGAGATGGATGCAACTGTATTCAAAGTCATGCCATTCCTTTTCCCTCCCGCATTTTCTTACCTGCATCATGGTAACTGTTGGGTCAATCTTGGGAGGCAGCGGAATGTGAATCTGATACTTATTTCTGTCCACACTAAAGAGAGAAAAAAAATATCCTCAATACATTCAAAAAATTTACTAAGTTAATTACACGTATCGTATATAACTTCCTTAATCCTAACTATCCTAGAGCAAGTTCTTCCTCTCCTTACACCATGTTACCTTCAACAGACTGGTAAACTCAACTCTAAAATCCTGCACTTCTTTGAGTATGACATTTAAAGCCATTCACAAAAAGCCCCAGTGGGGGTGGGAGAAAGGAGGTGGGTGGGAGGTCAGGAAGCTGATGCAGAAGAAAGGATGTCCAACTGTAGTACTCTACTGCACAGTATCCCTGTATTCCGTGGCACCCAGCCCATTCATTCAAAAGAAAGCCAAGGATGTGAATGTGACATGGTATCTTTAACGAAAGCAGAGTTATAAGTAGAATCTTACCCAACTCTCATCCCTTCTTCAATGTCAGTAGGTGCCACCTGATCACTAAGGTCCACCACAAACTTGGCAAACTGCTTCACGTTGATAATGTACTTTGGGTCCTCTGAATCAGCATTGATGATCTTTGTACACCTAACAGAGCAAAAGGCTTGATTAAAGAACCTAAACCACTAATAATGAGTTCAAGTAACTAGATTCTGTCCTGGGCAAGCAGTAAACTGATGAGCAGGTGTAAATGAGAACTGCAGAAATTAGGCCACTATTAAAGATCTTTTTCTATGGAGAATGCACAACCCCAAGGGTCCACTCCACTTTAGCTAAACTGGAAAATTTTCAAAAGATACACTGCCCTAGAAAAGTAAACCCAAATATTTCAACATTAAGAAGTTCTCTATGGGCGCCTAGGTGGACAGGTCGATTAAGCATCCAACTTCGGCTCAGGTCATGATCTCAGTTTGTGAGTTCGGGCCCTGCATCGGGCTCTGTGCTGACAGCTCGGAGCCTGGAGCCTGTTTCAGATTCTGTGTCTTCCTTTCTCTCTCTGCCCCTCCCCTGCTCACACTCTAACTTTCTCTCTCAAAAATAAAGTTTAATTAAAAGTTTTTTTTTAAAGTTCTCTAATTTTTTTTAAAGTGTATTTATTTTGTGAGAGAGAGAGAGAGAGCAAGTGGGGAAGGAATAGAAAGAAAGAGAGAATCTCAAGCAGGCTCCGCACCACCAGTGCAGAGCCGACTGCAGGGCACGAACTCACAAATCACCTGATCATGACCTGAGCCGAAGTCGGACGCTTAACCGACTGAACCACCCAGGTGCCCCAAAAAGTTCACTAATTTGATTTTCTTAACTATGTTTGTTTATTTATAATACTCTTCTATATTTTAAGTTACTCTCCATTTTATTTTCCCATTGGAAAGACAATCATTTTACATCAAGTTAAGTAATGTGTTTTCATTCTTTCCTGAGTTTATACTTCAAATCCATTTTTATCATCATTGCTATTTTTAACTTAAATGTATTTTAATTTCTTTTTCTGTGTGACATGGTGAAGGCAAATCTGTAATACCATGTACATAATAATAGCAAGTAGTCTAGGGCTCCTGGGTGGCTCAGTTGGTTGAGTCTGACTCTTGATTTCAGCTCAGGTCATGATCTCAGAGTTGTAAGATTGAGCCGGTATCAGGCTCTGCACTGTACATGGAGCCTGCTTGAGATTCTCTCTCCCTTTTCCCTTACACATGCAGGTGGTCTCTCTCTCCCTCTTCCTCAAAAAAAAAAAAAAAAAAATACTCAAAGATAAAGTTAAGAAAATCTCACAAAAGTAGAGCAAAAAGACCAAAAACAAACAAACAAAAACAAAAAAAATGCAGGAGAGAAAGATTAGCATATTAGTGGAGATATCCAGGAGGCCCAATTTCCAAAGAATAGAAGTCTGAAGTCTGGAACAGAGGACCAAGAACATGGGAAATCAGTAAGCAATAATTTCAAGAAAAACCACCACCGTGAAGGCCAGGAGAGCCCAGCACCGTGGATGAAATGGATCAGTACTGAGGCACGTAGTCATGAAAGTTCAGAACCACGAGAACAAGGAGACCCTATGACTTTCAGATGAAAAACAGGTCACATGTACGGGACTGGGAATCAGAGCAGCTTCAGACCAACAATACCAGGAGCTGGAGGACAATGGAATGCTGCCTTCAAAATTCTGAAGAAGGAACTTTATATCAGCCAAGATCTTTTCAGACATGTAGTCTCCAAATATGACATCCCAACTGACCTCTTTCAGGAAGCTACCAGAGAACAGAGCCCACCTAATGCGGGTGTAAGTAAACCAAAAAGACAAACTCATGGTACATAAACAACAGGAGAGAGGCAAAGGGAACCTGCAGGGAAAGAGGTCACAGGATGGTTGCGATTTCGTAGGTGGAAAGGGCAGAGGTGCACTGAAGCAGGTTGGCAAGTGCTGGGAAAGACTTCTTCAGGAAAATGGACCAGAGAGTATCCTGGTGCAGAGGACACACCCGACGCATATGTGAGAAAAAACCTGATGGACTTAACACTTCTGAAGATCAATTTAGTTGAGTATTTATATACATAGAAAACCAGGCAAATAAGAAAACGAGATGGTTATGACAAGAAAAATAAAAACTGGTACAAGAAAGAAAAAGCAATCAGTTTATTTATTACTTGCCTCTTTATAAACAGCACTACTTAGCCACAGTTGTGAAATCAATGAATACTGATCTAACCAAATTTTTAATGTAATTAAGGATGTAGGATAGGAAAAGTATCCTATCCTATTGGGATGATGACAGAGGAAACAAAATGAAATCCTCAGGCCAAGAGATGATATCTAAAGCTAAAAAAAATAATCAAGATGTAATCTACAATACATAAGATTTTGCATTGTCCATAAGAATCATGAAGGTAGAAATCAAAATAACCAGCTAAAAATTTTGAAAAGAGGTGTCTCTAAGGAAGAGGAATTGGGAAAGACAACTATTGTTATAGAACTATTTAACTCCTTAAAACCATGATAAAACTGAAAAATAAACCAAAATAAATGGGAAAGACAGAAAAAGGGAGTAAGGGATAAAGGAAAAGAGGAAAGGAAAAATAACCTTTACCATAGTAAAGAGATAAAATGAAAATATAATTTCCAGTGATTAGAATAAAACACAGAAGAATACAATCTTGAATTGGGCTAAGGCTTCTTGAGCAACATTCAAACCCAAAAGGTATAATGAAAACGTTTACATATTTTATTTGCCTCCTAAAAACTTTAAACATTAGTACAACAAAAGGTAGGAACAAGTTAAAAGTCAAGCGACAGAATGGGAAAAAAATATTTGTAGCATATTAAAGAAAAGATAAATACGTACAATATGTAAAGTGCTCCTAAAAATTCACAAGAAACAAACCAATAGAACAAAATATGAATGGACAGAGAAATACGAATGTTTAATAAGTATAAGAAGCAGCTATCACACCAGTAATCAGCACAATGCAAATTAAGATATTTTCCCCCACATGGCAAAAATGTAAAAATTGATGATCACATATCTTATATTGATCAGGCAAACAGGCATTTGCCTCAAAACCTCATGTTAAGGAGTATGAACTGGTCAAATCACCTTTTTCCAGATTTTCAAAACTGTAAATGCCTTTGACCTCATAATTCCACTGCTAATAAGCTATACTAAGAAATAAATGCACACACATAGAGAAGTATCTAACATGAACGTTCAATGTAGCACCATGAAGAATAACAGAAATTGTAAACAGACCAATATCTACAGAATATTACATAATTTTCAGAAACCAAGAGAAACCAGAAATAGAGGTAATAAAAAAAAAATCAGGATATGTTTCTTTGCATGCAAATATATACATGAAGACATAGGACGACTAAGAGGACCAAACTATTTTCAGTTGTAGATGAAGAAGGGGCAGTGGGACAGTGAAGATGGGAAGGGAGGTTCTCATGTCTTCATCTGATCTTTCTGTATCATTTGAATCTTTTATATGATTATGTCTTTACCTACTTCTTGAATAATTACTGAAGGCATAAAAATTAATCCCAGATACTTCTGGAGAAAGCTTTATTTATGCAGAATATGGAATAAAAAACTTTTATGAACTATTGCATTATACCCCAGATTCTAAAAAGTGCTTGAGCATACAGATAAGAATAAATTTCCAAGGAGTGCTATGCATACCTCGCAACCTGCAAAGGCTGTTCACTCTGCAGTGTTTGCTTATCTGCAGCCAAATCCCAGAGTGCTGGTGGGGCCAGGCCAGTATCAGATTCTTTGATACCTACATAAAGAAGGATAACAAGGTTCACTGAAATGTAATGCATCACCTTGAAGCAAGCTTCCACAGCCTCAGCTCCAATGACATTTTGGACTGAATATGTGGCAGTGGGGAGTGTCCTGTGTGTTACAGTTGGCAGCATCCCTGGCCTCTAGCCACTGGATGCCACCAGCACCACCTCCCCTTCAAGTCACGAGAATCAAGAGTATCTCCAGTCACTGCCAAATGTCCTGGGGGAAAGGGATGCTGGGGCAAAATCACCCCAGTTGAAAACCACTGCCCTAAAGTAGTCACAAGCCAAAACCCAACACCATATTTGACAAATACTATGAAACTTCACCACTCAAGTTTCCAACTCATGAGCAGAAAAGTTTCCAACTACTGGGCAATAGCCCACTTACTTAAGCAATACCATGTGAGACCACATTTTTATTCGCTAAGAAATTTTTACTTGTTTATTAGAGTCTACTGAACTTGTCTCTGACCAATAGAAACATTACTTGCTTAAAGGATGATGTTGCTTAACTGCTTAAGCATTATATTTGGTTGTAAAAGGTAGTGAAAGATTACTAAAGGAGATCCAATTTCTTAACAGACAGGAAGGATAGTAATTTTTTTTGTCTATAATTCACGAAGGAATAACATCTGTATTTAAACTCCTTAGATGTAATTAACACATTACATTTAAAGATAAGAGACCAGAATAATGAAATACACACCAGTAAGCTCATTGATCTTCTTGAGAAGTTGTTGAATGTCATCTTCAACCTGCTTTATCTGCCTAGAGTAAGTGCTCTGACCCTAGGAGATAAAAATCACTGTAATTAGAATATCAAGACATCAACAATTTACGAAACTGCAGACAGAAACTTTTAACAGTTACAATCTCAATAGCTATTATTGTCCCAATGCTTGTGATGTGGAAGTAGAGAGAGTATATCATTTTCAGAAGTATTCCCAAACTAATATTTTTGCCCAAAGACACAATGCAGTATTATGCAAGGTAACAAATGAAAAATCATGCCTGAAATTAACCCAACTATAAGCCCTAAGCATTGAAACTTTCTATTTCAGATCTAATTCAGGTACATACATTTTAAATATAGTAAACATTTGTCTAAGTTATTTCAAATATCTTTCAATATAGCACCACACTTAATTACAAATAGTATAAAAAATGTATGCGCTTTGACATGCTAAATATTTGCTCTCTGATCTAATCTGGAGAGAAACTGTGGTATGTAACTTTTTTCAGTGAGGATTACTATAAACTGCCAGACATTCTCTTCTAATTATTTTGGGAGGCTAGTACCAACAATAGTTCTTTCAACATAAAACATCTATACTTGATAGACATTGAAAACGACTTACGTAAGTTTTCAGCAAGGCAATATCCCCCTCATCCAGAGCTAAAATAAGAGAGAATACATGAGATTCAAAAAGAGGAAAGTAGAGCTAACAATTCTGTTCAATTTACATTCAGTAACTGAGTGAGAAAAACTATGCAAAGTTGTAATGATATAAACACACCCAACAACTAGTTCCTGGACTCCAGGAACTTTTAACTAATTGGGCGAAGGCAGAATTTTACAAAGTGTATAACACAGCTGCTGAAGAGTCTCAAAGGGATGTGACACAAAAACAGGAAGCCCAAAGAACAGAGTTTGAGAATCAAAACGACCTGGGTACTAGCAAAGTCCCAGCAACGTCATGCAATTGCCAGGTAATGTTGGAAACCCCACTTTAAGCATCAGTTTTGCCATCTTTGAGAAACAGAGATAACAATAATTTTACCCTCACAATGTTGCTTTAAAGGTCAGATAAGATATGGATGAAGAAGCACCTAAACCTCTATACACGTTAATCATAATTATATGCAAGGAATAAATCTAGTAATACATTTACAGAATGATGGCATACCCAGAGAAATGCACAGATGAGGTATTAGACCTCTGTGACTAAGTTTTCCACCAGGTGCCTGAGTAGCTCTGAGGTCTGCAGTATCCTAAAACACTTTCAAGGCAAACAGTAGAGTGTGGGATGAAATAAAGAGAAAATCTCTTTGGTGGGGGGAAGGTGGAAAAGAAGAAAAAACAGTGCTAGAAGAGGTTGAAGTTGTTTAGGAAGGGAAGAGAGAAAAAGGGAAAAACAACAACAACAACAACAAAAACACTGCAAGAATATTTTTTAAATAGCCTGTCAGGAACAAAAGAAGAAAAGAGCATAAAGATGGAACTAAAAGGGGAAGAAATCCTGTGAGCTCCGTGTGCGTATCACCTGCACTGTGAGGAGAAGTATCACGTGGCGGTGTTCTCTACAGAGTAATTTCACATTTTCAAAATTACAACTCCACTTCCAACATTCACCCTCCCGCTTGTGTTTGTGTCTGTGGTAAGGTACACGAACAAGGTTATTCACTGCTCTAGAATGGCCACCAGATTGAAAGACACCTATATGTGCATCACTAAGGATTAATTATATGTATTACTACTCACCCAAAAAAGTGGGATACTATGCAGATGCAGACAGGCAGACAGCACTGACGCCTTACATATAACGATATGAACTTATCCCTAAGACACATTAAAATCCGAAAATGTATATATACAATGCGCTACATTTTATGTAAAGAACAAACCCTTGATATGCACAGAAAATGTCTAGAAAGATAACGCAAAATGGCAACACTAGTTGCCTCGGCGGATCATGCATGCACGCCTGGGGCCAAGGACCACTTTTTCAATGTGTCTTTTTTTATGCATTTAGTGTTTTGAACCATATGAATAAATTACGTAGTCAAAGGAATGTTTTTTTAAAAAAGAAAATTACTTCTCAGGATCCTGGCTACACAGTGACAGCACCAAGCCATCCCACTTGAGGGGGAGGAGGAGCAGAAAGAGGATACAGGTGACCAAGCACCACCAGGCAGGGAAACTTTTCAAGGCCTGCAAGACCAAGCAGGGTGAGTAACTTCATCAGGACCTGAGCTGAATATGAATAAAAATGTCGATCAGCGAGAGATGAATACAGAACTTGGAGTAGCATGAGGGACACAGAAGAGGCAGCCAGGGTAAGCCGGCTGCCGCCCCGACGAAATCATCGGGGGCACAAAAGGGACACAGGGCCGAGTGGTGAGCGGGACTCCAGCCTCTCCTCCGGGGCCAAGCCTGGCCCTGCTCCGGCCCGGAGCTCCTGCCTATGTCAACTGACCTCGGATGGGCTTGTCGTCCTTCTCATCCTCTTTGGTTTTCCGCTGATCGGCACCGAGGTAATCAGGCATTTTAGGAGCTCCAAAGGCCTCGGCTCTTAGGTGATTACACAGCACCTCTCTCGCTTCCGGTGGTGCCGCTCCTTCCTTTCCTCACCGGAAGTAAGCTGAGCTCTACGGACCCTTTTACTCTGAGCACGAGAACCGGAAGGGAGCCCCGGGAGGCGGGCTCGTGTCCTGCTCCTGGTTCCGTGGTCTGGGAAGAATTCCCTGTGGGAGGAGGACGCGGGTGGTCCCTGGCCCCTCACCATGGGGAGATTTCCTGAGCGACGGCCTTTTAAGACCAACCGTGGCTCAGTCCTGACTTTAAATCCTGATTTAGTCATTCATTTACTGTTCACTCTTGGATAACTTCGTTACTCTCTCTGCTTTAATTTTTCCTTTGCCTCGCAGCATTGTGGAGGCTTTAAACAACTAGTGTTTTCAAAGTATCTGGCATATTAGATACGCATTAAGTAGTGGCTAGATCTACGAATACAGTGAAGAGATATGGAAGTTGTTCCTTAATTTGATGTTAGCATGGGATGAGGAGATGAAGAGTTTCAATTTTTGAGCCTCCTGCCAAAGAAGAGTGGTGCCTCAGATATAGGGAAGTCCGGGAAAAGAGAAGGTTTTGAAATAAATTCGTTTAGGAGGCAAACAGGAATTGATAAACAACTATAGAATTTGGAAATGAAAAGTCTGACCCTTCTTTGCGTTAAAGGACTCAGTGCATAGTGGAGAGACAACCTACTGGATGGGGAAAGTATTTGCACGTCATATATCTGGTAAGGGATTAATATCCTGAGTATATGAAGAACTACCAATCAACAAGAAAACAACCCCATTTTATTTTTTCAACGTTTATTTTTAAGAGAGAGAGACAGTGTGAGCAGGTGAGGGGCAGAGAGAGAGAGAGAGAGAGAGAGAGAGAGAGAGAGAATCTGAAGCAGGCTCCAGGCTCTGAGCTGTCAACACAGAGTCTGATAAGTGGCTCAAACTCACAAACCATGAAATCATTACCCGAGCTCGAAGTGGGAGGCTTAACCGGTTGAGCCACCCAGGCGCCCCAGAAAACAGCCCCATTTTAAAAATAGGGAATGGACTTGAGTAGAAATCTCTCCAAAGAAGATATACAAATGGCCAGCAAGCATATAAAAAAGATGCTCAACACCACTAGCCATTTTCATTTCAAAACCATGAAATACTGCCTTAGACCCATTAGAATGGCTATTATCAAAAAGCGGGGGTGAGGAGAAAGAAACTGTTGGTGAGGATGTGAAAAAAAGGAAACCTATACTGTTGGTGGGAATATAAAATGGTGTAACCTCTATGAAAAATAGTATGGCTGTTCCTCAAAAAATTAAAAGTAGAATTACCATATAATCCAGCAAATTCAGTTCTGGATATACTCAGAAGAATGGAAAGCCAGGTCTCAAAAAAATTTATGTCCCTGTGGTCATAGCAGCATTAGCCACAATAGCCAAAAGGTGGAAGCAACCCCATTGGCAGACGAATGGATAAGTAAAATGTACATACAATGGAGTATTATTCAGCCTTAAAAAGGAAAGAAATTCTGACACATTAGAATTGTGAAGACACTATGCTAAGTAATTAGCCTGTCCCCAAAAGGCAAATAGTGTATGATTCCACTTATATGAGGTACCTAAAGTAGTCAAATTCATAAAGACAGAAATTAGAATGGTGATTTCCAGAGACTGAGGAGAGGTAGAAATGGAGGCTTGTTACTTAATGGGTACAGAGTTTCAATTTTGCAAGATTAAGAGTTTTGAAAATGGTATTTCAACAAAACAAACGTATTTAACACTACTGAACTGCACACTGAAAAATGGTTAGTATGTGAATTTCATGTTAAGTGTATTTTATCACAATCAAAAAAAAAAAAAAACCCTACGACCTTAGAGGTCATTGTAAGACCAGATGGGGTGGGGGGGGGGGCGGAGAATGGATGAGGCAAGTGTGAGAATAAAATTAAGAAAGTGGAGTCAGGTTACTTTGAGCCTTAGAGCCTGTTTTAACAAGTGGTTGCATTAATAAAGAAAGGGGTTGGGAAACCTGGGTGGCTTAGTTGGTGAAGCAACCCACCTGGGCTGAAGTCATGATCTCACAGTTTGTGATTTTGAGCCCTGTATCAGGTGGGCTCTCTCCTGTCAGGGCTCTAGCCCAGAGTCTGCTTTGGATCCTTTGCGTCCCTCTCTCTCTCTACCCCTCCCCTGCTCTCTCTCTCAAAAAAAAAAAAAAAAAAAAAAAAAAAATATATATATATATATATATATATATATATATATATATATATTTTTTTTTTTTTTTTTTTAAGCAAGGGGTCAGGGATAGCTTTAGGGGGAGTTGCTTATCTTAGTTTTTGAAATGTCAGTTGTGAAGTGACAATTTTGTCATGGGGTAGATAACGGGACAAATCAATGGATTTAACTGAAAATGTAATTTATAGAGAATAATTTTCTAACTTCCGGTGCTCTTTCCCAAAGGGTAGCACATCAAGTCTTTTATTTTGTGCAACCTATTCCAGATACTGGGGACGGTGGGGGGTGGGGGGGAAGCTTAGTGTGGAGGGGATGTGTGTGAATCTTCATCGACTGGTTTTCTTTTGCTAGTTCTTGCTTTTGACCGTAAGAAGGAATCATAATAAGCGTACAGTGGATTTTATTATACATTAAACAATTAAGTTCCAGAGTTCTGTGATTGGTAATATCTTAGAAAAAAAAAAAAAAACACAACAAAAAAACTTCATGCTTTTAGAACAGGGTAAAAAGATTGCCGGCCTTCCAGTAGAAGCTAACACTGAGGAGGTGTTCTTTGCCAAACGTTACAAGGATTAAACGAGACAACGCAGGTAAATTACTGAGTAATATCGCAACAAATACAGGCTGCCATTATTATTTATATAAGTGCAAATATAGGTATATGTACAAAATTCTCTATAGATGTATATAGACTACAATAATTGTTCCCAATATTAATGCATAGGTATCTTTTCATTTTTTATTTATATAAGTAGAGCTACTTGAGAAGTTAGTGGTTAGTCTCGGGCAAATAGTGATTTAAAAATAAAAATAGCATAGTAGGAACTGCTTCAGAAAATTATGCTCCACGTATCGCACCTAGGGGTAGTATCCGCACACGCCGCGGAACTGAGGAATCTAGGAACCTTTCTTTTGTGAGTCTTGGTCCCCAGCCGGATCCGAGTCATTAGAGTAACTAGGCTGCCGCACACGTTGGCGCGGTGTGTGCGGGTGGAATTGGCCTCCGCACCGCGAAAGATCCATCCCGGAAGTAGTTGTTGGTCGTCTCCATGCGCCGGTTCCTGGGCGTCGTAGAGCCAAGGCGCGAGGCTCGGACCCAGAGGTAGAGCCGGAGGGGACCCTAAGCGCCCCCGGCCCAGGACGCGAACCGCTGCGCCTGTGGGGCCGGCCCCGGCGCCATCATGCTGCTCCTGCCGAGCGCTGCGGACGGCCAGGGCACCGCCATCACCCACGCTCTGACCTCTGGTACGTGCCCACTCAACCCCGGCTCGTCCCCTCTTAGCCGCCCCTGCCTCCGCCCTCCACCTGCGCGACCCCGAAATCTCTCCCTTCTTGTCCCTGGTGCCTGGCACCCGGACGCGTGGGCCATGACGAGTGACTTTTTGCTCCAGGCAAAAGAAATCCTTCTCCAGACTGGAAGAAGGGAGGGGGCGTCTTCTTTCTGCCCCGACAGTTCTTCCTCCTTTCGCCGCTGCTGACTCATGGATCGGGCGGAGCAGTTCGGGGCCGAACCGTCTAGTAGCCTAAAAAGGTTCTTGTAAGCATCTCCTTGCCTAGGTCAAGAGATTGCCCGCAGCGAGCTCCCACGTGCCTCGCGTCGTACAAAGCCTTGCTGCTGGTGCTCTGTTAAACATCTTTCTCCCTCTCTGTGTTAGTACCTTCTTTGATTTTTAAATGTCAAAGCTTAGAGACTGCTCCTCATACTCAAAACCTCAGTATGAAAAGACCTTTGCCGGTGATGCTGCTAAGATTTGTGTAGACAGACTTTGAAAGAGTCATTGAGAGTTGACTGCTTCTGTAGTTTCTTAAATTTATAGCCCAGGACAGTCGTGGGTATGGTAAACTTAGTCTCTAGTTTCAGCCATCCACGTTAATTACCATAGCCACTTATAGAGACAGTTGTTGGATTTTGATCCTATCTCATGGCACGTGTTGTGTTCTGCTTGCGGAAGTCTCTGTGATCTTAAACTAAAAGGAAAGGCTTGAAAGGTGATGTTCTTAAAAGCCACACCCATACCACACAGCTAGTCCTTCTTGAACATAGTGTTTGAATCCTCTCCTGTGTATGGTACAGGAAATCTTAATTTCCCAAACCAACTAAAGCATGAAAAATAAGTTATTTTTAGAAAATTGTGGCCATTAGGTACAATGGGAAACAACATTTGAGTTACTTATTGCTGGACAGGGCAAAGTCTTTTGCTTTTGCGTGGACTATGAAGTTAAAGTGTTCAGGGTTTTTTTCCCCCTGACTCAGATGACCTTTTTTGAGTCGTTAATGTACAAATGTGCAGTGATTTATCTTCATAAAACCTTACTTTGATTCAAGAGGTTGTGATTTTCAAAGTGGTTTCAAATACGGTTTTTCATTCAGTCTTCCAAGGAGCCATAGAAGATAAATATTGTTCCCATATTACGGTTGAAGACATCTCTGACTCATTGCACATAGTTGCTAATCAGACTTAGACTAAATCCAGAGCTTTTGATATCAGATCCAGAGCTTTTACCCTATAGCATAGCTGTGTTAGTTAAACCTCTTTAGCTGCTTGGAGAATTGTCTTCCAGAATCATTGCTAGTGAGTTCTTAAAATTTTTAAAAGCTGAATTCAAGGTTTTAGTTAAAATATTTTGAGTTGTTTTTAGAAAAATTTTTTGATGAGGTTAGTATTTTGGAGACAGTTTATCATTTATTGTTTTATTACAGTTATTGGTCTAACAGTAAAGCAGTTGGCAGCAGTTATCCCTGTTCCTCACCTTCCTCTCATACCTTCAGAAAAGTATTGATTTATTGTTGACGTTGCTGAATGCTTTGTCAGATAACTCAAAGAGGTGGATTGAATACTCTGAATACTAGGAAATGATTATTGCTAACCCTCATGTTAACTGGATTGCAGGCATACCTTGTTTTATGGCATTTTACTTTATTGTGCTTCAGTGATACTGCATTTTTTTACAAATTGAAGGTTTATGGTAACCCTGTGTTGAGCAAATCCATCAGCACAATTTCTCCAGCAGTATTTGCTTACTTTGGGTCTCTGTCACATTTTGGTAATACAGTATTTCAGACTTTTTCATTGTTGTTTGTCATGGTGATCTGTGATCAGTGATTATGACTAGCTGACAGCCTGGATGATGGTTACCATTTTTGGGCAATAAAGTATTTTTCAATTAAGGTGTGTCCATTGTTTCTTAGACGTTAGCATAGCGTAAACAGAACTTTTATATGCACTGAGGAACCAAAAAACATATTTGATTCACTTTTTTGCAGTATTTTTGCTTTATTGTGGTGGTCTGGAACCAAACCTGCACTATCTCCCAAGTATCCCTGTACTGCAATTATTTCCTTAGTTGATGGTTTTAAAATTACATTCTGATGCTATCGCTGTTTTGATCTTATTTATTGCCTTGAAATAGATTTATTCCATGCAATACATTGAAGCCTCTCTTAACGCTTTCAATCACAGCCTCAACACTCTGTCAAGTTGAACCTGTGGGAAGATGGTTTGAAGCTTTTGTTAAGAGGAGAAACAGGAATGCTTCTGCCTCTTTTCAGGAACTGGAGGATAAGAAAGAGTTATCAGAGGAATCGGAAGATGAAGAATTGCAGTTAGAAGAGTTTCCCATGTTGAAAACACTTGATCCCAAAGACTGGAAGGTACTTAATATCTGAATCTTTTGTTCAGTCAGATGCTTTGTTAGGCAGAGGCAGTTTTCCCACAAGTTTTCTGTCAGTAAACCGTTTTAAGATGCTTCAGCAAGAGAACCATAATTGAGCACCTGTCTGTTGTTAAGCTCTGAGTGAGATGGCCATAGGATACTGTCTCTGCTGGAAAAATCCAGGAAGTTTTCACAGAAAACATAATGTTTGAACTGGCCTTAAAAGAATGAGTAGCAGTTTGTGAAGCAGAGAAGGGAACAAAAGGTGATCTGGGCAGAAGGAATAGATCTGCAAAGACACAAAGGAGTAAAGAAGTATACTGCCTCTTCAGGGATTAGTGAAGAGTAGAGTAGGATGCTTGAAGGTTTGGTGGTGAGAATTTAGTCCTGAAACAGTCTAGACCAGATTCTTTTGTAGCGTCCTTTTTATGCCATGCTAAGGAAGGAACTCAGATTTTATTTTCAGGGCAGTAGGAAATCATCAAAAGTTTCTGAGCTAATTTTAGCAAAGTAATTCTCTTGGCAGTACAGAAAATTATTTGAAGAGGGAGAACAGGGCTGGAGGGGAAGTGAATGGTTTGCTATTGTAGGGCAAGTGCAATAATCCAAGCCTGCAGATGCATACTTGAGCTAAATTTGTGGCTGAGCTTTGAGGAAGAGGGGCCACTGGCTTTTTTTTTTTTTGGAGGTAGACTTGGTAGAGCTTGGTGACCTTGGCTGTGCCGTATAAGAGACGGAGATGTACTCAGAAGACCTCTGAGCATTCCAGGTTGAATGACCTGCCCGTGTCTGATATCAGTCACTAACACTGGGATGCAGGAAAAAGGAAGTTTGTGAGGGAATGTGGTGTTTGTGTTCAAGTTTGGCTATGTTGTAATTGAGGTTCTACTAATATACTGGTGAGGTCTTCTAGTAGATGGTTAGAAATTGGTCTGTGACTCTGAAAGAGAATAGAGCCAACAACTTTTGCAAGTTGTTGGCAAGTCTTAGGTGGTAGTTGAAGCTGTGGGGAATTGAATGGCATCAGTCAAAGAGAAGAATATAGACAAATAGGTATCATAAAGCCCTATTAAGTAGAGAACTAGTATAATATTTAAATATATATGTATACTATGGAATTAGAGTGCCAGAATTCAAATTTGGCTCTGCCCATTTAGTGTGGTGGGACCTTGGCAAAGTTACTTGAGAAGTCTGTTTCCTATGGTGAGATTGCTAACACCTCAAAGGAGTTTAGTGAGGATTAACGCAATGATGCGTGTAAAACACTTATCGCTTGACATAGGATAAATAATAGTGGATAATTTCTCTCTCCTCGCTTGTAGGATTAAATAAGATAAAGAGTATGTGTAAAGCACTTAGAAAAGTAAGTGCTGAGAATGTTAGCTGATTCACATATTGTCATTATTGATTTAAAAAAAAAAAAGGACTGAACGTTGTGGAGCATGAATATTTAAGGTGTGGGCAGAGGAGTAGAAGCAGCAAAGGATACTAAGAAGGGTGAAAGTAGTAGAAAGAAAACAAAAAGACATTTGTTAGTTTCCACAAAGGTTTATTAAACATCAGGCACTAGACTTCCAGAAACTAAGAGAAGAAGAAGTCTCAAGAAGAAAAACACAGTCACCAGTGTCACTGCTTTGGAGGTCATCCCATAACATGAATAATGATAAAAACCTACTGGGTTTGGCAAATGAATCTTAGGAGACCACACTGAAAGCCATTCCAATAAAAAGGTTGGGATGGCGAGCGATTATAGTTGGGTTGTAGGAGACCACAGTGCAAAATACTCTTTTTCATAGCTGAGTTGTAAAGAAAATAAGAGAAAATAGTAACTTGAGGGAAAAGCAGGGTCAGGAGAAGATAGAACTGGGGATCGTTGAGGTCTACAAGAGAGAAAAGAAAGAATGAAGAAAGTCTTTGGTATAGAAAAGAATAGATGATATGACAACAGGTAGCAGGGTTCATACATTTTGTTCAGTTGGTTGTTTCTTTTCAACAAACAGGATCAAGCATCTTCTATGTGTCAGACCCTGTTCTGGGTGCTGAGAAGTCAACTGAACAAGACAGGATCACTGCTCCCACATAGCTTGTATTCTAATGAGACAGGCAATAAGTAAACAACCAAAGATGTGGCCGCCAAATGCTGGGCAAAGAAGTAGAACAGGATGATGTGATAGAGTGTCCATATGACTGCTTTAGAGTGAGTAGGTGGGGAAGGCCTGTGCAGTTGACATTTAAGATAAAACCTGAATGACACATAAAGATCCGCAAGAATGCCATTCCAGGCAGAGATCTTGTGTGGGGGCAGAAAGAAGTTCGAAGTGCCAGGAACTGAAGGAGGCAAATAGGTGGTACAGAGTGGATAGGGGGTGTGAGGAGGTAAGGAGCAATAGTCACTGGAAAGCCAGTGGAGAGTTTAAAGCAATGACAATTTTTAAATACTTCAGAGGGAACAAGAAGGAGCAGAGATGGGCAGAGAAGGTTGTCTGTTTTAAATAAGGTGATAACATTTAAGCTGAGGCTGAAGGATGAGAAGACGGCAGCCACATGAAGAAGGGGTAATGTGCCAGGCTGGGGGGAGGAAGAGCTCGGTATCTGCAGTGAACTGCAGCACCAGTCATGTATTTGGAAGTGAGTGATCGAGGTAGAGAGAGACAAGCCAGGAATAGTGAGAAATGGAGGTGCTCAGTGCATCTGGAGCTCAGAAGAGACGTCTGTGCTCCAGTGAACTGGGGAGTCATAAGTGTATTCTAGCCCTGGCACTGAATCGAATCACTTTGAACTGAAATGTAGAGAGAGACAAAAGAAGCCCCAGAACTGAGCTTTGCAGGTCATAGAGAAGCCAGTAAAAGTGGCTGAAAAAAGTTACTGGAAGGTGGGAAGAAAACAGAGTGAATGCACGGAAACATTAAAGAAAGATAATATTTTAAGGAATGAGTCAGCTGTGCTGCCACTGGGAGCTGAAGTCAAGTGAGGGCAGATGAGTGGTCTTGGATTTGGTACCTGGAAATTGATACTGAAGAGAGCAGCCTCATTGTGCCGGGGGTGGGAGTGGGTGGAACAGAACCAAACTGGAGTGGTTTGAAAATGAATGCGAAAGGAGGTAAAATGTGTGGACACCTTTTTCAAGAAGTTTAATGTTGACGGACAGCAGAGAGATGGAGAGAGTGGTAACTGGAAAGGGGGTCATGGATGTGTTTTTAAGGATGAGAACTAACAGCATCTTTTTATGCAGATGAAGATAATCCACTTGAAGCTTGGGAGATCCCTGAAAGATACTAGTATATGAGGAGACGTAGAGAAGACAGTGCTCAGAACCAAGAGGAGGGGTGGAGTAGATTGTCTCAGAAGGACAGACTTCTTCAGTTATGAATGGAGGAAAAGGGGAAAGATGTATGGTTGCAGGTAGGGTAGTACAAAGATTGAGTAGGAATTTGAGTAGGATAATTTACATCTTATAGTTAACTGGGAGGCAGGGCTGTTGATAAGAGGGTGGAGAAGGATCTGTGAGGGTTGAGGAGAGACTAGAGAAATAGTAACCTTAGGGAGTGGAAAGGTAAACCAGTTGGAATGATGGCCAGGCGTAATGAAAAAGCCCATCCACATGAACTTTGTAATCCTGAATTTGAAGGGAAACCAGTCAGCTCTATTTAACTTTTTTCTCCTGTGTTTCATGCCCCCAACTCCCTTTTCCCCCCCTCTCAGTTCTCCAGTACTAGACTCACCTTTTGAGTTCTGTAGGGAACCTTCACTCCAGTTGCTGCTTCAACTTGTCAGTTTGCAAGGATGTTAACGACAGCAGGTACTTCCTCTCCAGAGAAGCCTCATCTCTCAGTTTCTCAAAATTTCCATCCAGCCTACCTTTGCTCTGCATAGCTCCTGGTCCTATCCTTTCATTGCCCTGGCCCAACCCTGTGGGGCTGTGATAGTGCTTCCCTCAGTTCTGAAATCTCTTGATTTAAGGATGGCCATAGGATATTACTAGGTGTTAGGAGAAAAATGGGCTCAGTGGTCATGTAAGTTAAGAAAATGCTGGGTTTTGCAGGTTTCTGTTTGGTTGGTTTTTTTTAATTGCAAGACTTCTCAGAGCCTTTGATTTATATGCATACAAATCATCAAGAAGGCTGTATCAAAATCCACATTTCCCAGACTTACATACCACAGAATCCATTATATATAGAATGTCTCCTATTATGGGATTCTCACTTTGGGAAGCACTAAAATGGGTGCCAGCACAAGGGATATCAGCTCCATTTCACGCTTGACTTCCTTTTGTGTCTTTATCAGAACCAAGATCATTATGCAGTACTTGGACTTGGCCATGTAAGATACAAAGCTACACAGAGACAGATCAAAGCAGCTCGTAAGTACCTAGTTCTTTTGAAATAATCCAGTATCTGGTATAGGAAATGTTAATCCTTTTGAAAAGATCTGCATGATCATATTCTGTAGCCATAAATCTAGATTCAACAGCATTTGTCGTATGGTCATAACAATGTATAACCCATAGTCTCCTTTACCTTCAGAACCAGAAAGCAATCAATCTCATGCATGGACAGAGGGTGGGTGGGTGTGTTTGTGACCAAGATAAAGAACATTCTTCTAAAAGCAACCTTTTAAAAATTAGTATTTCACTTCCTTTCAGTAATACAGCCAGCTGTATTTAGTGGAAGCTGCCTTGTTAGTTAGGTTTTCTGATATTATTTTGTAGTTTTGGGTTACATTTTTGTTGATCCCACCTGTCTTTTCTGTCCAAAAAAGAATTATCTGATGTTTCACTGTTTTTTTTCATTGACAAGATGAAAAATTTCAGGGAATTGTAGGATCCTAGTCTTCATGTGCCTTATAAAACACCATCCCGGGGCGCCTGGGTGGCTCAGTTGGTTAGGTGACCGACTTCGGCGCAGGTCATGATCTCATGGTTTGTGGGTTCGAGCCCCGTGTTGTGCTCTGTGCTGACCACTCAGAGCCTGGAGCCTGATTCAGATTCTGTGTCTCCCCCTCTCCCTGCCCCTCCCCTGCTCACGCTGTGTCTCTCTGTCTCTCAATAATAACGTTAAAAAAAAAATTTAAAAACACCATCCCATAGTGCCCTACACACCATTCGGTTCTCTTGGTTAGTAAAGTTTGATGAAAGAGGTGAAGATGATTAGTTTTCTGTGTTCTATCTTAGGAGAATGTTCTGCCCTCCACTCTAGAGAATGGATATTAAGGTCAGAGGAGGTAAGATGCGGCCATATGGGAAAGGAGTTAGGGAGTCAAGGCCAGTCAAGAGGAGAAAGTATTACACTTGGAGGAAGGTCGCTGAATGAGACCCATCTCAATTTGAAAAATACTAGTTGAGACTAGGTATAGTTGATAAACTTAAAATTTTCCCCATTAATTGTTATGGTTAGGAAAATCACAAGAAACATTTTTAACAAGGTGAAGGAATTTATGAGATTATTTCAGATCTGTTATTCGGTTTCTTAAAGAACTGGCATGGTTTTAGATTAAGCATATGTTAATGCATATGAATAGTCATTGCAGTATACATAAATGCCAGGGAAGTTCATTTGCCATGGAAAAATATTTGCAGTCTTGCTATATGAAAGAACAGCATACAAATACCAAATGAGTCTTGATACAGATAAATATGTGAAAGAATTAGAAGTGATTTAGAACTGTGAAAATAATTGATATTGTAAGGTGAAGGATTTGGTTTTTTTCTGTAAAGATAAAAAATGTACAACTAACTATGGGCTGTGTGGGTGGCTCAGTTGATTAAGCGTCCGACTTTGGCTCATGTCATGATCTCATGGTTCATGATTTCGAGCCCCACATTGGGCTCTGTGCTGAAAGCTCAGAGCCTGTAGCTTGCTTTGGATTCTGTGTTTCCCTCTCTCTCTGTCCCTCCCCTGCTCACACTCTATCCCAAAAATAAATAAACATTAAAAAAAAGTTTTTTAATGTACAATAAACTGTAAAAGAAACATTCCTTTGTTTCTAAGCCCATTCTTTTTATTGGCATAATAGAAATGAATTTTTGAATACTCTGTAGCCTGAAATTTTGCAACCCCGGTGAACAGATTGTTAACATTAAGTATAATTATAATTCACTCTCTGCCACTGTGTTGAATATTCTCAGTATTTATTCAAAAGGAAACTCATTCTCTTACCTCTGTCATTATAAAATAGACAGCGACTGCTTTACTGCTTTCTGAAATCTAGTCCAAAGGTAAAAATGCAGTTAGTGGTTACAAATATATAATTATTAGGACAGACAAACCCCATAAAAATACAAGTTTTAATGCATTTGAGATCCTTAGAGTTCTTACATCCTATTACATACACATAAAAGTTTTATTTTTGTTTAATGTACTTTGAATTGCTAAAATGAAAATTAAGTCAGTTAAGGGTCAATAAAGTGAGTCTTTTTTTCCTTCTGTGCATTATCTGAAAAGAATAAATCACTTCAAAAGTTGAACGATGGGTTAAGAGGAAGTATTTGAATACTAAAAGTGGTGTTTCAATCGCTTGCATAATTTTGTTTTGAAGTAAAATTGCCATACTGGCCTGTAGGTTTGATATTCTTTGCATGGAAATGGTCTTTGGTGATTTGAATTTTCCAACTCTAATACTTCTGGTTCAAAATATTTCTGACATTTTAAACTGAAGCTGTTCTATATTATGCTTCTTAAAGATTAAAAATCCTATTCGGAGACATTTATAATGATAGCAGTATGAGTGTATAATGAAAAACCTTTTTGCAGTGTACCCTCAAAACATCCTAGAAACTGTCTTCTTCAGTGGGAGAAGGGGGGGTGTATCTTTGAAATTTCAGTAAACAACTGCTGCTTCCAAATTACCCTTGTTTGTATTTTAGACCATGTTATTTGGCCTCCTAGTTTTAAAATTGAGTAACATCTTTTGCTCCCTCCACAAGACAGTATAGGACAATCTTGGGACTCCCTACTGCACATGGATTAGGCAGAAAGCTCCATGAAGAAAAAAACTAGTGTAACATAAGAGGAGACTGTCCAACAGAAAATTGAGATATCACCTCTCTTAGACTGTATCATAAGATTCAAAAGGAAACAAGTATCTACTACATGTTGTCAGTAAGATATGAAGACACTGCTTTTGTGTGTGTGTGTGGGGGGGGGTGTAGGCATTGAAGAAAGAGACTAGGGGAAGATAAGCAGAATTGCCTGGAAACTGAAAACATGAAAGCAGAATTCAGAATTAGAAAGACTGACATACAATTAGACAAACAGTAAAGCAAAGGACAACCTTGAGGAATGTTCCCAAGATTCAGAGGGGAAGAATAAAGAGATGCCTGATTTCTAAAGTCAGAATAAATGTAACAGAAACCGTAATTGCAAATAAAGAAGGAAACTTACCCTTTTTATAAAAAGATACATCTTGGGGTTGAGAGTGTTTGCAGGAATGTGACTTAGGTTTCACTGCTCAGCACATTTCCTTTGAAATTCAAGTATGAGTTAGGCTGTGCTGCACAGAATCCATTTTGCCAGCAAACGTGGAAGAGCACTGCAAAACTTGTGGCTTTCACCCTACACCCTGGCTGTGGAAGTAGCCTGTGCTGTTTCCCTAGTGCCCCACAGTTGTGGATCATCACACCCCTAAACTGTCCATTATGATTTGATCATAATTCCTAGCTACATAACTTCCAAGCCCAAGTCTGACTCTTAACAGATTTTGTGAGCTGTCTAATAACTTTTAATAAATTCCTTTTCTGCTTAAATCGGCTAGAAGACAAAATGCCTCTTCTGGAGTATTAGTGGAGAAATTGATAATATACTTGACTATAAAAAAAATCTTGGAGTTCAAAAAAACAAAAATGTATTTGTCAGTTTTTGAAGACCTGCTGTATATGTAGAAATCACTAAGTTTATTATGCCCAAAAAAGATTTGTATTAAAGTGTTTATAGCAACCTTACTCACAATATCCAAAAACTGGAAACCACTCAAATGTTCACCAAGCAGGATCATGGATAAGCAAACTGCTGTATATTCATACAGTAAATTAGTACTCAGTAGTTAAAAAAAGAACAGATTACTAAGACATGCAAGAATGGTGATGAATCTCAAAACATTGGTTGAGCAGAAGTCAGATACAAAGATCTACTCTGTGATTCCACTTACATGAAGTTCAAGAACATGCAAAAGTAGTCTATGGTGAAGGAAATTAGGTAGCAGGGCATGAGAGTTGGCTGGAAAAGGGTAAAGGGAATTCTGGGTGATAGAAATGGTCTGTATTTTCTTTGGTGGTAGTTACAGGGTAGATACAATTGTCAAAACTCATTGAATACTTAAAATTTGAGCATTTTGTCCTATGTAAATTTGATTTAAATTCCATAAAAGATGTGATTTAACAAAACAAAAAAGGTCAGTCACTTGGGAAATCAGATATACTCTTTGGGGCCTAAAGAGGGAAAAATAAAGTAGGCATTCAATTCAAGGGTTTAAAAGACTAGCACTAAGGAACATGGAGGAAAAAATGGATTTATAAGAAAAAAGAAAAAACCATTACAGAAGATATTTTTAATTGAGACCACTATTAAATAGATTCAAAAATTTTGATAAAATGAACTTTTCTGAAATTGAGGAAAAAAATTTTAAAAAGTATGAAAGAAATACCTCCTGGACACTAGGGTGGCTCAGTCAGTTGAGCCTCCAACTCTTTCTTGATTTCGGCTTAGGTGATGATCACAGGGTCGTGGGATCAAACCCTGCGTTAGGCTCCATGCTGAGTGTGGAGCCTGCTTAAGATTCTCTCTCTCCTTCTGCCCTTATCCCCTGCTTGCTCTTTCTCTCTCTAAAAAAAAAAAAAAAAGAAAGAAAGAAAGAGAGAGGAAGGAAGGGAGACTCCTAAAAAATGTTTTTAGGTATCTGGTTGGCTCAGTTAGAAGAGCATACAACTCGATCTCAGGGCCGTGAGTTTGAGGCCCCATATTATGTTGTAGAGATTACTGAAAAAATAAAAACACATTTTTAGACCCAGGTGATTTTTCAGATGAATTATTCCAAATGTTTAAGGAATTAAAAACTGTCATGATGAATTAAAAACTGTTTTGGGGGGCGCCTGGGTGGCTCAGTCGCTTAAGCGTCCGACTTCGGCTCAGGTTGTGATCTCACGGTCCGTGAGGTCGAGCCCCGCGTCGGGCTCTGTGCTGACAGCTCAGAACCTGGAGCCTGCTTCTGATTCTGTGTCTCCCTCTCTCTCTGACCCTCCCCCATTCATGCTCTGTCTCTCTCTGTCTCAAAAATAAATAAATGTTAAAAAAAAAAAAAATTAGGGGCGCCTGGGTGGCGCAGTCGGTTAAGCCTCCGACTTCAGCCAGGTCACGATCTCCCGGTCCGTGAGTTCGAGCCCTGCGTCAGGCTCTGGGCTGATGGCTCGGAGCCTGGAGCCTGTTTCCAATTCTGTGTCTCCCTCTCTCTCTGCCCCTCCCCCGTTCATGCTCTGTCTCTCTCTGTCCCAAAAATAAATAAAAAACGTTGAAAAAAAATTAAAAAAAAAACTGTTTTGGAACAGTTAGTTTGTGAAGTTAACGTAATCCTGGTATGAAAACCTGGCATAAAAAGATAATTATGTAGACAGTAAAAAAAATCGTGGTTGCCTGGGGTTGGGAGAGTAGGGATGGATGAATAGGGCAAGCACAGGATTTTTAGGGCAGTGGAAATTCTATAAAATATTGCAGTGATGGATACATGTTATGATACATTTGTCCAAACCCATAGAATGTACACCACCAGGAGTGAACAGCAATGTAAACTACGAACTTTGGGTGATTATGATGTATCATTGTAGGTTCATCAGTTGTAACAGTTCGTCACCTCTGATGCCTGATGGTGGTAACAGAGGAGGGGGAGGTTATGCATGTAGAGAGACAGGGCATGTAAGAAGTCTCTGTGCCATTCTCTCACTTGTACTGTAAAGCTAAAACTGCTCTAAAAAATTGCCTTAAAAATAATAAAATGTTAATACCTGACAAGGAGAGACTTAATAAAACTACAGACAGATCTCATCCATGAATGTAATATAAAACCAAAAAATGCCAGTTAAAATAATAGCTAATTGAACTCAACAGCACATTAAAAGAATAATACCCATGTAGAGGTAGGATTTCCCTTAGGAATCCAACTTAGGAAATACATTAATATAGTTAAATCTATTTATGGTTTAGATAATATGTGATTTCCTCTAGGGAAAATGTATAAAACACAGTAACCATTCCTTTTTGATAAATAGAACTTCGCAAAGAAATACAGCTAATTTTCTATTTTGGTAAATATTTCACACCCACAGCTAACAAACTTAACCATGTGGTTTTGGTGATATTACCAGTAAAATCCCTGGGAGAAGCTAACCTGCCTATTATTTTTTTATGCTATTAGGAGTATGGTTTAGTGAGTTAAGATTAAATAAGAGGGCTATTAGAAAGAAGAAAAGAAATATTTATAGATAATACAGGATCTACCTAGAAAACCAAAAGGGGGTTGCGTCAGGTGGCTAGATGTAGGAGAAAGATGCAGAAATAATATAATTTTTTGGACGTTACCATCAAATATATAGAAGGGTATAGTCATTTTAAAGATGATCCCAGGGCAAGAATAGGTAACCAGAAACAAACCCTGGTAAAATTTACCATGATAAAGGAGATATCATACATCACTGGAGAAGGGAAGGATTATTCAGTGTAATTAGGACTTCAAAAACATGAATGGTTTAGGTATTAACTTGAATATGTTAAAATTATAATTAAAAAAAGAATTTAAAAATGTTCTAACTGTAGAAAATATTAATGAAACTAGAAAATACATTAAAATTGTTGAGGATGAAGTGCCTTCTAAGTTTATAAGTACTCAGAAAAAAATTATAAAAGAAATGATCAGTAAATATAAATGAAAATGACTGATCTGTATATTGTACATATATAAATTATATGTAAGTATACATATATGTAACATGTACACATGTTCTTTTTATTTATGTAAAACTTCTATTTTGAGGATTCCACCCCCCCCCCCCCATAGGTTCTCGTTAGGTTAGTTGGCAGTGAAAGTCTCCCATCTCAAGAAGTAGAAGTTGTACATATACATAAATCGTGTGTGTGTGTGTCATAAACATACACATGTATACATAGGTGTGATTTATATGTATTATATATATCACAGAAACAAGTTATATTAAAAAATAAATATAAATGGAATATAAAAAATGTATATCACAGACACAATGACAACAGTATTTATAGAAAAGCATTTTAGAAGCAAATATAGTAGGCAATCACTTTTGAATTTAAAGCTGAGGAATTACATTAAGAAAATTGAGCTTTGCTGAACAGGAATAGAACAGGAGGGAATTTGGGGGGGGAGGTCTCAGGTTTTCATTGTAAAATTTAAAATGTAGAAAACACTTCAGACAAAATTATTTTTAAAGAATTTTATTGATCACTCTTAAAGCATTCTTCTCTATTAATAACTGAGCACTTTCCATTATAAACAGAAGTTATGAGTTTAAGGGAAATGAAAACTTGTTTTAAAACACTCTTGTTTCAAATCCTATATTTTTTTAAACCTTTATCTGATGTAACACTAAGTAATAGGTAGCTTGTGATGCTCATGGGGGATGTACAGAGAGGAAACTTCCCCCCCCCCCCCAAAAAAGACTTTTTAAAACATAAGTGTAGGGGCACCTGGGTGGCTCAGTTGGTTAAGCGTCCAACTTCGGCTCAGGTACTTAATCTCACGGTTTGTGAGTTCGAGCCCCGCGTCGGGCTCTGTGCTGACAGCTCGGACCCTGGAGCCTGCTTTGGATTCTGTGTCTCCCTCTCTCTGCTCCGCCCCTGCTCATGCTCACTCGCTTGCTGTCTCTCAGAAATAAAGAAACATTAAAAAAATAAAAAGTAAAAAAACAAGTGTAATAACAGCAGTTGGAGAAAGCATTTGCATCAAGCATTGGACAGAAGCCTGATTTGCTGGGGACTTTTGGATGGGTTGAAAGAGTCATGGTTACTTAACCTCTCTTTGCCTCAATTTCCTCTTCCATAAAATGGAGAAAATAATAGCACTTTCTTCATTGGGTTATTAGAAAGATTAACTGATGAATAGTGCTAGTATATATTAAGTGTTCAACAGATGTTAACAGCTAGCCATAACCTAGTAAAGTGAATCAAACAAAGAAGAGAAACCAGAACAACCTCTCCTTCCTCTGTAGATGAAGGATGAAAGATAGAACCAAAAATATTGTTGAGCCCAGTAATAATCGTAGGTTTAAATAATTAATACCCATTGCTGGCGAGGCTGTGGTGAAGTACATGTTCACATAAGAGTATGAAGTAGCCTAACATTTAGAAAGGAACTTGTTCCTACATTTTCACTCACTAATGTCATCTCTGTAAGTACATCCTCAGAAGAAAGAATCCTGAATATGTACAAATACATCTCTACAAAATGATTAAAATTGGCATTACTTATAATAGTGAAAAACTGGAAGCAATTTAAATATCCAGCAATAGAGAAATAAATTATGATAAATCTATTTGAAATACTTTACTGAGCAATCATTAAAAATTTTTCGAAGGGGCACCTGGCTGGCTAAGTTGGTAGAACATCTGACTCTTGATCTCAGGGTCATGAGGTCAAGCCCCATGTTGGGCATGGAGCCCACTTTAAAAAACGAAAATTGGGGCACCTGGGTGGCTCAGTCGGTTAGGTATCCAACTTCAGCTCAGGTCTTGATCTCACAGTTCACTGGTTTGAGCTCCGCATCGGGTTCTGTGCTGACAGCTCGGAGCCTGGAGCCTGCTTCGGATTCTGTGACTCCCTTTCTCTCTCTGCCCCTCCCCTGCTCATGCTCTGTCTCTCTCTGTCTCTCAAAAAATAAACGTTAAAAAGTTAAAAAAAAAAAAAAAATTGTTTTTTTGAAGTTTGTAACAACAGAAAATGCAAATGTGTAATGTTAATTTGAAAAAATCAGACTGTAAATTGGTATATATGTTACAATTATACCTAGTTTTTTTTAAACATGTTTAAGGAAAAAAGATCTACGTGAAAATATGTCAAAAATGTTAGCAGTAATTGTCTTTGGGTGTTGGCATTTTGGCCAGTCCTTAAAATAATTCCTTCTTTTTCTATGATTTCCACATGTAACAAGTTTATATTTTACCATAGCATAAAATATTTTAAAATTGATATTATGATTTTACAAATGGCTCTGTGTAGCTCATGTTTTTTTATTTTTTATTTTTTTATTGAAGTATAGTTGATGTACAGCATTATATTAGTTTCAGGTGTACAGCATACACCTGAGTGGTTCAGCATTTATATACATTACAAAATGCTTGCCATAAGTGTACTTACACTCTGTTACCATACAAACTGAATGCAATATTTTGACTCTGTCCCCTGTGCTGTACATTTCATCTCAACGACTTATTTATTTTATAACTGGAAATTTGTACCTCTTAATTCTCTTTACCTATTTCACCAATTACCCAACCCTCTGACCCTCCCTTTTAACAATCACCAGTTCACTATACTTATGAGTCTTTGGGTGGGGGAAGGTTTGTTTGTCCCTCTGTTTTGTTTTTTAGAGTCCACATATAAGTGAAACCATATAGTATTTATTTTTGTCTCACTTAGTGTCACTTAGCATGATACCTGGAGGTCTGTCTATGTTGTTGCAAATGGCAAGATCTCATTCTTTGTTACGGCTGAGTGATATTCCATTATATATATGTTCCACATCTTCTTTATTCAATCATCTATAGATGGACACTTAGGTTGCTTCCATATCTTGCTATTATAAATAATGCTGCAGTAAACATAGGGGCACATATATCTTTTTGAATGAATGTGTTTGTTTTGGTTTGGGTTGTTGTGTTTTGTTTTTTCAAATAAATATCCAGAAATGGAATTGCTGGGTCATGTGATATTTCTGTTTTAATTTTTTTAAGAACCTCCATACTATTTTTCGTAGTCGCTAACACCCTATTATATTTATAACCCCAATACCCTATTATATTTATAAGCCCAACTTATAACCCTACCAACAGTGCATGAAGATTCCCTTTTCTCCATATTCTCGCCAAAGCTTAGTTCTTGTCTTTTTGATAGAAGCCATTCTGACTGGTGTGAGCTGGTGTCTCATTGTGGTTTTGATTTGCATTTCCCTGATGATTAGTGATGCTGAGCATCATTTCAAGTGTCTGTTGGCCATCTGTATATCCTTTTTAGAAAGATGTCTGTTCAGGTCCTCTGCCCATTTTTTAATCAAGTTATTTGGATTTTTTGCTATTGAGTTGTATGAGTTCTTTGTGTTTTGAATATTAACCCCTTATCAGACATGTCATTTGCAAATATCTTCTGTTCAGCAGGTTGCCTGTTTGTTTTCTTGGTTGTTTCCCTCACTGAGCAGAAGGATTTTATTTTGGTGTAGGTTACAAGTGTTTATTTTTGCTTTTATTATCCTTGCCTAGGGAGGCACATCCAGAAAAATATTGCTAAGGCCAATGTCCAAGACATTACTCTTAGGTATTTTATGGTTTCACATCTCATACTTCAGTTTTTAATCCGTTTTGAGTTTATTTTTGTGTATGGTGTAAGAAAGTGACCCACTTTTATTCTTTAACATGTAGCTGTTCACTTGTAACACCATTTATTGAAGAGGCTGTCTTTTCCTATTGTGTATGCTTGCCTCCTTTGTCATATGTTAATTGACCATATATATGTGGATTTATCTCTGGGCTCTCTGTTCCATTGATCTATGTGTCTGTTTATGTGCCAGTACCATACTGTTTTCAGTACTATAGCTTTGTAGTATAGTTTGAAATCTGGGATTGTGATACCTCCAGGTATCAAAAGAACCAAAGATTTGCTTTGGTTCTTCAGAATCTTTTTTGGTTGCATACAAATTTTAGGATTATTCTAGTTCTGTGAAAAACACTATTGATAGGGATGATAGGGATTGATAGGGATTGCATTGAATCTGCAGATTTCTTTGGGTAGTTATGCACATTTTTAACAATTGTTCTCCCAATCTTTGAGTATGCTATATTTTTACATTTATTTATGTCATCTTAAGTTTCTTTCATCAGTGTCTTACATTTTTAAGAGTACAGGTCTTGCAACTCCTTGGTTAAATTTGTTCCTAGGTGTTTCACCTATAGTTGTAAATGAGATTGTTTTATTAATTTTTCTTTCTGCTAGTTATTATATAGACATGCAATTGATTTCTGTGTATTGATTTTTGTATCCTGCAACTTCACTGAATTCATTCATTCTAATTTCTTGGGGGTGGTGTCTTTAGGGTTTTCTATGTATATTATCGTGTCATCTGCAAATAGTGACAGTTTTACTACTTTCTAATTTGAATGGCTTTTATTTCTTTTTCTTGCCCAATTGCTGTGACTAGGACGTCCAGTACAATGTTGAGAGTAAAAGAGGCAAGAAATAGGCATCCTCACCTTGTCCTGATCTTGAGAAAACGCTTTTAGCTTTTCACCATTGAGTATGATGTTAGGTGTGGGTTTGTCATATATGGCCTTTATTAAGTTGAGGTATGTTCTTTCTGTACCTACTTTATTGAGAGTTCTTATCATTAATAGATGTTGAATTTTGTCAAATGTTTTTTCCACATGTATTGAGGTGATCATATGATTTTTATCCTTCATTGATAATATGGTGTATCATGTTGATTGATTTGCAGTTATTGAACCATTGTTACATTCCTTGACTAAATCTCACTTGATCATGGTGTATGATCCTTTGAATATATTGCTGAATTTGGTTTCTTAATATTTATTGAAGATTTTTGGCGTCTGTATTCGTTAGGGATATTGGTTTGTAATTTTGGTTTTTTTGTAGTGTCTTTGGTTTTGGTATTGGGGTAATGCTGGCCTCATAGAATGAATTTGGAACCATTCCTTCCTCTTCTGTTTTTGACAAAGATAGGTATTAACTCTTTTTCTTTTTTTTTTTTTTTTTCCAACGTTTACTTATTTTTGGGACAGAGAGAGACAGAGCATGAACGGGGAAGGGGCAGAGAGAGAGGGAGACACAGAATCGGAAACAGGCTCCAGGCTCTGAGCCATCAGCCCAGAGCCCGACACGGGGCTCGAACTCACGGACCGCGAGATCGTGACCTGGCTGAAGTCGGACGCTCAACCGACTGCGCCACCCAGGCGCCCCATCTTTTTCAAGTGTTTGATAGAATTCTCCTATGAAGCCATCTGATCCTCAACTTTTGTTTGTTAGGGGTTTTTTGGTTACTGATTCAATTTCATTACTAGTAATCAGTCTGTTCAGACTTTTTTCTTTTTTCTGATTGAGTCTTGGAAGATTGTATGTTTCTAGGGATTTATCCATTTCTTCCAGGTTATCCAATTTGTTGGTGTATAATTTTTCATTCCTTTGTATTTTTGTGATGTCAGTTGTAGCTTATCTGTTTTCATTTCAAGTTTTATTCATTGGAATATTCTTTGTCTTAATGGCCATAGTAAAGGTTCATCAATTTTATCAAAGAACCATCTCTTAGTTTCATTGATTTTTTTTTCTTTTTTTTTTTTTTAGTCTCGCTATTTCAGTATTTTCACTCTGATCTTTATTATTTCCTTCCTTCTAGTAACTTCAGGTTTTGTTTGTTCTTTTGCTAGTTCTTTTTCTTTCAGGTATAAGGTTAGATTGTTTGAGTTTTTTTTTTTTTTTTCTTTCTTGAGGTACGCCTGTATTGCTGTAAACTTCCCTCTTAGAACTGCTTTTGCCATGTCCCAGAGTTTTTAGACCATTGCATTTTCATTTTTATTTGTCTCAAGGTAATGTTTTGACCCGCTGATTTAGTAGCATGTTGTTTAGCTTCCACATGTTTGCTTTTTCCTGTTTTTTTCCCCTGTGATTCTAGTTTCATAATGTTGTGGTTGTAATAGATGCTTGTATGATTACTATGTTCTTAAATTTATTGAGACTTGTTTTATGGCCTAACATGAAATCTATCCTAGAGAATGTTTCATGTGCACTTGAGAAGAATGTGTATTCTGCTGTTGGATGCAGTGTTCTGTTTGTATCTGTTAAGTACATCTGGTCTAATGTGTTGTCAAAGCCACTGTTTCCTTACTAATTTTCTATTGGATATTCTATCCTTTGATGTAAGTGGGGTGTTAAAGGCTACTATGATTATTGTGTATTACCATCCATTTCTTTTTTTATAACTATTAATTTTTCTATATATTTAGGTGTTTCTCTGTTAGGTGTATAGATAATTACAATTGGTATAGCCTCTCATGGATTGATCTCTTTATCATTAAGTAATGCTTTGTTTTGTTTCTAGTTACAGCCTATTTTAAAGTCTGTTTCATCTGGTAGAGTATTGCTACTCCAACTTTTTTTTCCTGCTTCCATTTGCATGGACTATCTTTTTCCATCACTTCACTTTTAGTCTGTATATGTCTTTATGTCTGAAGTGAGTCTCTTGTAGACATCATGTTCTTACATAGAGGGGTCTTGTTTTATCCATTCAGTCACTCTGTCTTTTTTGGCATATTTAGACCTTTTACATTTTAAGCAATTATTTTTTTTAATGTTTGTTTATTTATTTTGAGAGAGAGAGAGAGAGCGCGCACGCATGAGTGGGTCAGGGCAGAGAGAGAGAGAGAGAGAGAGAGAGAGAGAGAGAGAGAGAGAGAGAGAGAACCCCAAGCAGGCTCTGTGCTATTAGCATGGAACCTGATGCAGGGCTCGATCCCATGAAAAGTGAGATCATGACCTGAGCCAAAATCAGGAGTCAGATGCTTAACTGACTGAGGCACCCCCATTTTAAGTAATTATTAATAGGTATATACTTATTGCCATTTTGCCAATTGCTTGCTGGGTTTTGTTTTGTTTGGGGGGTTTTTTGTAGCTCTTGTCCTTTTTTTTATTCTTCTCATGCTCTCTACCCTCATGATGTGATGACTTTCTTTAGAGCTATGCTTGGATTCCTTTATTTTTTTTGTGCCTATTAAAGTTTTATGGTGTGTGGTTACCATGAAGTTCATATATAACATCAGTCTATATTAAGTTGATAGTTGCTTAAGTTCAAGTACTTTTTACATTTTTTTGTTTTGTGTATCTGTTGACTGATATTTGTAGATAGTTGATTTTACTACTTTTGTCTTTTTACCTCCTTACTAGCATTATAAGTGATTGAACTACTATCTTCACTGTATGTTTGCTTTTACCAGTGAAGTGTTCCTCTCACCATGTTCTTCTCTTATTCTTTTCACTTAAAGACTTCCCTTTAACATTTCTTGTACAGCTGCTTGAGTGGTCATCAAGTCCTTCAACTTTTGTTTGTCTTGCAAACTCTTTCTCTCTCCTTCCATTCTGAATGATAACCTTGCTGGGTACAGTTCTCTTGGTTATAGGTTTTGTTGTTGTTGTTTTCCCCTCAACAATGTGAATGTGTCACCACTCGCTTCTGGTCTGCAAAATTTCTGCTGAAAAGTCAGCCTTATAGGGTTCCCCTTGTATGTAGCTGTTTGCTTTTTCTCTTACTGCTTTTAAGATTCTCTGTTCATCTTTAATTTTTACCATTTTAATTACTGTGTGTTGGGATGGACCTCCTGGGTTTCATCTTGTTTGGGGCTCCCTTTATGTCCTGGAGCTGGTTTCTATTTCCTTACAGGTTGAGGAAGTTTGCAGCCATTATTTCTTCAAATAAGTTATCTGCCCCATCTCCCCTTTCCTGTGACCCCTATAATATAGATGTTCTTATACTTGATGTTGTTGCAGAAGTCCCTTAACATATCCTCATTTTTTAAGTTCTTTTTTTCTTTTTGCTGTTGAGCTTGGTTGCTTTCCATTACCCTGTCTTCTCGATCACTGATCTGTTCTGCATCCTCTAATCAGGCATTGATTCCCTCGAGCTTGTTTTTCATATTTTCTGTCTCTTTATTGAAGTACTCACAGTATCATTCACTCTTCCCTCCAATCTTTATGGCTATTACTTGGAGCCTTTAGTCAGGTTGAATGCTTATTTCCATTTTGTTTAGCTCTTTTTCTTGGATTTTGTCTTGATCTTTCATTTGGATCATATTCCTGTCTCATTTTGTCTGACTCTGTGTTTGTGTCTGTGTGTTAGGTAGGTCAGCTCCTTCTCCTGCTCTTGAGAGTAGTGGCTTTATATAAAAGGTGTCCTGTGGTGCCCAGTAGTGCGATTCCCACCTGGTCACCAGAACCAGTCTCTCCAGGAATGATTTCTGTGGGGGTTGTGTGCACTCTCCCGTTGTGACTGGTCCAGCACTACTGTGGGTGTGGTGCATTGACAGGCAAGGCTTCCTCCAACATAGCTGGCTTAAGGGTCAGGCTACAAACTGTGGCAGGTATGTTGATGAATAGGGCTGCCCCCCTCTTCTGTCCATAGTTGCTTTTGAGAGGCACTAGTTCTAACCAGGGCTGCCCACCAAGTATGGTGGGATGGCCGCCACATTGGATGGGCGCCTTTGGGTGGGGTGTTTCTGCAGGGAACATGAGGTGGGACAAGAGTGTTAGCAAGGCAGATGGAGAGTGTCACAACTGGCTCCCACCAGCATCGGGACAGCTAGGCTGAAGGAGGGAAGGAAAATGGCACCTGCCAGCACTTTTCGTTCTGGAGAAAATTCCGTAGGAATTTTCTGCTCCTCTGGCACATACTGTATAATTAGTAAATCTCTGTCACATATAAATAACCCAGGCAATTTCAAACTGCTGCCTCTGTGCTGGGTCTTAGAGCAAGTGATATGGCGTGTTTGCCCTTTAAAAGCAGAGTCTCAGGATAGCCTTCCAGCTCCTGGAGTGAAGTAAGCCCTGCTGACTTTCAAAGCCAGATGTTAATGGGGGCTTCTCTTCCCTGTGTAGAGAACCTCAGGGCAAGGGTGCCCAGTGGGGACTTGATCCCTTTACTCCCCAGGGAGGACCTCTGCACCTGTGAATTCCTTCCTGCTTAAGGGTTGCCACCCCAGGGATTTGGTTCCCAGCCGCACCTCTTCCCCTCTTATCAACGTGGCTTTCTCTTTACATCTTTAGCTATGGAAAAGCTGTTCTGTTAGTCTTCAGGTCCTTTTCAGAGTGAGTTGCACTGTGTGCAGTTGCAGCCTTGATGGGTTCGTGGGAGAAGATGAGCTCAGGATCCTCCTACGCCGCCATCTTCCCAAGCTCCTCATCTTTATTTTTAGTTTTGATGCATAAAGTGACAAACTGTCTAAATCTGGCTTGTTTTGTAGATAAAGCAATGGTTTTAAAACATCACCCAGACAAACGGAAAGCAGCTGGTGAACCAATCAAAGAAGGAGATAATGACTACTTCACTTGCATAACTAAAGGTAAGAAAATACCTTAGAGTCAGGAATTTGTAATGGTGGTGATCATTAAGTGCTAGGATTGGATTTCTAGTGTATATACTGTAGTTAATTTAAGTATACCATGACATTTAAAAACACTTTCGGTTATATCTGGTTGTTTCTGATAACCCACCCCAGAGCCTTACTCCCAAAGCAAGGTTCTCTCAACCAGTAGCATCAGCAGCACCTGGCAGCTTATCAGGAATGCGGCAACCAGGTCCCCACCCCAGGTCTGCTGACAGTCCGTGTGTTAACGAGATCTTCTGGGGATTCTTATATGAGAAACTCACCCTGCAGTCATTTCATCCTAAGTGTTCTCTAAGAATGCTAAGTTATTTCTCCGTTTCAGATACTTTGTAGGACTAAATTGTCCTCAGATGTTTTGCTAATTTAAATCCAAAAGTTGATTGTATCCTGCTGTGGGACTCAAGACGACGTTTATTGCTGTTTACATAGCCATATCTTCGTTAAGCAAATTAATATAGATTGTTACCATATCTAAGTGTGTGTTGTTAGGTGTGATTTTACATTTTGATGATAGCTTTTTAAAATCGTGTACACCCCTTTCAGACTTACTCTTTTGGGCCTACTCTTATGTAGTGCTCAAGATGCTAGATGCTAAAGGTTCTTTGTTGGGTTTTTTTTTGTTGGTTTTTTTTTTTTTTGTTTTTTTTTTACAATCTTGGACTCTAACAGTTAATTTTCTAGCTATTTCTATTTCCTTGGAGTCATGCATTCTTAAGGGATGAGTATTTAACCACTGTTTTGTCACTTGCCTTCCAGAAGAGGTACTGAAAGAAGTTATGAAGTCAGATTCTATCCAGTAGCACTAGTGGTATCATTACCTGCATTCAATATTGTCCTTCCCACAAACACACAAAATTTTTAAATATGAAAAATAACCTTTTTAAAAAAATGTTTATTATTGAGAGACAGAGAGACACAGAGTGTGAGCAGGGGAGGGGTAGAGAGAGGGGGAGACACAGAATCCAAAGCAGGCTCCAGGCTCTGAGCTGTCAGCACAGAGCCCGAGGGGCTCAAACTCACGAACTGTGAAATCGTGACCTGAGCCAAAGTTGGTCAGCTAACCGACTGAGCCACCCAGGCACCCCGAAAAATAACTTTTTTTTTAAAGGAAGGGGATTTTTTTCTCACAGAGAAAAAATGTAGCATCATAATAATGTGACCTTACCATTTTTTCCTCAGCTTATGAAATGTTATCTGATCCAGTGAAAAGACGGGCATTCAACAGTGTAGATCCTACTTTTGATAACTCAGTTCCTTCTAAAAGTGAAGCAAAGGACAATTTCTTCGAAGTGTTTTCCCCAGTGTTTGAACGGAATTCTAGGTGAGTTAAGGGATTCCCTTGTGATCAGAATGCTATATTGGCCCGCTTCATGTAATCTTCCAGGTTTCTGCATTTTTCCCCTGATAAAAGTTTTGTTCTCTTTGTCCCTCTTCTGTACAGTATTGAGCCCCTCTGGAGAATGTACTGCTCTCATTTATTTTGCTCTCTGAACAGAAGTTCTGCCTTTTTTTTTTTTTAATGTTTGTTTATTTTTGAGACAGGAGTGACAGAGCATGAGCAGGGGAGGAGGGGCAGAGAGAGAGGGAGACACAGAGTTAGAAGCAGGCTCCAGGTTCTGAGCTTTTAGTACAGAGCCTGATGCAGGCCTCGAACTCACAAGCTATGAGATCATGACCCGGGCTAAAGTCAGACACTCAACCAACTGAGCCACCCAGGCACCCCAGAAGTTCTGCCTTTTGATGGTGAAATTCCTTTACACCTCATAGGATATTTTTCTTTTTGATTTCCTTTGTGGGAAAGAACAGTAGCTGACTTTATGTAGTGTGATATTTTACTTAGGTGATAGTAATTTCCCATTCTTTTGCTTCCCTTTTGCTGATGGGTACATACTCTTTCTTGCCCCTTATCATCTGATAAAGCTTTTGTTCTTTTGGAACTGTTTTCTTGGAGCATTTCATTATCATAAAGTTCTCTGACAAAGGATGAGATATCTTTTTTTTCTCTCTTTTGGTGATTTTTTTTTTTAATGTTTATTTATTTTTGAGAGAGAGACAGAGCACAAGCAGGGGAGGGGCAGAGAGAGAGAGGGAGACACAGAATCCGAAACAGGCTCGAAGCTCTGAGCTGTCAGCACAGAGCCCAATGCAGGGCTCGAACTCACGAGCTGTGAGGTCATGACCCGAGCTGAAGTCAGACACTGAACCACCCAGGTGCCCCAAGGATGAGATATCTTTAATGTTACTGTATATGTAATTTATTTCATCGAAGTCCGTTTTTAAATGGTGTATATCAATATTCTGTGTTTTTTGGTTTCATCTGCACTGGAGGGTTTCCTTAGAGCACAGTGTGGCTGCATGTTGGAATCACCTGGAGAGGCTAAAAAACTCCTGATGGCTGTGTTCCACTTGGAGAAATTTTAATTTAATTGTGATTTCAGTTTAATTAGCTTGGAATGCCTGTAGGGTATTTAAATACTCCCCGGTGATTCTAATGTGCAGCCAGGCTTAAGACCCACTTCATCGGCTTAGTGCAACTTAAATATTTTCTCCATCCACTCTCCTCATTTTTTTATAATAGTGTTGAAGGTGGTAAAAACAAAATGGTGTAATACATTTTGTTGTGGAATGGTTTCATAGAGTAGAAAACATGGGTCAGTAACAGCCACAGAATCCTTTACGAGATGATGGATGAGCTGCTTTAGAAGTCCTGACTCTTTGTGGGGATGGTCATGGCAATGAGAAGGTGGGGGAATCTTCCCTCTATATTAACATTTTTAAAAATCTGGGGGGTGCACAGGTGGCTCATTTGGTTGAGTGCTTGACTCTTGATTTTGGCTCAGGTCATGATGCCACAGTCCTGAGTTGGGCTCCCTATTGAGTGTGGAGCCTGCTTAAGATTCTCTCTCCCTCTGCCCCTCTCCCCCGCTCACACTCTTACTCTGTAAGAAAAAAAAAATGTGAGCCTGCAGGTTGCTTCTGTGCTGCCTGTTTAGAGGCAGGAGTATGTGAGCTTGGGAAAGGGGGCACTGCCTGTTTTTCCTAGCTAGTATGGCAGCTGCCACAAGCCTGTAATTTGTAGAACTGAAGACAACCTGATGGTGAGAACATCGTTCCATTGTTTTCCCCAACCCCATCTACCCTTGTCCTCTCTCCCTGCTCCTGTATTGTTCGACACCTCACTGCTGATCTTCCAGCCCCATTTCTTAGTCACAGGGGATGTAGAGGATTTATAAAAAATGTTTTTTAATATATTAGTTTGTCTGTTGACCTTTGTACAGATTTTGAATTGAATTTTTGTCTTTTATTATTTCAGATGGTCAAATAAAAAAAATGTTCCTAAACTTGGTGATATGAATTCATCATTTGAAGATGTAGATGCATTTTATTCTTTCTGGTAAGTGAATACACTGTTCCTATGATGCTGTCATTTTTTAAAAGGATAAGTATGCAATAAATACTTGATTTTTCATAAATTTATTGAAAAATAGAATCACAGAACAAAAGCACTCTATTCAGAAATTATCATAATAGTTTTCACATACTGCTGTAATCTCCTACGTGATATTTAGGCTTCGATGATTTTTAAAATATGTTTTCTAATCATCACATTTCTAGATATCAAGCATACTATTAAGGAGCCATTTGATTTCAGTAAAAATGAAAATATTTTCATTTGTCTTGCTCAAGTTCCAGGCAAGAGAAAAAGCTAATGGAGAGATGGCAGGGAGGTGTGATTTTAGTTTAGGGGTGAGGAGTATACTTTTAGATTTTCATACCAAATCAGTGTCATTTAACAAAGAGGAAGAAGACGACTTGAGCATAGTGTTAGTGCCACCATGTGAGGGGCGCTGTCTGCAAGACAACCTTGCCTTTAATGTTTCTTAGCACTATATGCACCTAACTTAATCTTACAAGGAAGATTTTTTTTATTTGTTAGCTTGATTTTTTTTTTTAATTCTGTTTTAGGTATAATTTTGATTCTTGGAGAGAATTTTCTTATTTAGATGAAGAAGAAAAAGAAAAAGCAGAATGGTATGTATGTAAGTCACTAATAAAGGAAGATGGTTATTTGTGATGATGTAAAAATATACTACATATATTTTTTTGTATAAATTTTCTCTTTGTGTATCATTTTTTGAGTTGAGTGTTTTGAGATCCCATCTCACAAGTTAAACTAGATGGGGCCAAATGGTTAGGGTATGTTAACAAATGACCAACGAATATAATTGTCACAAAAGCTCAATTCAGCAAATCATTTTTCTTCTGTTTGCATAACTGGTTTAATTTTAGTTTTCTTTGTGTGTGTAGGGAAATACCTTCGACATGAATATTCTAAAAAAGTCAACAAAAATTAATACTAAGTAGAATCACCCTTTAATGTTAATATCAGACATTATTTACACATAAATTTATAAAATATTACATTTTCCAGTCATACCATCTATAACCAATACTTTGTTTCCAATATTTTATAGTCGTGATGAGAGGAGATGGATTGAAAAGCAGAACAGAGCAACAAGGGCACAAAGAAAAAAAGAAGAAATGAATAGGATAAGAACATTAGTTGGTAAGTATAATTAGTATTTTTAAAAAGGTTCTTTGGGGGCGCCTGCCTGGGTGGCTCAGTCAGTTGATTCTGGGTCAGGTCATGATCCAGGGTCGTGGATCAAGCCCTGTGTCACACTCCGTGCTGAGCATGAAGCCTGCTTAAGAGTCTCTCTTTCCCTCTGACCCTGTTCCCTGCTCACAGGTGTGCACTCTCCCAAAATCAGTCAATTAATTTAAAAGGCTCTTTAGTTAAATGTTAGAAATTGAATTAGAAATTGAAAAAATTAACTTTTTTTTCTGGTAGACAATGCATATAGCTGTGATCCAAGGATAAAAAAATTTAAGGAAGAAGAAAAAGCCAAGAAAGAAGCAGAAAAGAAAGCAAAAGCAGAAGCAAAACGGAAGGAGCAAGAAGCTAAAGAAAAAGTAAGGTGACATTTGATGAAGCTAGACTTCAAATTGTTCATAAAATCTTTAATCTTCAGGTCTCTTTTAAAAACTATAATCTTGAAGCAGAGAATTAGGTGCGACTGCGTAAATCTTGGTAAGTTGGTACCATTGATAATTACAGGGATATTTTTTACCAGCAAATTCTTACTAAGCAAAAACATGTCGTATACATTCCTTTAAAACTATGTTTATTTCTTTTTTTTTTTTTTAATTTTTTTTTTCAACGTTTTTTATTTATTTTTGGGACAGAGAGAGACAGAGCATGAACGGGGGAGGGGCAGAGAGAGAGGGAGACACAGAATCGGAAACAGGCTCCAGGCTCCGAGCCATCAGCCCAGAGCCCGACGCGGGGCTCGAACTCACGGACCACGAGATCGTGACCTGGCTGAAGTCGGACGCTTAACCGACTGCGCCACCCAGGCGCCCCATTTTCTAATGTTTCTATTTTATATTTTTAATAAATGTAGAAAGAACTTTACCAGCTGCTTTTCTCAGTTTAACCTTCCATCTTCAATAAGTTGACATGTCACATTTTTTCCTAATTTATTAAAAGATTGAATTTGTAAAACAGACATTTAGAAATCCTAATTTTCTTATTAAAATAATTTTATTTTCCATTAAAGCAAAGACAAGCTGAATTGGAAGCTGCTCGGTTAGCTAAAGAGAAAGAAGAGGAGGAAGTTAGACAACAAGCATTATTGGCAAAGAAGGAAAAAGATATCCAGAAAAAAGCCATTAAGAAGGAAAGGCAAAAACTTCGAAACTCATGCAAGGTGCGTCAGACTGTGATTGAACCAACACTAGGTAACAAGTAAATCCAATTGCTAATTAAACTTAAGAATATTTCTTTTTTATATTATGTAAATATAATTAAACTGGTGTACACATTTTATCTCATTTAAACATCTCTTAAATCCTTAAAATGCTTTTAAATTCATGTTTTTTTTTTTTTCATTTCACGTGCAACTGTGATCAAGGCTTTTTTTTTTTAACATAGCCATCATGCTATTTTCAAACCCCCAAAAGACTTGTTTAATATTCTAATAGTCCATATTCATATCTTTTTGATTATCCCAACAATGTCTTTGTATAGTTGGTTTATTCAAATTAGGATCCAAATAAGACCATTTCAAAGGCTTTAGTGTATGTCTCCTATTGTGTCTGTAACAGGTCCCCATATATTTTAATATATGCCATTCTGAACCTTCAGTTGATAATATAATTGAAATGACTCTGCCCTGTCAGCAGGCTGTGAAAAAGGTTTAACCAGAATACAAACAACAGGTGGTCTTTTCAGGCTTTTGGTTGGTGAGAGGAAAGTCTAAATAGGAAAAAATGAAATGTTTTCCTCAGATTTCACCAAGAAAATTGTTTTGAGAAGGATGCAGTGTATCATGGTGGTAAAGGGTATGGGCTGAGAGCAAGCTGCCTAGCTTTGAAGTCATTCTTCACTTAACACTATCTATGGGCCCTCAGGAGGTTACGTCAACCCCTTTGTGCCTTAGTTTCCTCACCTACACATTAGCTGAATTGGTACCTAGTAATAGTGTTATGATGTTTAAATGAGAACATTCCCACGCAGTATGTAGCATATTTGGCATATAATGAGAAATCAGTAAAAAATTTAAAGAGGCCAATTAGAAAATAGAAAGCTTGAATAGTTCTTTGAGATGATGCATAAACGAGGGTTAAAGTTCTGGCGTTACGTGACTTTGTTTTTATTGCTCCTTTCCAGGAGTTCATGTATTCATTCATCATGTATCTGGTGAGCGCTTACTATGTGCAAGCAGTCATAATTGATGTAGATCTAATGATCATACAGTCCTTGCCTTCCAGAAATCTGGTTAATGGTGGAGAATGACAAGGGAACAGGCATTTCAAACATTTTATCTTACTAGGATGAGGAAGGACCAAAAAACAGGTAGTCAAGGGAGGTTTTCTGGATCTAGTAGGATTCATCCAGGTGAAGTAGTATGTGTATGGGGTCAGAGATGAGAGAGGTCAGGGAGCACTGAGAGAAGGCAGAGATCCATGAAGTGCGGTTTAATGAAGCAAAGGCCACCGAAGAGGTAAAGAGCCAGGTCTTGAAGGATGTTCTGTGTCTTGCTAGTTCGTATCTGCTCCTCAGTTGGTTTTGGTCAGGATGCTGAGGGAAGGCTTGAGGCAGAAACAGTTGGGAGTCTTTTGCTATAATCCAGGTGAGAATATTGTGCCTTTCAGAGAGGGTGGGAATAGAATAAGGTGAATGAAACGAGCCAGTATTTGGGAGGCAGGACAGGCTGCTGCCTAGGTGATACTGATTGTGTGCTGGAGGGAGGTAGTGTTAGTTCAGGAGTATTTTCATGTGTTCCGGTGTCTTGCATGGAACCCTGGATGGATGCTGGTATAATTCAATGAAACAGAAAATAAAGGAGGAAAAAGCTGAAAGGAAATGAAGAGTTCAGTTTATAGCCCTTTCCACCTCTGCCAGTTGACTTCAGTTTAGGGCATGTTGAGCGCACTGAGATGCTCAAATGGAAATTCTGAGTGGGTGGTTGGGTGTACAGGTCTGGAGTTCTGGGATCACGGTCTTCTCTATCTCAGTGGCACTAGGAGCCGTGTGAGTAGATCACCCAGAGAGAGGGCTGAGAGGGAGGAGGGTGGGGGATGCAAACACCCAAATTTAGGTACTGAAAGAGGAAGAAGAGCCCGAGGAGTGACGCAGACAGGTAGGAAGAAAATCAGTAGTGCTTTTTGGATGCTAGGGAAGGGTCAGCAGTAAAAGCATTGGGACCTTAGTGAGAGCCAGACTGCGTGCATTAAGGAAGCAAGGAGAAGTAAGGAATGGGAGACATTGGGCATAATCCTTAATCATAATTTTTCTAATATCTCCTGTTCCTTAACACATTACATTATCTTTTTAATTTCACATTTAAAATTTCTAGCAAACGTTACAGTTGAGCACACAGAAGATAGAACAGGCAGCCTAACAAAGAGAACATTGAGTACTCATACAGGATTTGATTCGTAGGTGGTTCCGAGGAATCCTTCTTTTATAACATCCAGAGATCTTCCACACCATCACCTTTTTTCTGTTTTGCTTCTCCATCGTCTTGGTAAAAGCATTTTTACTGCTAGCTGGTCAGGGGAGAGCCCTGGGAGTGTGGTTGTTAATGTTCAGAAGGCCATACGTTCACTTGAGGTATCTCTTGAGAACTTAATGCTCTGCTTATTGTGTTTATGGACATATCGTTCAGTGTCAGTAGATAAAAAATGAAAATGTTTGTGTTTGTGCTTCTAGACCTGGAATCACTTCTCTGACAATGAGGCAGAGCGGGTTAAAATGATGGAAGAAGTGGAAAAACTTTGTGATCGGCTTGAACTAGCAAGGTATAACCATAGGAGGGCTGTTGCAGTCTTTTCTTGGGCTTTGGATAAAGTTTCATCCCTTTTTTTCCTTTAGCTTACAGTGCTTGAATGAAACACTCACATCATCTACAAAAGAAGTAGGAAAGGCTGCTCTGGAAAAACAGGTAATAGAAGAACGCGTCCCTTCTACCTGTATTTAGCGTTTAGTTCTGCTTACAATATTGCTTTCACCTCAGGATTTCCCCACCTTACATAGAAGTTACTAATAAAGGCAAAGAATCTCATTTCTCTTTGTGTCCCTCAGTATGTGTTACTTCTGGTAAGCGCTTTTGTTATTTTAAATTGGACTTTGTCTGTATAGTTGTTACCATGTATAGTGCTTGATTTGTGTATCTAGCACGTTAATCATTGTTTGACTATTCCTTGAGCATTTTTTTTTTTAATTTTTTTTTTTCAACGTTTATTTATTTTTGGGACAGAGAGAGACAGAGCATGAACGGGGGAGGGGCAGAGAGAGAGGGAGACACAGAATCGGAAACAGGCTCCAGGCTCTGAGCCATCAGCCCAGAGCCCGACGCGGGGCTCGAACTCACGGACCGCGAGATCGTGACCTGGCTGAAGTCGGACGCTTAACCAACTGCGCCACCCAGGCGCCCCCTTTGAGCATTTTTGTAGGACATTAACATTTAGAACCAAAAGAGATGTTTGTTCTGTCTAGTGTATACCTTTTATGGTACAGATGAGGAAACAGGCCCGAAATCCAATTTAATGCAGTAAGTATTAGCACCTACAATATACAGCACTGTCCCTAAGTAGTTTGGAGAAATGCTTAATGCTGTTGCTGCCACAAAGGAGTTCAGGAAACTACACTGAGGAAAAAAGGCCTGAGGACCAAAAGATGGAGGATCTGCAGTAGGTGCTGTAGGTTAAATAGGAAGTGCCCAGTACAGGGCAGAGTGGTCAGGGAAGGTTCAGTGAAGGGTTTGAGCCAGCCTTGGAAGATGGACAGGGTGAAGATGAAGGTCAGAGGAATGCATGAAAAACTGTATCACATGGGGGAGACATGGGAGATGGTTAGAAAAAGTAGAGCCAAATTAAGCAGGTTTGTAATACCATGATGCCTGGTTTCCATTACTGCAGAGGTCTGAGTAGCAAAGAGTTAACATACTATTAGTCTGGCGTTTGTAGGCAGGATGTGCCACGTAAGTGTGACTAGTTACAGGACTGGCGCCAGAAGGACTTGGGACTGTGAGGGATGATGGGAGTCACTGGAATCGCTGGCACTGGGGTGAATGGTTCTAAGGGGTGGAAGGAGGGAAATGAGTTACAGATGACCGACCCCAAGAGAGCCGTTAACAGAGCAAGAAGGCCACGTAAAGGTTTTCTTTTTTGTCTGTGCATGTCTAAAGGTAGACTGGAAGGAACGTTAAGGGTGGAACTTGAAGATAACAGGCCACTTTCTATGCCTTTACCTCCTTGTAGAGAATAAAGGATACTCTCTTCTGAAAAGAGTGGGGATGAGCTTGAAGAGAGATGTGAAATGGCTTGTGGGTGAAATAACCCAGTGTCCATAGACTCGACAAGTAGTGTCCAAAGCAAACAGAAGTCACACAGTATGAATACAGGGCAGGGCAGGCTATGCTTTGTTCTTGACTCCTCAAGCAGGGCTCTGCAGCCCAGAAGCCGGAGTGAGGCAAAGCCAGAGTGAAAAGCTGATGGCTGGTTTTGGGGTTGGCTCGGGAGGTGTTGTCGGTCATTGTCAGCATAGTGAGATGTGAGAATTGCAGGGAGAGTAGCTAGATGCTTTAAGTCTTTGACTTACCTATGATATTTGTGTAGATAGAAGAAATAAATGAGCAAATCAGAAAAGAGAAAGAGGAAGCTGAGGCTCGAATGCGACAGGCATCTAAGAATGCAGAGAAATCAACTGGTGGGAGTGGAAATGGCAGTAAAAACTGGTCAGAAGATGATCTGCAATTACTAATTAAAGCTGTGAACCTCTTCCCTGCTGGAACAAATTCAAGGTACTGGTTTTAATGAAACTTGTCTTGAGCATGTATACTGGGGCCTGGGGAGAATGCAGACAAGCACCCAGAGAGCACTGGTTAGAGCAGAAACTTTCAGGGAATGCTGGAGTCTAAATTTTGTGCCACAGTAGAAAGTGTGAAAAGCAGGGTGTATTTTGAACCTGCTGGTTTTTTTCAGTTTACACCAACTCACATACATATATGGATGCCATACAGTGGATGCTTCACCAATTTTTCAAGAACTTAAAGATCGTGAGACATAAACCGTGACTCTCATGTTGGCTTATTCCATTGTGGCTAGTACTAGGGACTAGGTTTTTGCATTCTGAAGTTTTCTCTTACAGCCTTAATCCTTCTTTCTGGCTTCCCACCTCAAACCAGAACTTACTGCAGAGTCTGAGTTTAGAACTCAAAAGAAGACTTATATATCCAGCCTCCTTCTTTCTATAGTTGAGGAGACTAAAGCTGTTGGCAGAGAATGATTTATCTCTACGCGTCCAAATGGCAGTATACACAAATGTGTGATTTTCTCTTGGTTTGTACACAGAATCTGTAAGGTTTTATACAGACTTGAAGCCAAGATTATATACAGTTGGTTTAAACATATGAAAAGCAAAAGGTATAATCCAGGTAATAGTAAGGAGACTACCAGTTTAGAGTGAATTCTGTAGATATTATAGCTAACTTGTATACATTACAAACATAGGGATCATTCTGGCTTTTATTTGGGGGTTTTTCCCTCTTAAATTTATTACATTGGTGTCTCTAGATGGGAGGTTATTGCTAATTACATGAACATCCATTCTTCTTCTGGAGTCAAGAGAACCGCCAAAGATGTTATTGGCAAAGCAAAGAGTCTTCAGAAACTTGGTGAGTTAGTTTTGCAAAATCAATACGTTTGCTACCTCAAATGCATTTTTCAAAAATCTGTGCAATTTAATGACTGAATGAGATGACCTGCAATAAGTTTTTTTCATTTCTCAGACCCTCATCAAAAAGATGACATAAACAAAAAGGCATTTGATAAATTTAAAAAAGAACATGGAGTGGTGCCTCAAGCAGACAACGCAACACCTTCGGAACGGTTTGAAGGTAAATTTTGTTTTTCTCTGAGTAGAAAATGCTAGCCCTGTACCCATACTATGTGAAGATAAACAAAATGTAGGGGTCTGTGTTCAGAATAATTAGAAAATAAAATGTTTAGCAGACTAGAAGATGGACAGCAAGCATTTTCAGGACATTGATACAACTGAAAATCACAGTTCTTCCATTTCAGAGGCCATTAGGGAAGGAGCTGGGTTTCTTTTGTTTACCAGATTTTACAAAGCAGTATTAAAGGATGTGGGGACAGCTGAAATTTGAATAAGCTCTATGGACTAGGTAATAGTATTTTATCAAGGTTAATTTCCTGATTTGGGAAAATACACTATAATTATGAGAGAAAATGTCCTTGTTTGTAAGGAAAAAGCTAAGAAGTAAAGGGGCATCATGTCTGCAACTTACGTGGTTCAGAATAAATTATGTCTGAGATATACAGAGAAAATGCAGGCATGGTGAAAATGTTTACATTTGGGGAATCTGGGTGGCATGTACAGGGATTCTTTGTTCTTCTGAAATCATTTTAAAATATTAAAACATATTAGGGTGCTGACATTGTCTTAGGTGTTCTACCTAATTTGATTAACCTGGACCAGTGTTTCAAACTCCAAATTGTGACTCCCTAAGTGGGTCATGAATAGAAAATATCAGAGAGCATTACACCTCTTACATAAGTGTAAACAAAGTTGTGAAACTTTTGTTCATGTATATACATTTGGGATGTGACTTGTTTTTTTACGGTGAGTGGCTGACAAAGTTGGAAAAAGTTCTGCTTCACTTCGTGCATTTTTGAGCCACTAATCTTGAATATGCTTTCCGGATCACAGTTCCAAATGCATGTTTTGGGATTAACTAATAACTCAATGTGATAACCTACCTCTGTCCTCTAACAGTCCCACTTTTACTAATCTGGTATGTTATCCCAAAATTTCAGTTTGAAAATACTAGAAGAGGCTTATCACACTGTGTTATAAAAATCAGAGGTGATTTTTTTTGGGGGGGGGGGGGGGTCTAGGCCGGGCATTATTTTTTTTTTTTAAGTAACAAAAGCAAGTTACAAAACACTTGGAAGGCACTTCTAAAGGGGTTTATTCTCCTCCTTTTATGCCCTCCATCTTTTTTCCAAGAGAGAAATCCATGGTGTTAAATGTGGGCTTCAGACCAATGAAAGGAAATTCCACTGAGGGCTTCCCTGGAATTTGAAAGCGGACTACATCCAGGTTTTTAACTATTTAACATTTTCCTACAAATGGGATGTGTAATACTTACAATCTTAGATAGACCTATATTTGTTTCTGATACATGTTGAGAGGTCTTGTCAAGCATAAAGGGGTTAGTTTAGTAGAGGTTCTTATTAGCATTGGTTCTGCAAGAAATGTGTTGAAAATGCCACACTGGAACACAGAATCTAACGTCACCTTGCCTCTACACTGAAACTTTGGGCACTTGGCTTAATTTTCCTAGGCTCTTTCTTCCAGTGTAAACTGAAAATGTTTTTCAGGGTCTCATCGGCCTAAAAGTTTAACTGTCAGGCAGCTTCCTTATGATTTATCATTTACACTTGTGTTTTTGAACCAGTCTGGTAAGATTATTAGGTTGAAGAGATCAGCATTATAATAGGTATTTCCGATTTACTTTAAAAAAAAAAAACAAAAAAAAAACGCCTCGAGAGATTTTTGGGGATGTGAGCTAGATCTCCGAGTTTTTTTCTCTTATTTAATACTTGAGAGGCTTTTGTGTGTGTCATCTCTAAAAATCTGTTCAAAATTACCACAGATCTGAATGGCCACTTACCAAGATACCTGTGCACCAAAAGATTTATCTGGAAAGGTGTTGCAACAGAATTTTCTATCAGGATGAGATTTATCAAATAAAAATTTTTCTTAAACAGGTCCATGCACAGATTTTACCCCTTGGACAACAGAAGAACAGAAACTTCTGGAGCAGGCTTTGAAAACGTACCCAGTAAATACACCTGAAAGATGGGAGAAAATAGCAGAAGCAGTGCCTGGCAGGACAAAGAAGGACTGCATGAAGCGATATAAGGTAGTATTTAGTGTTTATAAATTCCGTTACCATCTATTTGTGTGTGTGTGATGTCACCACCACAGTAGTTGTGAGGGTCAGTATTACAAGAAAGCTTTCCGGGGCGCCTGGGTGGCGCAGTCGGTTAAGCGTCCGACTTCAGCCAGGTCACGATCTCGCGGTCCGTGAGTTCGAGCCCCGCATCAGGTTCTGGGCTGATGGCTCGGGGCCTGGAGCCTGTTTCCAATTCTGTGTCTCCCTCTCTCTCTGCCCCTCCCCCGTTCATGCTCTGTCTCTCTCTGTCCCAAAAATAAATAAACGTTGAAAAAAAAAAAAAATTTTTAAAAAGAAAGCTTTCCAACTCTGGCGGTCAGTAAAATCAGCCTTTTTGGTGGTAATCATAATATACAGATTTACCCAATTTCAATGTTTTACATACTTCCTGCCAATTTCTAACACCTTTCTCCCTTCCTAGGAACTCGTCGAGATGGTAAAAGCAAAGAAAGCTGCCCAAGAGCAAGTGCTGAATGCAAGTAGAGCCAAGAAATGACTTCTGACAATCTTTGTTGTGTGTGCATTTTTATAATAAAACTGAAAATATTGTACAAATTTTCATTCTTAAGCTTCTATTTCAAGTGATAATTTCAGAGTGTGCTATCTACCATTCGCTGTGGTGGTCTTACAGCCTTTCAAAGTCTGATGCAGTATTTCATTCAAATTTTCAAGTATATTTTTTTTCTCGAGGGACTGGTAGCTTAAAACTTGCAGATCTGTTAGCTGTATAAATATATATGGTCGAAATATGTTGATTAGGAGCATTTTAATCATGAAGCCAGCACATGTTACTGCGAATCTGGTTAAAGTCTGGCAGTTGCTCAATGGGACCTAAGGATTAAAAGACAAACAGTTAAAACTGAATAAAAGACAAGTACTTAGGCATTAGGCACCCTGTACTTCAAAGAAAAGGAGCCAGGCTTACCAACAGCAGCAAGAGCTGGACTCTTATCATAAATGTATTTGGTGCACACTTCTTGGATTATCTCTGCATTTACAGCCTAAAATAGAGAAGATAACTAGCATTCGGAGCTTTTCATAGTAAAGACACATTCTGTACCTGGAACTTTTTAGAACTAAAGCAGGAATTTAGGACACCTATTTTCAGCTTTGTCACAAGGAACTTTTGTACAAGCCTCACAGTGTCTAAACACTACTTACATCAATTCTTGCTTCAAGCTCAGGGATGGGAATTCTTCTGTTATAGCATAACATTTGCCTGCCAATATCTTCACAGATTGGAGTGGAACCTGTTTACAAGAGGAGGAAACACTTAGGTACTGGAATATTGATCAACCATATGAAAATAGAACGTAGGTCTTTATTCTTACCATCAAGTTGCAACAACATGTTTGTTTTCAGAAGATTTTTGGCTCGTGCAACTTCGCTTTCTGTTACACTTGTGCAGAGTCGCATCCTAAAACCAAATCAAAATGTCAAGTAGTTTGAAAATGACTTTTTGAGTTAATGACTTAAAGACACTATACATATTATTCCACAATATACACATAATTATGATTTCAACTTAGTGAAAAGTTATTGATCCTATTCAATAGCTACACAAAAGCTAAAATAATACTGATGCTTTTCACTTTTTTTTTTAAATGTTTATTTTTGAGACAGCATGAGCAGGGGATGGGTAGAGAGAGGGAGACACAGAATCCGAAGCAGGCTCCAGGCTCTGAGTTTTCAGCACAGAGCCCCACGCAGGGCTTGAACTCACGAACTGCGAGATCCTGACCAGAGTCAAAACTGGAGGCTTAACTGACTGAGCCACCCAGCACCCCTGAAATAATACTGATTCTTATCCTGGTATTAATTTTTCTTAACCTTAGTATGATTGCAGATAGAGGTTCGATACAACACAAAGGTAGGCTGACCACATTTTGAGACATGCTACCATCACTTTGAGACTTCACTAATCCTCATACTAGGATCTGATCTGCTAGAAGAGAGAAGTTAGTGGACCACTAGGTTCTCACAAGAATCCAGCTGACTTATACCTACTGATTAACAATTACACCCCACTGAGGAGCTTTAGAGACATACAAGCCATTTAAGAATGGTGGAGGAGAGGAACTTCCTGCTTCAAGGCAGTGGTTCTGAGTAAAACAATACATTTTTCTTTAGCAATGGCAACTTCAGATTTGCATAACACCACCATTCAAACCAGGTAACTTGCAAAACTTTAGGAACTTCTTTCTGAAGTAACCTTCTTAAAGATTAAGAATTTTCTATAAGTCAACTTCACATGAGACTTAAACATCTGTGATCTTTAAAAACATGGCAACCAGCTATTTAGTTTTTTAATTTTTTTTTTTTTAATGTTTATTTTTGAGACAGAGGCAGAGCATGAATGGGAGAGGGTCAGAGAGAGAGGGAGACACAGAATCTGAAACAGGCTCCAGGCTCTGAGCCATCAGCCCAGAGCCCGATGCGGGGCTCGAACTCACAGACTGCGAGATCATGACCTGAGCTGAAGTCGGACGCTTAACCGACTGAGCCACCCAGGTGCCCCTATTTAGTCTTCTCTTGACTAAATGCTAGTTATCACCATGAAAACTAGTCAACAGTGTAAAAACATGAATTCTAGGGATGCCTGGGTGCCCTAGTTGGTCACGTGTCCGACTCTTGATTTCAGCACAGGTCATGATCTCATGGTTTGTGAGATAGCCCTGTGTTGGGCTCTGTGCTGACATTGATGCGGAGCCTGCTTGGATTCTTTCCCTCTTTCTGCCTCTCCCCTGCTCGCTCTCACTCTCTCAAAATAAATATGTAAACTTAAAAACAGTGTGAATTCTAAACAAGATTTATTTTCTCACCATTCTTTCTGAACAACATGTAGCATATCTGCAATGGTGGCCGGTTCACAAACCATATAGATGCCCCATAATCCTGTATCTGTGTAGGATGTGTTGAAAGACTGGAAGCTATGACAGAGGTTGCCGTGACAGGTGAGCTGGGCCAGCTTACTAGATAGATTCTGTAACGAAAATAATTGTCCAAGAGAACTGTAGGTATACGTGCCCAAATTACCAGAAAGCAAAATGAGTTCTGTGGCAAATAGTGAATGCCCTGAGAAGCTGTGTCTCCGTTTTATCTAGCAGCATCTCAATATGAAGTTAAAATTCAATGAGACTAAGAACAATACTTCTCTCACCAGCCCAGTGTACCCCCAGAGAAATTCACAACGTAAAAGCAATGAATCCTTATAATTAACATAGCAGCTGCACCAATTCTAAAATAATTCATTCCCGTTACCAACCCAATTTGTAGGGCTCCTCGCTGTGTATGCTTAAAGATTTCAAATTCTATTGCATGTGAAGCCTACGATGTTTATATGAAGTATATTTTGTTGAAATCCTTGAGTACAAACATACTTTATATTTTGAAGTAATTTCAGACAGAAAAGGTACAAAAACAGTATGAGGAATTCCTTTATCCAAATTCTCTAACAACTGTTATTTTACCATGTTTGCTTTATCCTCCTCTTTAACATATTTTTTCAACTGTTTGAGAGATGTGATGTTTTGTGTACACTTCTAAAATCCAAGGAGATTAACATCAAAACAATTATTAAAACTAGAATATTAACACTGATAATGGTACTATTAGTGAATTCTATCCTTCTTCAAATTTTGCTAATTATCCAACTTACATACTTAGGACACACACAAAAATCTTTCCCAGCCCAGGATGCACTCCAGGATCAGTCTGTATTTTAAAAGTCCATTCACAAGACAGAGTTGTGCCTTGACATTTATTATGGAAAATTATTCTTAAAATCACTTACCATTCCTCCTCCAAAAGAGCGATCCCAGTTGCCAATCAGTGTGTTTGCAACCATGAGACATATTGTATCTGGATGTGCCCAACCAACAGCCTCAACAGCTATTGCAAGATGTGCCAAAGGCATCTTGTCATCCCTCACTCGAATCTAGTTAAAACAAAGAAAGCACAACTCTAGTGAAGACTGCCTGTGTATAGGGGCGCCTGGATGCCTCAGTCATTTAAGCGTTCGACTCTTGGTTTCAGCCCAGGTCGTGATCTCAGTTTGGGAGATTGAGCCCCGAGTCAGGCTCTGTGCTGACAGTGCGGAGCCTGCTTGGGATTCCCTCCCCATCTCTGCCCCTGCCCTGCTAATTATAATTACACCCTCTCTTTCTCAAAATAAACTTGGGGGGAAAAAAAAAAGATTGCCACTGTGTAACAGGCTTAACAGGAAAGAAACACATCATGCCTCATTACATTGAACAGTCTAATCCAGAAAGATTTCTTGAGTTCTGGAAAAAAAAACTTCACCAAAAGATCTGCAATTGAAATACTACTGGGGCACCTGGGTGGCTTAGTCAGTTGAGTGTCTGACTCTTGACTTTGACTCAGGTGATGATCTCACAGTTTGTGCATTCTGCATCCTCTCTCTCCTCTCTGCCCACCCCCCCCCCCACCCCACATGTGCATGTTTGCTCTCAAACACTTAAAACAAACAAACAAACAAAAACTACATACATAGCCACCAGATGGTTACCTGGTCAAAAAGGACTGCATTATTTCACTGGCAGAAATCAGGAACATTCTAATTTCTAATCGTGACACAACTATTTTCTAACAGGGACACAAAGCTTATTTTTGTCCTACCAATGCTACAGTTCTATGCATGTGCCAACATCAGACCACTTTTGATAGATTTCCTTTGAGCACCATCCCTAATGTGGCAAACTAGGCCTCCGAACAAGACTTATGGCTACAGCTGACAAGTAGCAGATTCTCTGCAAGTTCTGGCTCTAACAGCTACTCCCAGAAGTGTACTGTGGGCAGAACTTAATGAAGAATAAACCTGATGTGAAAATAAAAATTTGGGGAGTTTTAAAAATAGAAACACTTTTATAGCTCACAATACATAACTGGGCACAGTGTCAAAGAAAAAGCACAAGAAGACCAAATTATCACATTCCCCTCAAAACCTTGTTTCCTTATTAGGAAAGTAAGTGGTTAAATAATATGGACTATAAGCAAATGAATCCATCCTTTTCCCTTTTTCTATGTTTCAATTTAAGCCTCTGGTTTCTTCCATTTTACTCCTGTTAAAATAAGCACATTTTGTACACTCATTCATAAATACAACCCAAGAAACCCAAAGGGCTAAATACTAGCTAAGGAGGCTTGCCCTACCTCACTTCCTGTGAATTTGCAGGGAGGCAGAGCTGGTATTTCTCCTTTGTGTGTGGACAAAGAGTCACCAAAATGAAACTTGGCTAACTCAAGCAGTTCATCATGGGAAACTCCTAAATTGAAGGAAAATATTTCATACATCTAGTAGCAGTACAATCTACAGCAGACCAATAACTGCCAAACTTTACAATAAGCTCAAGGTAGTATCATGTGATCAAAGTTACACAAGATCTACTCGCACTCACTGAAAGCCACTTCAGAGTGAGCTGACAGCACACTTGCCCTGCTGTTACAGGCTTGGGGTTGCACAGCTTTCTCAGTCTGTAGAACAATTAACATACCAACAAATTCACAGCTGAGGATAAGAAAACAGCTGGAGAATACATTCTATATAAAATCCTGTTACATTAAGTTACTCAAGGTCCTAGAATGCAAACTAGCAAAAAGCCCCTTTTCAGTAATTTTTTTAAAGTAGAAAAGAATATGAACATGAGCTCTAATTTAAAGAAGGCTGGGTACATAAATATGCTTTGTTCTCTGAGCTCTGCTATCAGAATGCAGCAGTCAAAATTCAAAAGAATTTCATCTAAATTTCTGAATAAATCCAGAGCTATCCAAATATTCACTGCTGGCCATCCAAAACTTAAGGATTACTTAGATTCTAGGGGCACCTGGGTGGCTCAGTTGGTTAAGCATCTGACTTCCGCTCAGATCATAATCTCACAGGTGGTGGGTTTGAGCCCCACCTCAGATGAACGCTGCTTCTCTCTCTCTGTCCCCCCTCCCCATCATGGGATTCTCTCTTTCCCTCTTCTCTCTCCGCCCCTCAGTCACTTGGATCCTCTACCTCGCTCAAAAACAAAAAAACATGTTACTAATCCAAACTCATGACCCAAACAGATTCAGCCAATGAAGGATTCTTAAACACAAGGATAAACTTAGGAAACAAACTTAGACATGTGCAAGTGCTTTTACAAATACTGCCATGTTATTTATATGAAACATTCCTTTAGAATGTAAAAGCACAACTTACACCCATTATTTTCCAAACAAATCTGTGGTATAAAACAAGACCGTGTGTTTTCAGAAGCACTGTCTAGGAGAGCCACCTCGGATACCAATCCAGACAGTAAAAAAACAACGGGAAACCCTGGTGGTCCAAGAATGACAACCAGAGAGTGAAAAACCATGAACACGCACACAGTTCTCAGCACCTGGTAACACCAACTTCCACTGCTTTAACAACTTCACCTACTGCCCTCCTGATTAGACATTCCAGATAGCTCCTGCTCCCACACCTTTACTTCTCCTCATGCAGAAGGCAGGGGAGCCAGTAAATTTTTTAATGAAGCTAGGTCTGGTCTTTTTCATTGATTTTAAGATGCCATTGTTTGTAACGCTCATCATAACTTATGTACTAAAAAGACAAAATACTAATTAATACAGGACAAGCCATTAACTCTACTTCAGCAAGGTCGAAATGAGCCTATGAATTACAAAAAAAAAACAAAACAACCCTGTTGTGTCCATGTGCCAACGACCATGGCGGAGACCTCCCAGTGTGGTCATTGAGGCCTAAGTCTTCCTGTTCTGAGGCAGTTTCAAATGTGGACCCCCAGTCGGCACCATCCATTTTAGAAACACTGTTACACAAGAGAATTTCAGAGTGCGCTGACGGCTATTACAAAGATAATACGATTTAGCTTGAGAGCCTAATGAATAAACTGTTAAAGGTATTTAACCCTCATATTCATTTTCTCCATCATTCCCAAGTAATTAGTTCACAAGTCTAACTAGGGCAACTAGAATTTTAATTTATTGTCATTTCTAAAGACAAAAATTAAATTTACACAAAAGAAAACTCCATCTATCTTTGTTTTGCCCTAAAACGACAAAGTGAAAACAAAACTGGAAACCAATAAAATGTACTGTTTGCCTAAATTCAGACTGCCACGAAATCCAGCAGAGTCTAACGTAAATTTTCTTTCACTGGCTTCAAACATCCCCAAGGAAGCCTTGCCCTGAAGCCACTCAAATAGTGGGATTCCCTTTAAACACTCTAAGCTCCCTGCACAGTTCCCCTTCTCAGTAATTAGTAGAGCTACTGAATGAACAAATCAAAGAATGAACAACGTAACATATCCAATTCATGCCTGACCGAGGATGAAGTTGGTTCTCAAGAAATAATTTAAAATCTCAAGAGATTCCCATACTCTAGTACACTATCTTTCAAATGTCATTATCTCCCAGTTCGCTCATGTGCCCTTTCCTTGCAAGTTATGTGTGTACACTCATATCTGTAAGTTTTTCTGTTTTTTTAATAGGTTTTTTTAACCTCCTCTTCTACTGAAGAGAAGAAAGTCTATTTCCAGTGCTCCACATTCCCTTTAAATAGCATACTCAACAATTTGCTCTTTAAATAAAAAACCCCAGGACCTCTCCCAACAGGATCAAACTAGCAAGTGCATCATTCTATGACTGTGTTTAAAACAGTTACAGAAATTTATTTACTTATTTTTTATTTATATTCAAGTTAGTTAACTCAAGTTAGTTAAGATATATATATATATATATATATATATATATATATATATATATATATATAGTGTAGTACTGGTTTCAGGAGTAGAATTTTGTGATTCATCATTCAGTTACAGAAATGTAAATCGACTAACCTCCAGCAGCAGCAAGTACTATTCTTGGCCCCTTATAATGTGTGGTTATGTAATCCACCAAGTCCTTACGATTTATAGATCTGTAATGGAGAAAGAAAAGCAATATAAAAGGAAACTAAAAAGCACAGATCTTTATATAATATACCTGAAATTAAATTGGACCTTAAAAATACTCTAAGTTAAATGCAGTCAGAAATAGGATACAGACAACAAGTATCAAAAAAAGATGAAGAATTTCAACTTTCCTGTATCAAGAACAAAGAGCCGATACCGTCACTTGTTATTTCAGTACTATCCAAGAGCCCAGACACCTGGGAGTTAGATGGGGCCAAAATGTAGCTAACTACAATTTCATTCAGATTATCAGGGAGGAAACATTACACTTTGAAATATTTCTGAATTTTCAAAACATCATTTTTTCTCCAAAAAAATCTTGAGAATTATACCTACTTGATGTTTTCAGTTGGACCCAAAATAGTCCGTCCAAGTGCAGTATTTTGATAAGCTGTGGCATGAAGATAATCAAAAACAACTTCCTGTAAATTGGTTTCAACTTCCTGCATCTCCCTAAGGATGACTCCACGTTCACGTTCAATCTCTGCTTCTCCCAATGTACTGTTTTGTATTATATCAGCAAGAATTTCTACAGCTAATTAAAAATAAAACAAGAAGAAACACGAAGAGTCTTAATTTTCAATATTAAGATCTATTAAGCTAGCATCAGAAACCATGATGCTGACCATCATTCAATTTTGACTAAATGATTAAGCCAGGAAGAAACAAATTTACTCCCATTAAAATTAAAAATATAAAATATAAACCCCTGTGGTAAAGAACTTGGGAAAAATTCCTAAATTTATCCGAGGTCTCCACAACACTTGTAATGACTCTACCACTTCAAACATGACCCAAGTGTATAGTGTTCTGTATGAAAATTTTAAAAAGTCGAAAACTTTCTGTATAAAAACATCTAGGTAGGTACAGAGGATCCACAGCACCCAAATATTTGCTACCCCAGTCCCCAAAGCAATGATGCTGCTATACAAACAAGCCAGTACGTGCCATAATCTAACAGAGATGGAAAGTTAACATGTGAAGAAAAGGATAGGTATCCCAAAAAAGATACCTATTGCTATCAAAGGATTAAAAGTGACCCTTGGGAAAAAGTGATTAAGCCCTCAAATTATTTATATAAGAATGACCCAAATTTGCAAAAAGCCCAAAGTGAACTCAAGGATGCTATATGATGCTATAAAATTACATACTTCTCCAAAAAGGAAAAACCTAACCTATTTGTACAGGGGCAGGGTGCCTGGGTGGCTCAGTCGGTTAAGTGTCCGACTTTGGCTCAGGTCATGATCTCGCGGTTCATAAGTTCGAGCCCCTTGTCGGCTTCTGTGCTGACAGCTCAGAACTTGGAGCCTGCCTCGTATTCTTGTCTCCCTCTCTTTCTGCCCCTCCCCTGCTCACGCTCTCTTTCAAAAATAAACATTAAAAAAAATAGCAATAATTAAAAAAAAAAGAATTCATACAGGGGCATCTGGGTGGTTCAGTTGGTCAAGTGTCCAATTCTTGGTTTCAGCTCAGGTCATGATCTCAAAGTTTATAGGTTCAAGCCCCACATCTGGTTCAGTGGTATCAGTGGGGAGCCTACTTGGGAATCTCTCTTTCCCTGTCTCCAACCCTCCCCTTCTCACATGCTTTCAATAGTAAATAAACTTAAAAAAAAAAAAAAAAAAAAACTAGTACATAGTTGCAATCACAATCTAAATTTTAACAAATACAAAACATGAATAATCTTTAGTTTCTTTTTTTTACTCTACTGCAAACTTTTGTTCCTTGTTTAGATTCGCTTTAAGGGGCCTTGTCTCCAAAGCAATTATGTTCGAGTATCAATGACCTCCTATAATTACCTGTAGATTGCCCAACATGCTGAAACAGATTGCTAGACCAAAGCAAGCCAGTTGCAGAGATCATGACCAAAGGGAAAAAATATAAAACCAAATAAAAAAACTCTGTCCACATAAGAACCAAAAGCCATGACGGGTGATGAAAAGGCCAAAGACAGATAGAAGGATAAGGAATCCCGTGTGAAGACTCTCTTGTAATACGGGATTGGTAGTCTAGACAGTATTTGCTCAAGTGGAAGTTCGTATTTCCTGGAGTTTATGTTTTAATTAGAATCTTTCTTTTTAATGTATATTTAATATTATGTGTATTAACGGGCGCCTGGGTGGCTCAGTCAGTTAAGCATCCGACTTCGGCTCAGGTCATAATCTCCCCGTTCATTAGTTCAAGACCTGCATTAGGGTCTGTGCTGACAGCTCAGAGCCTGGAGCCTGCTTCAGATTCTGTGTCTCTCCTCTCTCTCTCTGCCCCTCCCCCACTCACACTCATTCACACTCTCTCTCAAAAATAGACATTTAAAAAAAAATTTCGTTAATATATTATGTGTATTAGTATTGCAATACATGTATTCAATTTGTCATACAGGGCACCTGGATGGCTCAGTTTGTAAATCACCTGACTCTTGGTTTTGGCCCAGGTTATGATTTCATGGTTCATGAGTTCAAACTCCGAGTCAGGCTCCATGCTGCTGGTACAGAGACTGTTTGGGATTCTCATTCTCATTCTCTCTCACTCTCTCTCTCTCTCTCTCTCTCTCCCCCCCTCTCTCCCTCCCTCCCCCTCCCCTAGCCATGCTCTAATTCTCTCTCTCAAAATAAATAAACTTAAAAAAAAATTGTAATACACCTATACTGATGTATAATCAAGGGGCACCTGGGTGGTTCAGTTGGTTAAATGTCCAACTCTTGATTTCGACTCAGGTCATGATCCCATGGTTCATGAGTTGGAGCCCTGAGCTTGGGATTCTCTCTCTCTGCCCCTCCCCTACTCATAATCACACATTCTTGCTCTCAAAATAAACTTAAAAAAAAAAAAAAAAAACAACAACTTAAAACAAAATGGGAAGGTATCAATAAACATTTTTCCAAAGATGACAGATGGCCAAAAAGCACAAGAAAAGATGCTCAACATCATTCATCATCAGGGAAACGCCAATCAAACCCACAATGAGATAACATCTGATACCTATCGGAATCACTATTAACAAAAAAGACAAAGTAACCAGTACTGACAAGGATATGAAGAAAGGGAAACCTTTGTGTACTGTTGGTGGGACTGTAAGTTGGTGCAATTACTTTGTAAAAGTACGGAGGTTCCTTAAAAAAAACTAAAAATAAAAGATACTAGAAGACCCAGCAATTCCACTTCTAGGTATTTATCCAAAGAAAATGAAAACACTAACTCAGAAAGATCTATGCACCCCCATGTTTACTGCAGCATATTATTTATAATAGCCAAGATATGGAAACAACCTCTGTGTCCATCAGTGGAAGAATGGATAAAGACACTGTGGAATGCAATACTCTATAATGGACTATTATTCAACCACAAAAAAAGAATGAAATCTTGTCATCTGCTACAACAAGGATGGACTTACAGGGCATCATGCAAAATGAAGTGAGACAGAAAAAGACAAATACCTCAGACAAAAAGACAAATCTTCTGCATGTGGAATCCAAACAAAACAGAACAAGTTCAAATACAGAGAACACATCAGTGGGTGCCAGATGCAACCAAGAGAAATGTGTGAACTGTTTTCTTAGGTGTTTTTTAATTCTAAGTTGAATTTTTAAAAAATTAATAGAAAGGAAAATAACAAAGAAGTGTACTCCAAGATGAAGAACTAAAATGTGCAAATGCAGTAAAGATAAGAGAGGTTTAAAAAAAAAAAAAAAAAAAAGCCCAGTAGGAATGCCTGGGTGGCTCAGTTGGTTAAGCGTCCAGCTTTGGCTCAGGTCATGATCTCAGGGTTCAGGAGTTCAAACCCCATGTTGGACTCTGTGCTGACAGCTCAGAGCCTGGAGCCTGCTTCAGATTCTGTGTCTCCCTCTCTCTCTACCCCTCCCCCACTCGCACTCTCTCTCCCCTTCAAAAATAAACATTTAAAAAAATAAATAAAAATTTTAAAAAGCCCAGTAGTCCACAGTGATAAAGCGAGAGGGAAAAAAGTAGGCAGTAAACTGGATACAACTAAAAATATTTCCCTACACAGGAACGGCTCTGGAGAAAAACTTTTTTTTTGAGAGAGAAAAAGCACAAGAAGGACAGAGGGGGAGTGGGGAAAAAAGAGGGAAAGATATAGAGTGAGGTAGAGGGAGAGGGATTTTTAGCTCCTTGTTACTACAGCCAATTAACAACTATAATATACAGAACATCAGAGACTGTCAGAGGGAGAGAGGGAGAAGGAGGGGGAGGGAGGGAGAAGGAGGGGGAGGGAGGGAGAAGGAGGGGGAGGGAGGGAGAAGGAGGGGGAGGGAGGGAGAAGGAGGGGGAGGGAGGGAGAAGGAGGGGGAGGGAGGGAGAAGGAGGGGGAGGGAGGGAGAAGGAGGGGGAGGGAGGGAGAAGGAGGGGGAGGGAGGGAGAAGGAGGGGGAGGGAGGGAGAAGGAGGGGGAGGGAGGGAGAAGGAGGGGGAGGGAGGGAGAAGGAGGGGGAGGGAGGGAGAAGGAGGGGGAGGGAGGGAGAAGGAGGGGGAGGGAGGGAGAAGGAGGGGGAGGGAGGGAGAAGGAGGGGGGGAGGGAGAAGGAGGGGGGGAGGGAGAAGGAGGGGGAGGGAGGGAGAAGGAGGGGGAGGGAGGGAGGAGGAGGGGGGGGAGGGAGAAAGAGGGGGGGAGGGAGAAAGAGGGGGGGAGGGAGAAGGGGGAGGGAGGGAGAAGGAGGGGGAGGGAGGGAGAAGGAGGGGGAGGGAGGGAGGAGGAGGGGGAGGGAGGGAGGAGGAGGGGGAGGGAGGGAGAAGGAGGGAGGGAGGGGGGAGGGAGGAGGAGGAGGGGGAGGGAGGGGGAGGGGGAGGGAGGGGGAGGGAGAAGGAGGGGGAGGGAGGGGGAGGGGGAGGGAGGGGGAGGGAGGGGGAGGGAAAGGGGGGGAGAGGGAAAGGGGGGGAGAGGGGGAGGCAGAGGGGGAGAGAGAGAATGAGAATCCTAAGCGGGCTCCATACCAAGCATGAAGCCCAATATGAGATTCAATCCCATAACCCTGAGATCATGACCTGAGCCAAAAACAAGTCAGACATTCAACTGACTAAGCCAGGTTGGCACAAGACTTGCAGCCTACAACTGTTTGATATCATTTGTCATATTTGGAGGAAAAAATAGGTACCCACCTCCCCCACATAGTTTGGTTCATCTTTTTCACATTTCTGGGGGTTTCACAACAGACATAATAAAACCAGTACTAAGTTATTTTTGGGCTCTTGTGAAAATTACCTATCTGCAGTGTACATAATAACAATACCTCTTGGCAAATCTTTAGAGAATGCTTTGGCATAATATACAGTCTGCTCTCTGGAGGTGTAGGCATTGAGATGAGCACCCATGTTTTCAATCTCAAGTTCCAGATCTAACTGGGATCTCTTTTTGGTGCCCTGAAACAGAAAAGAAAATTATGATACCTTCCTTTATCTCTCATCTATTCTAAGGACTTCAGGCAATGAATATGAGGACATAAGCCATGTCAGTTTCATGCAAGGACCAAATCTGATTCCTAAAGTGCATCATGGTGTATACTTTCAGATGACCCTGACATCAACTCTATAGAACGGTCAGTGTTTCAGGTAATTATTCTGGAAAGAAGAAAAGATTAAAATAAATAAATTATACTATACTACTGAAGTAGTTCTCCTTCCCTTAGAATGAGATATTGTGCTTAATGGCTCTTAAAGAAAATGCTTTTTTATAAAGTCTTACAACTTACCTTGAAAGCCATATGCTCCAAAAAGTGAGCTGTGCCATTATTCTTCTCATTTTCATACCGACTTCCGGCATCAATCCAGAGCCCAACCTCAATACAATCAAGAAAAAATTAAATAAAACATCACTTTCTTTCTTCTGGGGGGACAGAGGTATACAGGGAGCAGTCTCCTTCCTTTTTTTTTTTTTTTTTTTTTTAAACAAATGCTTTCCAGTCTTAGCACTAAAGTTTTCTTGACTTGAGTGGATTGACAACACATTCCTAAGAACTAGGAGATTTAAAAATGTTGATGATCAGTCTACCGGTGAGTGCTAAAATACTACTTGCCAGTTTCATGGAGGACCCAGATTTTTAGCCCCTTGTTACTACAGCCAATTAACAACTATAATATATAGAAGAACATCAGAGACTGTCAGAAAAATCTAGGTTCAAATCCTGGCTCTGTCATGTATTAGCTGTGTGACTTGAACAAAACCATTTAACTTCTCTGAACTTGACCCTTAATTGTAAAATGGGTGTGCTGGTGCCTACTACAAAGAACTATTTTAAAAATCAAATAGAGGACACCTGGCTGGCTCAGTCAGTGGAGCATCTGACTACTGATCCTGGGGTTGTAAGTTTGAGCCCCCCACGTTGGATGTAGCAATTACTTTAAAAAAAAAGTTTAAAAATTAAAGATCACATAAGACAATATATGCAAAAACAGCTGGCACAGAGTAGCCTAGAGAAGGTACTTCTTTCATTATCAAAACTACTAACAACAAACAACACAACTGGCTGCAGGAACCAGATGCAGACCCTTAAACAAAGTACATATAGATCCAGTATGGAAGTATCACTGGAAGAAAGATTCACAAATGAGAGTCACCTGTCAAGGCCAAAGAACTGCCCCTATTTTTCAACCACCATCCAACAAAAAGCTTAGATTAAAATAAACATCTGCCCTTTCCTAAGTGCCTAACAATGAAACAGTGGTTGCTGGAATCACTTACGGTGCATGTTGAAAGCCCAGAGTCTTCAGAGGCCACTCTGAGTCCGTTGTCCAAACGTGTTACTCGCGTTTCAGGAACATTCAGAACAACCTGTGTAGCAGCCTGTGTATTTCTCCATCTGTTCCCTCCAAAATATAATGACTGGTTGGGGGTGAAGGAGTGGGAGAGAGGAAGCAAAACATCACTATTCTGATTTTAACTTTTGTTCCAGTGAGAAACACCCCTTTGCTTGGCTTAGGAACTTTCCTTAACCACTCTCCTAAAGCCAGCAACAAGACTGCAAACATGCCTTCGCCTTAGGGAAAACAAACAGTTATTATCATTATACAGAAACTTTTTACTTCAGTACCTCTCCTAGAAAAGCTTAATATTCATTATAGAGGAAACAGGGGACGGGGGAGACAATGAAGGGAGAGAAAAATGTAAAAATATGTATACACTATAAAGGAATGAGATTTAGGTTTTCACTGTTCAAGAAAAGCAATACGTTTTGGAAAAGGTAGAAAAACAGAAGATAGGAAGAAGGGCAGATGCTCAAGATCTACCCTGGCTGAAAGATTTGTTGACTACGGACCATTCGCCTGTCGGCAATTTTTCTTTTTCTTTAAACACACGTTAAAGTCCCTCCTAAATACCTTGGAGAAAGCTAGAGGTTATCATGAGAAAAATATATACACAGACAAAACTTTCCTTTGGCTACTCCGGGGTTCGCAGGAAGCTGAGGATGAAACTTGGCCTTGGACAAAAAGAACTCTCGTCTCACTTTTTAATTTCTCCCCATTTGCAACCACTGTGCTTTTAGTAATCAACACGCACTCTTTACGACTCCTGGGCAACTGCCGGGAAAGGCGCCAGCAACCGGTGTCATCCCACGCTTCACTAGCAGGTCACGCGCGGCGGGTGACCAAGGCCAGCTCATCCCCAGCGGGCATTCAGCATCCCCTGCCCCCTGGTTCCCCACGCGCCGTGGGAGTGTGGGGCGCCGACTCCGCCGCTGGGCCGGGGGCCCGTGACTCAGCTCCGCCGCGCGGGGTCCGGCGGCAAAGGCCGTGTCTCAAGCGACACCCAGACAAGTGGAAAGAAGCTCACCCTCCTGGCAGCGCCTCCAACCAGAAGCCTCTCCGTGAAACCCCAAAGCCGCCGCCGGGCCCCAGGCAACAGCACCCATCTGGCCGCCGCTGCCGCCATCTCGGTTGGGAACCGGGAGGATATGCTTCCGGGGTAGTGACCTGATGTCCCAAAGTAGGTGGGCTCCACCTTGTGGCCAAGATGGAAATGACACTCTTCGAAGCGGTCACGGAAGAAACAGAGTTGGGCCTTGTGCTGAGCTGTAAGCCCCTAATAACACGAATTAGGGAGTCTGTAGGAGTTCCTGTATTATCAGTTACTTAGATCGCCTACGGAGTGCGAGACACAAATGTGGAGGCGTTAAAGGTAACCTGGTGAGACCTATTATCCCATTGATGGCTGCAATTGACTGGATAAAGTGGAATAGGATCCAGAACTCACTGTCCTTAAGGAAGCATCTATTGGGAAAGACCAGCTTACTGAGAGGAGGGAAAGATGTGCCATTAATGACCCTTAGTCCCTCTTTTTTTTTTTTCTCTGTCTATGCTTTTTTTTTTTTTTTTTTTAACTTATATCCAAATTACTTAGCATATAGTGCAATACTGATTTCAGGAGTAGATTCCTTAGTGCCCTTACCCTTTTAGCCCATCCCCCCTCCCACAACCCCTCCAGTAACCCTCTGTTTGTTCTCCATATTTATGAGTCTCTTCTGTTTTGTCCCCCTCCCTGTTTTTATATTATTTTTGTTTCCCTTCCCTTATGTTCATCTGTTTTGTCTCTTAAAATCCTCATATGAGTGAAGTCATATGATTTTTGTCTTTCGCTGACTGACTCATTTCACTTAGCGTAATACCCTCCAGTTCCATCCACATAGCTGCAAATGGCAAGATTTCATTCTTTTTAATGGCCGAGTAATACTCCATTGCATATATATACTACATCTTCTTTGTCCATTCATCCATCGAGGGACATTTGGTCTCTTTCCATACTTTGGCTGTTGTTGATAGTGCTGCTATAAACATGGGGGTGCATGTGTCCCTTCGAAGCAGCACACCTGTATCCCATGGATAAATGCCTAGTAGTGCAATTGCTGGGTCATAGGGTAGTTCTATTTTTAGTTTTTTGAGGAATCTTCATACTGTTTTCCAGAGTGGCTGCACCAGCTTGCATTCCCACCAACAATGCAAAAGAGATCCTCTTTCTCCTCATCCTCGTCAACATCTGTTGTTGCTGAGTTGTTAATGTTAGCCATTCTGACAGGTGTCAGGTGGTATATCATTGTGGTTTTGATTTGTATTTCCCTGATGATGAGTGAAGTTGAGCATTTTTTCATGTGTCAGTGGCCATCTGGATGTCTTCTTTGGAGAAGTGTCTATTCATGTCTTTTGCCCATTTCTTCACTGGATTATTTGTTTTTTGGGTGTTGAGTTTGAGAAGTTCTTTATAGATTTTGGATACTAACCCTTTATCTGATACGTCATTTGCAAATATCTTCTCCCATTCTGTCGGTTGCCTTTTAGTTTTGCTAATTGTTTCCTTCTCTGTGCAGAAGCTTTTTATTTTTGATGAGGTACCAGTAGTTCATTTTTGCTTTTGTTTCCCTTGCCTCTGGAGACGTGTTGAGTAAGAAGTTGCTGTGGCCAAGATCACAGAGGTTTTTGCCTGCTTTCTCCTCGAGGATTTTGATGGCTTCCTGTCTTACATTGAGGTCTTTCATCCATTTTGAGTTTATTTTTGTGTCTGGTGTAAGAAAGTGGCCCAGGTTCTTTCTTCTGCATGTTGCTGTCCAGTTTTCCCAGCACCACTTACTGAAAGACTGTCTTTATTCCATTGGATATTCTTTCCTGCTTTGTCAAAGATTAGTTGGCCATACATTGTGGGTCCATTTCTGGGTTCTCTATTCTGTTCCATTGATCTGAGTGTCTGTTCTTGTGCCAGTACCATACCATCTTGATGGTTACAGCTTTGTAGTATAGCTTGAAGTCTGGGATTGTGATGCCTCCTGCTTTGTTTTTCTTTTTCAAGATTGCTTTGGCTATTCGGGGTCTTTTCTGGTTCCATACAAATTTTAGGATTACTTGTTCTAGCTCTGTGAAGAATGCTGGTGTTACTTTGATAGGGATTGCATTGAATATGTAGATTGCTTTGGGTAGTATCAACATTTTAACAATATTTGTTCTTCCTATCCAGGAGCATGGAATCTTTTTCCATTTTTTTGTGTCTTCTTCGATTTCTTTCATAAGCTTTCTATAGTTTTCAGTGTATAGATTTTTCACCTCTTTGGTTAGATTTATTCCTAGGTATTTTATGGGTTTTGGTGCAACTGTAAATGGGATCGATTCCTTGATTTTTCTTTCTGTCACTTCATTGTTCTTAAACACTTCACTGTCTGGTTCATTTCATTCCATAGAGATTGTTCTTGGTGAAGCCACTAATTGCTTAAAGACAGGTGTGTCTCAGACCTTATCTTACAGAATCTTGCAGAATTTGACATGGTAGATCTCTTTGAAATTTTCTTTGTATTTTAGAGGCCTTCCTCCTTTTCCTACTCCTTTCCTCTTTACTTTCTTGGACAACTCCTTATTCACAGATCTCTTAATGAGACTAAAAGTAATAAGCACTGTTCTAACTGTGCTATTCTTATGCTCATTTTACATCTGTAAAATGTAGAAATTGTGGTAAAATAACTTGCCTGAGGTCACCATGCTAACAAGAGGCTGTCTGGCTCCAAAGCCTGTGTTCTTTAGAAAAAAGTTTTAGTGTTTATTTATTCCAGAGAGAGACATAAAGACAGAGCATGAGTGGTGGTGGCAGGGGTGGGTGTACACACACACAGAGAGAGAGAGAGAGAGAGAGAGAGAGAGAGAGAGAATCCAAAGCAGGCTCCAGGCTGCTGTCAGTACAGAGCCTGACATGGTACTCGAACCCATGAACCACGAGATCATGACCTGAGCTGAAGTCGGATACTTAACCAACTGAGCCACCCAAGTGCCCCCCCGCAAAGCTGGTGTTCTTAAATACCACAATATTTTGTCCGAAAAGTTGGTATTCCCCATGGTTGTGGACGTGGACCCCTTCTACTGCACACTCTCCCTAATGGTTTTACTTCTTCATAAGGACTTCCCTGTCTAGCCACCCGCGACTTTCTGTTGAGCTCCAGGCCTTCTTAACCATTCAATGACTAGAAAACTATAATTGAATATTCTATTGACATTTCAATATCAACTTGTCCAAAATACAATTCACTGTCTTGCCCTAAGTCTTTTCCTGTATATCCAATGCAAAACAGCCAAGGAGACCTCCAATCACCTAGACATCCAAACCAGAAACCTGAATTTCATCATCAGCTCCTCTCTTTTTTCCACCCTCTACATCCAACTGATGTACTCCGATCCTGCGTCTTGAATTTGTTCTAGCCCCATTGTCACAGTTTTTCACATTGTTGTCCAATGGATCTTCTTAAAATGCAACTGTTAGCATGACTATCCCATTATGAAAAATCCTCCAGTAACTCCATGGTCAGGATAAAGTGAAGGCTCCTTAGCATGGCAGATAGGACCCTTCAGGATCTGACTCCCACTTATCTTTCTAGACTCATTTCTGCCATCTACCCTCTCTGCTAGGATTCACAGCTTCAACCCACAGGCTCTATTACATAATAAGGACAACCAAGGTTATTTCTTCATATTTCCAAAACAAACGTGTGGTAACGTTAATAAAGAAATACAAACATGCATGTATATATACAAAAATATTTAGGTATAATCACAGGAAACACCTGGGAAATGTTAGCACATTTTAACTTAAAATTAATTTGGAATGTCAGGGAAAATGACAGAATAAAGGCCTCCAAAGTTTTCCTCTTTTTCTTATAAAAGAAATGAGAAAACTCATTTAAAAAATTGTCGGAAACAACATTTTCAGAACTCTAGAAAGTAAACAAAGGCTTGACGTAATCTGGGGAGCTTTTATTTCATGAAAACAGCTAAACTTCAAGAAGAGTGAGCTTTATAGTATTTTAACTTGTTTTATCCTGACCGCTTCCCCATATCTTCACGATAATCTTGGAAAGCCACATCCCACAACCACGATGAAAATCAGCAGCCTGGCATGGCAGAATTGGATTCAAGCTCCTTCGAGGCCCCGAACCCAAAGAATTGGAATTATTTGACCTATCCTGTGGTTCCTTGGAAGATCCCACTTGCAAGTTTGTCTTTGTTTGACTTGACTCAGAGCAAAAAGTCTTTTTCTGGGGGTATTTTCAAAAATATCTATAGGTAGTTGTTTCACTTTGTGGCTGCCTGGAGGTGGTAGATAACAGCAGGGGCAAACAATAGCTAAAACAAAAAGCTTAAAAGGAAAAGCTAAGGCCTGAGATGTCTATAGACACTTTGAAAAGCTCAGACATATCCCTGGGACCTTTCCAAGGCCATACACATGTGTACAATTGTGTACATACCTGGAGATGTACACCTGCCCAGGAAAGACCTGAAAAGGACTTAAACCCTCCTGACCTTGAGGCTCTGTATGAGCAGGAAGTGAAGACTAAGGCATAGATGTCAACCGTCTAGCTAAACATTGATGGTATGCCCCACACAGAGCTCCTCAACAAAGTCAGAGGGGATGCCTGGCTCATGAGTTTGAGCCCACGTTGGATGCAGAGATTACTAAAATAAATAACCTTTAAAAATAAATAAAAATATAAACAAACAAACACAAAACTGGGAAAGTCATTGTTTCTAGGCTTTTAATGAAGTATCTGTCCAATCATTACGTGACCGTTAAGCTAACCAGGCAGACTTCAGCCGTCACACATGACTTTAAGTAATTCATTCAGAAAACAAACAAAAGCAAAGAGCAACAACAAAGCCTGGGACGGGAGTAGAATCAGATATTCACAATTGACACTATATTATTTAAAAAGTCCAGTTATCAGGGGTGCCTGGGTGGCTCAGTCGGTTGGGCGTCCAACTTCAGCTCAGGTCATGATCTCCCAGTTGGTGTGTTCAAGCCCGCACCAGGCTCTGTGCTGACAGCTCAGAGCCTGGAGCCTGCTTTAAATATTGTGTCTCCTCCTCTCTCTGCCCCTCCCATGCTCATGCTCTGTCTCACTCTGTCTCTCAACAATAAATAAATGTTAAAAAAAAAATTTTAATACAAAAAAAAAAGTCGAGTTATCAACCAAAAACTATAAGATAAGAAAATATGGTCATACTCAGAGGGAAAAAATCAATAGACAGTGTCCCCACAGCAGGGGGCAGTGGGGGACCTGGGTGGCTCCATTGGTTGAGCATCAGGTCATGATCTCATGGTTCATGGGTTCAAGCCCCTATCAGTCTCTGTGCTGACAGCTCAGAAGCTGGAGGTTGCTTCAGATTCTGTGTCTCCTTCTTTCTCTGCCCTTCGCCCACCAAATATAGAATATCAATAAAAAGACAGAAATAATTATTTTTTTTTAAAAATCACAAATCTGGAATTGAAAAATGCAATAACTGAAATGAAAAAATTCACTAGAGGGGTTCAAAAGCAGACACGAACTGGTAGGAAGAAAGAATCGGAGGACTGAGGATAGGTCAACTGAGATGATCAGTCTGAAGAATTAAAAAAAGAATAAAGTAAAATGAACACAGCCTCAAAATCCTGTGGATACCCTCAACCATACCAATGTACACATGTCCGCAAGTCCCAGAGACAGAGGACAGAGAGAAAGGGGCAGAAAGAACCTTTGAAGAAATCAAAGGTTTGATACTGTTTGATGAAAAACAGTGATCTATGTGTCCAAAGAGCTCAACAAATTCCAAGTAAGATAAGCTCAAAGAGACCCATACCTAGAAAGACAAAGGAAACCTCAAAAGCAGCAAAAGAAAAGCAATTTATCACATATACTTGATCTTCAGTAAGATTAGTAGCTGATTTCCCATCAGAAACCACAGAGGCCAGAAGACAGTGATATAACATACTCAAAGTGCTGAAAGAAAAAGATTGGGCCAAGAATTCTATATCCAGTGAAATGATCTTTCAAAAATAAAGGAAAGCAATCTGAAAATGAAATTAAGAAAATAATTCTTTATTTAAGAGAGAGAGAGAGAGAGAGAGAGAGAGAGAGAGAGTGACCACACACAAGCTGGGGAGAGGGGCAGAAGGAGAGAGAGAGAATCCCAAGCAGGGTCTATGCCCAGAATGGAGTCCAATACAGGACTCCATTTGATCCCACGACCCTGCAACCATGACCTGAGCTGAAATCAAGAGTCAGATAGTCCAAATGAGCTGCCCAAGTGCCCCAATAATTCCATTTTTTAAGCAAAACAAGGAATATAATACTTAGAGGAAAAGTTAGCAAAGGAATATAAACTTATACTCTGAAAACTATACAACATTATTGAAAGAAACTAAAGAGGATCTATATAAATGAAAAGACATCTTACGTTCATGTATCAGAAGATTTAATATTGTGAAGATGGCAGTATTCCCCCAAGTGGATCTATAGATTCAGTGAGATCCAGATCAGAATCTCAGCTAGATTCTCTGTGTAACTTTACAAGCTGGTCCTCAAATTCATATGAAAATTCAAAGGACCCTGGATAGCCAAAACAACCTTGAAAAAAGAGGAATGAAGTTAAAGGATTCACACACATCCAAGTTTTAAGACATACTACAAAGCAACAGTAATCAAGTAGTGTGGTATTAGCATAAGAACAGACAGTGGAATAGAATTAGGAATCTAGAAATAAACCCTCATGTTTATGGGCAATTTATTTTTGACAAGGGTGCCCAAACAACTCAAAAGAAAAACAGTAGTCCTTTCAACAAATAGTCATGAGTCAATTAGACACCCACATGCAGAATGAAGTTGGACCTCCTATCTCATACCATATATAAAAATTAACTCAAAATGGATCAAAGATGTAAGTCAAAAAGACAAAACTATAAAACTCTTAGAAGAAAACACAGGTATAAATCTTCATGACCTTAGATTTGGCATTGAATTTTTTTAATTTTTAATTTTTTTTTACATTTATTTATTTTTGAGATACAGAGCGCAAGCAGGGGAGGGCCAGAGAGAGAAAGAGACACAGAATTTGAAGCAGCCTCCAGGCTCTGAGCAGTTGGTCAGCACAGAACCTGATGGGGGGCTCGAACCCACGAGTCATGAGATCATGACCTGAGCCGAAGTTGGGCACTCGACCGACTGAGCCACCCAGGTTGCCCCAGCATTGAATTTTTTAGATATGACACCTACAGTATAAGCAACCAAGGAATAAACATAAATTGGACTTCATCAAGTTAAAAACTTTTGTGCTTCACAGAATCAATGGAGTGAGTGGAGATTCAAGCTCTGAAGCTCTGAAAGTGAGCAGGATCCAAAGAAGGACCAGGATGTCAAGGGCACCTGCCACCACTGGGAGCTTGGTGTTTGCAATACTCTTAAGCTCTCCAATGGCCACTTCTGCTGCATGTATTTTCTTTACTACCCCTACTCTCCCTCAAAAATCAAAGTCAAAGTCAAAGCCCTAGGGACCACTTTACCTCCACTAGGATGCTTAAATAAAAGACAATAAAAAGTGTTGGTGAGGATGTGGAGAAATTAGAACCCTCATGCACTGCTGATGGGAATGTAAAATGGTACAGCCACTTTTGAAAACAATCTGGTAGTTCCTCAAAAAGTTAAACATAGAGCTACCATTTAACCCAGCGATTCTACTCCAAGATATATACCCAAGAGAAATGAAAGCATGTCCACTTGTATACTAATACCCATAGCAGAATGAGTCATCATAGCCGAACAGTGGAAACAACCCACATGTTCTTCCATTAATGAAATATTAAATAAAACTTGGTATATCCATACAACAGAATATTATTCAGCAGTAAAATGAATGAAGGACTGATCCAGGCTACCACATGGATGAACCTTGAAAACACTATGTTAAGTGAAAGCAGCCATTCCATTTACATGAAATGCCTATAGAGAAACAAAGTACATTAGTGGCTGTCTAGGCTTGGGGTTAATGGGAGGATTGGAGGTTGGCAACTAATGGGTAGGGGGTTTATTTTTTGAGGTGATTAAAATATTCTGAGACTAGTGGTGACTGTGGCACAACTTCATGAATATACTGAAAACCATTCAACTGTATAAGTGGATGAATTCTATGGCATGTGAAATTCTATCTCAATAAATCCATTACCAAAAATTGGACAACGGATTTGAACAGATATTTTTCCCAAAAGCAGATATACAAACAGCCAATAAGCACATGAAGATGCTCAATATTATGAGCCATCAGGAAAATGTAAGTCAAAGCTATAATAAGGTACTATTTCACACATGCCAAAATGGCTACAATGAAAAAGACAGTAACAAGTGTTGATGAAGTTATGGAAAAATTGCACCCCTCAACATTGCTGATGGGAATGTAAAATGGTACAACCATTGAGGAAAACAGTTGATCAGTTCTTCAAAAGGTAAAACATAGAATTACCACTTGACCCCGCAATTCCACTGCTAGGTATATATTAGCTATATATACCCCAGAAATGAAAAAATAGGTCCACACAAAAAATTATACAGAAATGTTCATAATGGCATTATTCATAGTAGCCTAAAAGTGAAAATGATCCAAATGTCCACTAACTGATGAATGGATCAACAAAATGTGGCATACCTGTACAATGGAATATTGTTCAGTGACAAAAAGGAATTAAGTATTGGGATGCCTGGCTGGGTCAGTCAGTAGAGCATGTGACTCTTTATCTCAGGGCTGTGAGTTCAAGCCCCATGTTGAGCACAGAGCTTACTTTAAACAAATGAAGTGCTGATACATGTTACAATGGGGATGTTTGAAAACTTTACGCTATGAGAGAAGCTAGCCACAAAAGGCCACATATTATATGTTCCATTTATATGAAACATCCAGAACAGGAAATCCAAAGAAACAGAAAGTAGATTAGTGTTTACTAGGGGCTGAGGGCAGGGAGGAATAGGGAATGACTGCTAATAGTTACGGGTTTCATTAGGGGTGATAAACATTTTCTGGAAATAGTGGTGATGGTTGTATGACAGTATACTAAAATCCATTTAATGTTACATTTTAAAAAGATAAATTCTATTGTATATAAATTATATCTCAATTTTTTTAAATACCCCAAATCCCACTATCCAAAAATTATCACCATTAACATTAGGATAACATTTCAGATACCTTTTTAATGTGTATATGTACCTAGAAAGGTAGGATGGATGGATAGATGGAAGAATGGATCAGCACATAGCTATGGTGACCGAATACTCAATCTTTAAGAGAATGGGATAATACAACAAATGCTATATTTATTAACAGTGTCTGGATATCTTCCCTTTGTCCCCACTCCCCATCCTTTCCCACTCTATTCTGTGCTTTAGGGAGCTGCCCTGCAGATAGCTTGATTCCTCCGGTTTTTAGCTGGGTTTAGCCAATGAGAGTCACAGCAGGATACACAAGCCTGGAGAAGCGAGGGAGGTGCCTTCATCTCTCAGCTTCTTCCCTGGGACTTGATGCATCTCTCTGCCAAGGGCATGGCCCCTTATACAGCTATCCTCTGGGTTCTAGTGGCCTCTCCTTCCTCTTCTACCTTTGAGGCTAAGTGGGGACAGATCTCTGCAGTTGCTCGTTCTGGAATGCTGCATTTCCCCTTGTTGATTTCTCTATACCCTGCCCCTACATTTGTAAATAGACCCCTTATTAAACTCTCTTCAAATCACCCCATTTGAATAAGTCAGAAAGTAGACTGATAGCAAGTTTTAAATGTGTGTTAATCAGTATTAGGATAAATGAGCAGTACAATTGGTATTTATTATATTGTATTAGGATGGCAGATGATTTCATAGTATTATTGTCAGTATTTAATTTTACTTTTGAGAGAGTATGTGCCCGTGCATACGCATGAACAGGGAAGGGACAGAGAGAGAAGAAGAGAGAATCTCAAGCCCAAGCAGCAATCTCTTCACTGACAGCCCACGGTCCATTGCGGGGCTCAATCTCGTGACTCTGGGATCATGATCTGAGCTGAAATCAAGAGTCGGAGGCTTAACCACATGAGCCACCCAGGTGCCCCAGTTGTTGCTATTTCGGTTGTTTTGAAACTTTCATCGTGGATGTCCTGTTCCTTTCATTCTTTTATGTGTGAAAATGTCCACTTTTGCCTTTACACTTGAATAATTTATCTGGGCCTAATATTCTTGGGTAACATTTTCATTTTCTCAGAATTTATATACATAGCTCCATTATTTTCTTGAGTTGAATATTGCCTCGGAGAAGTCTGAGGCTAACCAGATTTTTTTACCACCCTTAAATATGGCTTGCTTTGTCTGTTTGAATACCTAAAAAATTATTTTATTCTTGAAGCTTAACAACTGAACTAGAGTACGTCTTAATGTTGAGTAATTTTTGTGTTGAGTGATTTTTATCAAAATTTCAAGAAACACAATATGTTCTTTCAATCTGTGGATTTAGTTCTTCCCTCATTTTGGGAAAATTCTCTTTCAATATACCTGGCATTCCATTCAGTGGGTTCTTTATTCAGGGGTAGAAGTTATCCCTATGCTGAATTACTTCAACCGTCTTCCATATTTGTTGGCATCTCTCTAATTTCCTGAAGCTTTGTCATTTTTTCTTTATCTTTTGTGATTATCTCACACCAGAAACAGACCCACATCCTTCTGCCCAACTAATTTTTTGCATAGACACATAAGGAATTCAATGGTCAAAAGATAGCCTTCACAAATGGTTCTGGAGCAACTGGATATTCCTAGGCCTAAGCCTCACACCCTCTGTAAAAATTAATTCAAAATGAGTCATAGACTTAAATGTAAAACTATATATTTTTTAGAAAAACGCATAGGATAAAATCTTTGGGATGGAAGGCTAGAGAAAGAGATTATAGCCTTGACACCAGAAGCATAATCCATACAAGAAAAAAGGCATAAACTGAACTTCATCAAAATAAAAACTTTTGCTCTGCAAAAGACACTGCTAGAGGATGGAAAGACAAGATTTAGAGCAAACATTTGCAAGCCATACATGCAACAAACAACTGGTGTCTACAATATATAAATGACTCTCAAATTAGTAAAAATAAACAAAAACAATTAAAAATGGGAAAGAGACATGAACAGATACTTCAATGAAGATGAAATACAAATGGCAAAAAAGCACATGAAAAGATCAACATCATTAGCCATGGAAGAAAGGTAATTAAAATCATGACATATCACTACACATGTAGCAGAAAGGCTGAAGTAAAAACTAGCATAACACTATATGTTGGTGAGGATGCAGAGAAACAAGATTTCTCATACATTGTGGATGGAAATGTAAAATTCAAGAGTGGTACAGTCACTATGGAAAATAGCTCAGCAGGTTGTTTTTTTTCCAAATAAAATTAAATATATGCTTACCCTACAACCCAGCAATTGCAATCTTGGGCATTTATCTCAGGGAGATGAAAACAACCACATGGTTATTGATAGCAGTTTTATTCGTGATAGCCCCAAACTGGAAACAACCTAGATTTCCTTCAACAGATAAATGGTCAAACAATTAAATGGTTAAACAGAAGTACATCCATACTGTGGAATATTACTCAGTACTAAAAAGAAATGAACTCTTAATAAATGTAATGACATGCACAGACGTCAAAAGAATTATGCCAGTCTTAAAAGTTCCATACTATTTTATTCCATTTATATACGTTCTTCTTTTGTAATGTTTATTTATTTTGAGAGACGGCAAGCGTGAGATGGGGGAGGGGTAGAGAGAGAGAGAGGAGAGACTCTCAGTCGGCGGAGAGAGTATCTAAATCAGGCTCAGTGCTGAGGGCGGACTCAGGGTTCGATCTCACAAACCATGAGATCATGACCTGAGCCAAAATCAAGAGTCGGACGCTCAAATGACTGAGCCACCCAGACGCTCCTGATCTCTTACAACTGAATGTGAATCTACAATCACCTCAAAATAAAAGTGTGAATTAAAAAAAAAAGTGAAATTATATTTCCAAAAGAATTTTTTTTTTATTATGAGAGAGGAACAGTGTGGGAAGAGTACTGCTTTCTGTTTATTGATCATCATGTATCACAGTCACACACATGTGTGTGCACACACATGCACACACACCGGTCACAGATTCTTATACAAATTGAAATGGGAAGAGAAATTCAGAATTGTTCATTTGGCCATAACTAATAAAGTAATAAAAGGAACTGCAAATGAATTGGAGCAAAAAAAAAAAAAATCTTGGCATGTTTCACGAAGTTTCCTGATCTGGCCTTTTCTACAATGGCCCCCTGGTGACGAAGGAGCGATTAGTGTGCTATGAGATGTGTAATGTGACAATTTGAGTGGCTCCCTGCATCTGGCTGTGGGGCTGGCAGCCTTTGTGCCCAGTCTGGACTCATTGAAGTGTTTCAGTTTTATTTCTTTTTGTCTCTTGCCTCTTAATGAGGCTGTACTGAGTGAGAAGTAGGCCCTGAGTTGAATATATAATCGCCATGGGAATTGAGGCCACAATCGGTCCCTGGGAATGTGGCTCATAGCCCCCACATGTCTATTGTCAAAGTCCTTTTCTATGTTCTGAATGTTTCTGAGTTTGAGTGAGCGTGTGTATGTGTGCCTGTGCATGTAATGCTTATAGGTTAGCTGATTTGTCCTTGAGGGCAGAAGCAGAAGAAAATGTAGGGCACTGTACACAAGCAACTTTACATCCTTCAAACTTCTGGTTAGTGCTTATTAGCTAGGAATCAATGATAATCAAATAGAGGAGAAGAAAAGTAGTTTCTGAAAAATCTGAACTCCCACTTACCCCCATGCAGCCCACCATATCTCTAAGTCCAGCAGTTCTGACACTAGCAAGATCTGATTTTCTGTCTTCTTCTCCTTAATTTCCTCTTGACCTAGAGGACCCCAAATTGTGAGGATTTTTCCGCACCCATGGGTCTTTCTAGGATCCTTAAAATCATTAATTTGCCTCTGCATTTTGTTCTTCTCTTTGTCCCCCCCTCCTGTGCTCCTTGATTCATACCAGATTGATGTATACTGAACGTTTCTGCCCCTGGTTTCTATTCATTCCACAAACCTTCCTGAAGACTCTGTGTTTCCCTTAGTGGAGACCAATGGTAACTTCTAGACAAATGTTTTCTCTAGATGTCTCCAGTGGTACCCTTAGGTTAGACTTACACTCGTTAAATCTTTAAGAGAAGAGTCCAAGGGGGTTGGTAAAGAGGGGAAGAGAAAGGTAGAGTCTAGATTCGAATTTAATGTGGGAAGAGATTCAATAATGATCTCAAAACAAATTTGCAAGAATACCAAATATCAAAATCACCTTGGTCCCAAGATGCTCTTCTTCAGATATTGGTATAAGATTCTTACAAAAGTAGACTGACCCTATTTACATTTACTCGGTTTTCTGGTATCTGAGAAAAGCACGGATTCAGAAGTTTAGGGATGATGATTTCCCAGTTAACTTAGATTTCCAGGAAGAGAATATAGTCATGTCAGTTTGATGACCTATCTACCTGAATCTCCTGTATGCACCCCTCCCTTCTTACCCCTGGCTGATTTCCGCAAATTTGGGTAGAGATCCTGAAGTAGAAATGTAATGATAAAGGTAGTTTTAAAAATTCCTACAAATCCATAAGCTGCAGTTAAACTTAACTGATCTTCTGTAATTGATCTCTTTTTAGTTTCAGTTTGTGGTAGGTGGAATTCTAAGATGACCCCCTAACGACCCGGGCCCCGGTGTAATCCCTTCCCCATGGAATCTCATTCCTGTGATTAGGTTTTCTCAAATGGCCTCAGTGAAGGGATCTTTCATGTGGAATTAAGTACCTGGTCAGTTGAGCTTAAGTTCATCAAATAGTCCTGAGAGGACTTTACTTAGTCAGGTGAGCCCTTTAAAAGGGTCTAGAAGTCAGAGATTCTCTGGCAGGTTCTGAAGCAGCAAGCCGCCAGAAGGTCTATAGTCTCAAGGAGATGAAGTCTTCCAACAACTGTGGGGTCTTGGAAGAAGCTCCTGAACCTCACGATGAAACCCCAGCCTTGACTGTGGAGACAGCCTTGTGAGACCCTGGAGTAGAGAGCTCAGGTAAGCCAGCTCAGGTTCCTCACCCACGGAAGTCGAGATAACATATGCATGATGTAAGCATTGCGCTTGTGTGTTTTGCAGCAGTATTAAATGAACATGCCATTTAATCTCCAGAGGTTGGGCTGGCTGCTCAGAGTGGCTGTTTTGTTCTCTTCCATCACTGTCAGTTTTTTTTAGGTATGCCTTGCCAACTAACACAAATGGGAAAAAAAAAAAAGTACCCTTAACACCAGGCCCTAAGTCTATATTTTGCACATTACAAACAAAAAGAGGGGAAATAGCATAACTAAAAATTCTTACCTCTATCTCCAGTCAAGATATAAAACTTTAGGGACACCTGGGTGGATTAAGCATTCAACTTCAGCTCCGGTCATGATCTCACAGTTTGTGGGTTCGATCCCTGCACTGGGGTCTGTGCTGACAACTCAGAGCCTAGAGCCTACTTCAGATTCTGTCTTCCTCTTTCTCTGACCTCCCTTGTTCGCACTCTGTCTCTTTCTCTCTCAAAGATAAACATTCAAACACATTAAAAAAAAAGAAAGGAGGGGCGCCTGGGTGGCTCAGTCGGTTAGGCGGCCGACTTCGGCTCAGGTCATGATCTCGCGGTCTGTGAGTTCAAGCCCCGTGTCGGGCTCTGTGCTGACAGCTCAGAGCCCGGAGCCTGTTTCAGATTCTATGTCTCCCTCTCTCTGACCCTCCCCCATTCATGCTTTGTCTCTCTCTGTCTCAAAAATAAAATAAACGTTAAAAAAAAAATTTAAAACAAAAGATGTAAAACTTTGCCCATCACAGGCCATTCATTACCAGATTCTGTTGATTCTACCTCCAAAATCTATGCCGAGCCCATCTTTTTCTTTCAGTCCCCATTCCACCCTCCTCTACACCACCATCACTGCAGCCCAGACAGCTACCATCTGGCCTCCATGTGGGTCCCAGCATCTTCCCTTTCCTTCTTCTACACACTCTCTGCCAGGCCCAAGTGATAATAAAATATGGGCGAGGATTGTGTCCCTTCGCTTCTTAAAATGCTTCGGTAGTTTCCTGTTGTCTTTAGGACAAAATCCAAAAGGATCTAGACTCTCCCCAAGTAATATTGATCGACTTTTCCTCACAATTCTCCCAGCCCTGTTGATCTTTTCCTTCATGCACACATGGTCGGTGGAACCTGGAATCCCTTATTTGGCTAACTCGTACGCCTCTATTAATTCTTAGCTTAGAAGGGACTTCAGAGAAGCCTCCCCAGACACTCTGTAGCAAAGGCTATTGATGCTCTATTTACATCACCTGCACCCAAGTAGTGCACCCATCCCTTAGCCTCTGCAGGTGTGGCTGCTGCTAACTGCTCACACCTGCCCCCGCTCCAGAGCACTGCATTCAGCCGAGGAGCACTGCCCTGCTGAAAGATGCCTGGGCGGTTATTCTGTCCCCAGAGAGCAACCTTCACTAACCATCAGCTGATGTGGGGTAAGAACATTCAGCCCCCTTGCCTGTGAGTGGGACAAATTTGGCCCTGCAGTTAATGCTCCAGAGCTCTCGGCGAGACCAGACTGCGGCTAGTTCTCCTGAAACCCCAAATTTCCCAGATTTCCCCCTCTCCCTGTTTCAGTCCCTTACAGGTTTGTCCTGAGCGCACCCCCTCAATGAAGGATTTGTGCAAGCATCCTTTCTTTAGGCTCTGCCTCCAGAGAACCTGCACTAGGACGCCCACAATAGAAATGACCTTCCCCATTACTGCCGCACATAGACCCTCTTTGCCTTCATTGCACGATAGCAATTTTATATTTGTGGGTTTATTTATTTTGTTTCCCTATTAGCCATGAGCTCTGTGAGGGTGGGGACCATGCCTGTTTCATCCACCCTGTATCCCCAGCAGTTAGTACTTTGTCCTGTACCATGGTTGGGGGCGGGGTGCTAATAAGTTGCTGAATGGATGAACAAATGTGTGACTTCGGCGTCCTTCTCTCAAGATAAGCACAGCTGGCAGTGGATGTAATGCTTACATTGTGTCTTGGACCGTGACTTGCAAGTTGTGTGGGGCTCCTTTACATGTTTTTAAGTGGAAGCGTTTGGAAAACCAGTCTCCATTAACTTAGATTCTTCCTCATGTGAAGAATGAGTAGGAGGAGGGAAAAAAGGAGAAAATAGTTTGGTCAAGTGGTGGTGTTTCCTTATTCACCTCAGAGTATTGAGACACTGAGGTTTGGGGCAAGAGCCACTCGCTCGGGGCACAAAACAAGTGAAAGTCTTAATTATGAACTGAATCGAAGGCTCTAACACCTGTGTTTCTTTCCTCCTACTTATTTCCTTTCCCTCTCAAGCTACTGATTAAATCATCTTGCACTACACAGAAGTAAAAGGTTTGCTCAACTTCTTTGCTTGAGTCAATGTCAAAACTAAGTATAAGCCTTAGAATGTGTTAGTCTTTTGAAATACCATCAGTCCACCTATTTTATTGGAAATCTATGATGTGTTGAACATTGATCTCACCATGACTAAAAAGGAGATTAACTGGAGATTTTGTTTCATTGTTTTTGATTGTTACTGAATGCCGAGTAAGGCAGGGCCCAGGAGCTCCATTAAGCTGTTTTGTGTCTGGGACAGTCATCAGTGGATTTTTATTAATGACAAACTTATTTCCTGCTTTATTTTTCTTTCTTTTATGTTTTAAGTTTATTTATTTTGAGACAGCAAGAGAACATGAGCTGGGGAGGGGCAGAGAGAGAGGGGAGAGAGAATCCCAAGCAGGCTCCTTGCTGGCATGCAGAGCCCTATGTAGGGCTCCATGTCACAAACTGTGAGATCAGGACCTGAGCAGAGATCAAGAGTTGGATGCTCAACCGACTGAGCCACCCAGATGCCCCTCATTGAAGCACATTCACATACACTATTTCAGTTTCTTCTTGCAACATACCTGTGTATTAGCGAGATAGTATAAATACCCCCATTTCCTGGATGTGGAATCCAGATTGCTAAGTGTTTGCCCAAGCTCATATACGTAGTGAGGAAGAGATCTGTGACAAGAAACTAAAGCTGTAAACTTATTTTTTTTTCAATGTTTATTTATTGTGAGAGCAAGCATAAGAAGGGGAGGGGCAGAGGGGCGCCTGGGTGGCGCAGTCGGTTAAGCGTCCGACTTCAGCCAGGTCACGATCTCGCGGTCCGTGAGTTCGAGCCCCACGTCAGGCTCTGGGCTGATGGCTCAGAGCCTGGAGCCTGTTTCCGATTCTGTGTCTCCCTCTCTCTCTGCCACTCCCCCGTTCATGCTCTGTCTCTCTCTGTCCCAAAAATAAATAAATGTTGGAAAAAGAAAAATTAAAAAAAAAATAAAATAAAAAAGGGGAGGGGCAGAGAGAGGGAGAGAGAGAGAGAGAGAGAGAGAGAGAGAGAGAGAGAGAGAGAGAATCCCAAGTAGGCTCCATGCTATCAGTGAACCATGAGATCATGACCTGAGCCAAAATCAAGATCAAATAAATGCTTAACTGATTGAGCTGCTCAGATGTCCCTACAGCTTTAATCTCAGGGATCCTCTACTTCTACGTGGACTGGGTAGAGGGTGGGAGGTTTGCTCTGGGGCCAGATGGTCCTTCCTCCAGCAACTGCTGAGTTGGTCAGGTTTGGTGGCACAGGAGCTGTGGGTTGGATGAGAGCTGTGGTTCTCACCCTGTGCCCCTCAGAAAAGTAGTGTGGTGTTAACAAGGCGAGCTGCCCCTGACATCAATGTGTCTTTGCTGATCCTGATAGTAAGCTACTTGATAGAATGTTCTCCGTTTCCAGTTTTCTCCAGGAACTCTCTTCTGAAATCTGTCAAAATGCATGAACCAACAGCAAGCACAGATGATAGTTTAATAGCAAAAAAAAAAAAAAAAAAAAAAAAAAAAATGTTCTTAGGCAATGGTCTCCTGTTGATTTGTATCAAATCCTTGGATCTCGGGGCGCCTGGGTGGCACAGTCGGTTAAGCGTCCGACTTCAGCCAGGTCACGATCTCGCGGTCGGTGAGTTCGAGCCCCGCGTCGGGCTCTGGGCTGATGGCTCAGAGCCTGGAGCCTGTTTCCGATTCTGTGTCTCTCTCTCTCTCTGCCCCTCCCCCGTTCATGCTCTGTCTCTCTCTGTCCCAAAAATAAATAAACGTTGAAAAAAAAAAATCAAATCCTTGGATCTCCTGCTGGCCCAGATTTATATTCAGCTGATGGGATTAGATGTACGAGTGTTTGAAGGACTACAACTTGATCCTCTCCATTTCCCTCAAACTCCCCCTTAGCCCCAGAGTTTACAGTGACTTTTCATCTTGAGCAGGAAATCCCACCTTGATAGCAGGGGCCACAGGGCTCCCACCACTGTCCCCTCTCCTGTCCCCTCTCCTGTGCCTTCCCACTTCACTTTTTTGGGTCTTCACTTTCTTTAGTCCTGCAGTACATGGATTTGCACAGTCCATGGCACACAGCCCATGGCGCACAGCCCACCTCAGACCTCTGTCTTTGCTTAAACCGTCCCTGCTGCCTCAGTCCTTCCTCTCCAATCTGTGCCCTTCCTTCAAGGTGAAGTTCGGGGCTCAGGCTGGGCTACAGACCCCTCTGGGCTCTGTACACCCTGTGCTGCTACCTACCGTATTATGCTGAGTTAAAAAATTTTTTTGATGTCAGCAGTGTTTTTCCTTGCTTCCTTTTTATTTTTTTTAAATTTTATTTTAGAGACTGAATACATGAATGCATGGGGGAGAGGGGCAGAGGGAGAGAGAGGATCTTTTTTTTTATTTTTACTTTTATTCATTTTTAAATTTATATCCAAATTAGTTAGCATATAGTGCAACAATGATTTCAGGAGTAGATTCTTAGTGCCCTTACCCATTTAGCCCATCCCCCCTCCCACAACCCCTCCAGTAACCCTGTTTGTTCTCCATATTTATGAGTCTCTTCTGTTTTGTCCCCCTCCCTGTTTTTATATTATTTTTGTTTCCCTTCCCTTATGTTCATCTGTTTTGTCTCTTAAAGTCCTCATATGAGTGAAGTCATGATTTTTGTCTTTCTCTAATTTCACTTAGCATAACACCCTCCAGTTCCACCCACGTAGTTGCAAATGGCAAGGTTTCATTCTTTTTGCCGAGTAATACTCCATTGTATATATGCACCACATCTTCTTTATCCATTCATCCATCGAGGGACATTTGGGCTCTTTCCATACTTTGGCTCTTGTTGATAGTGCTGCTATAAACATGGGGGTGCATGTGTCCCTTCGAAACAGCACACCTGTATCCCTTGGATAAATACCTAATAGTGTAATTGCTGGGTCGTGGGGTAGTTCTATTTTTAGTGTTCTGAGGAAACTCCATACTGTTTTCCACAGTGCCTGCACCAGCTTGCCTTCCCACTAAGTTAAAATTTTTAATTTTCATTCGTTTTATTTTTTAATTTGCAATACATACATGTGGTCCAAAATTCTAAAGAAAGTAAATCCTATGCCTCCTCTTTACCCTGTCCCCTGGCCACACCTCTCCTTTCTACAGAGGCCACCTAAGGCCTTTGAGAACTTGACCAGTATACGAAAACAAACATATATACTGATCTTCTTTCTCTCTTTCTTCCTCCCTTCTTTCTTGCACAAATCTCAGCATATTATATACAACTTTGAGCTCCTGTATTGTTTTTAATACTTATTTATGATCTTCTACAGAGGCCACCTATGGCCTTTGAGAATTTGACCAATATATGAAAAAAAACATATATACTGATCTTTCTCTCTTTCCCCCTCTTTCTTGCACAAATCTCAGCATATTATATACAACTTTGAGCTCCTGTGTTTTTTTTAATACTTATTTATGAATGAACTAATGATTTTACTTTTTAAGTAATCTCTACACCCAATGTAAGGCTTGAACTTACAACCCTGAGATAAAGAGTCTCCTGCTTTAACAACTGAGACAGTCAGGTGCCCCTTCAGCTCCCATGTTTTTTAAACAGCTTAGCTCCGTGATTGTCCTATAGCACTATATAAATATATTCATTTTAAGTGTACAAGTACAGGGGCACCTGAGTGGTTCAGTCCGTTGAGTGTCTGACTTGAGATTTTTGGCCCAGGTCCTGATATTGGGGTTTGTGGGATCATGCCCCCTTGTCAGGCTCTGTGCTGACTTAAGTAAGGAGCCTGCTTGGGATTCTCTCTGCCTCTCTCTCTGCCTTTCCACCCCCCTCAAAATAAATAAATTTAGGGGTGCCTAGATGGCTCAGTCAGTTAGGCATCTGACTTCAGCTCCGGTCATGATCTCGGGGTTCTTGAATTCAAGCCCTGCGTTAGGCTCTGTGGTGACAGCTCAGAGCCCGGAGCCTGCTTCAGATTCTGTGTCTCCCTCTCTCTGCCCCTCTCTCGCTCACACTCTGTCTCTCGCTGTCTCAAAAATAAACACTAAAATAAATTAATTAAATAATAAACTAAAATAAATCTACAACGACAGAGGATTCCACTGAATGGATATCCCACCTATTTAACTCCTCCCTAACTGATGGAAGATTTATTTCTACTTTCGTGCTGTTGGAAACAAGCCTACGGTAGATGACTGCAAGTAAACATCCATTTTTATGTATCATGCTACACAAGCATTATCTCCTTGCCAGTCTGTCCTAGCTTAGGCTCCAGGTTCTTCTGGGACAGGGATTAATACTCTATGCATTTCTGAATTTACCTGCTTTTAGCAGGGCCTAGCACGTGGTAGGCATGCAGTTACAGTTGGTCAGACTGAAGGTACTGTACTAGGAATAAGCTGGTCTATGTATGCTTTGCCACCTGCACAGGTCTAAGGACCACTAGACATGCAGGCCTTTAAGGGTCTGTTGGGTTAGTCTCTTTGTTCTCGTGCTCCCCTCTTCCATTCTCCATCCCTGTCTACCCTGATCTGTTTACCTGGGAGCTGAGCCTTAGCAACAGCATCCCTGCCACTGGCTTCCCATGGGGTTCATCCAGCAGGAGGTACTGCCAAGGGGGTAGAGAGTGGGAGAAAGGGAAGATGGAGGTCCTTTCCTGCTCAGCACCTACGGTTCCAGCAGTGGCTGTGTCTTCCTCCAGAGGCGGGGGAGGGGGGATGGTGGTGGGCTACAGCTCCCTCCATGGCTCCATCTCTCCCAGCACCCACAACTATCTACTGCTCTCTCCCTTCAAGGCCAGGGTAGTAAGAGCCCCACCATGAACCCCGGGTGCTTCCTCCTCCCTTTTTGGATCCCTTAACCCTGCCCACATCCCTCTAAATCGTCTTGCCATGACATGATCTTCAGGTACATCCTGTGCATGGGAACGCTGTTTTCTGCCAGTACCTTCACCGAGAAAGGGCCCCTTCTGAACTTGAGATTTAACCATTCTAAGCCTTGATGGAGAATTTTCCAACTGCTTTTTGAAATAAAATAAAATGAGCTGGCTACACAGGCAGTCAAACCATAACTGATCCCCTAAAGCTTCATAACAATTGTAATAAAGAAGGGTTGAAAAGACAAAAGCAGGCACACACACACACAAACACACACAACTCCCTTGTTCTGTGATTCCTTGGCCAGCATCAGCATTGTGATTCAGCCTTGGAATGTTTGATAAAAATATGCACAGGGTTTAAAGAATGTTTCAATGGCTTCTGCCTAGAGGTTCTTTTCACTTATTGAAGCAGCAGATAGGAACTGAAAAAAATAGAGCAAGCAAATAAGACCAGCAAGATTTTGTGTGAATTAAGCAGTCTTCTGCATTATACATTCCTTATAATGTATATAAATAGTGTTTTCAACGTGTGCATTTCTTGAATAGCTGTTCATTAGTGGCTATGAATTGCGTTTTTTAGATCTATGGGTTGGCCTCCAACCAATTAAGTTGAAAATAGGGTTTTTTTCCCCATGATTAATCACTGCCTGAAGAATCTTCAGGGCATTGAGATTGATTCTTTGCACTTGGAGTTGTACGGATATCTGGTTTCAAGCAAAACATAATGGCTGCAGATTGCAGCGTTGCTCGTTAGCAAAGCTCATGCTTTTGAAATTGGTGATTAGGATTTTCCTTCAGGGAGAATCAGGCTGCACAGTCTTCACACACAGATTTTGCTTGCAGACATTAGCTACCAAGCGTTTGAAGAGACCCACAAAAAGTCGGCCTGTCATTTTGTCTCTGGGCAGCCTGCTTCTAAGCTAGCTGGAACTTTCTCAGGCATAAAAAATTAGTTTGAATGACGCATGAAATCCTTTCCTAACCTGAAAAATAAAGGGATGAGGGGAATGACAAAATGACTCATTTATTTGCTTCAAATAAATGAAAATTCCTTTGGGAAAAACAGGCTATGCACGTGTGCATTTGCACATACATACATAGGGAGTACAGGTGCTTGGTCATCAACTCTATGTAGAGACTTTTCCTTTAAAGCTAGTAGTCACATGGGATTATGTTTAATATGTTTGTTTTTAGACTATTTTCTTGTGCTTATCTCACATCAAATCTTATATGTATATTCTTAGTGTTTTCATTTAGAATAGCATTTACATAGCAACAATTTAATGCCTTTAATTTTAATCAGATGGGGACACAATTCATGCATTATACTGATATACTCCTTCCTGGTTGACTAGAGACAGGACATTTTCCTAGAAAAATATGCCAATATTATGGTTTTAAACCTCACCTGGTCACTTGGTCATCTTCTATATTGGTGTTTTGGGGCCCCTAACACTTAAGTATGTTGAGCTTTATCGGGTGCCTATGACCAACTTGCTGCCTATGGTAATATGGGAATATGGTTGTGTTTCTATGGAGAACTAGGCCAGGTTATTGTTATTGTAAAACTGATATTTTTATATGCACAACTAAGAGTTACTCAGTTCATGTGGGAGTTGGCCATTTCCCACAAAATGTTAGTCCCTACAATGAGGTGGTGAGCAGCTAATTCGATCACAGCCAGTTTTACGGATGTGGAAATTGAGGCTCTGAGAAGATCACATAGCTTGTAAGAAATCAAGATGAGATGCTAAAAAGAACCCAGAGCTCTGACCAAATTCTGTACTTTATGGACCACCCCCATCCTAAGTCTTCACTTTCATGAGCTGTCTAAGGAATTTCTCCAAACAAGCTCAGTCTTGACTGTTATGGTGACGAAGGCATCTCTTTATTTAAAATAATGAAGAAAAACTTGTTGAGGGAGATTCTCCATAAGCTATCTTTCTGCTTCTGCATTAGAAGTTCGGTATAGAGGGGCGCCTGGGTGGCTCAGTCAGTTGAGTGTCTGACTTCAGCTTAGGTCATGATCTCATGGTTCATGAGTTCGAGCCCTGCAACAGGCTCACTGCTTTCGGCGCGGAGCCTGCTTCGGATCCTCTGGCCTCCTCTCTTTCTGCCCCGCCCCTGCTTGTTCATATTCTCTCTCTCAAAAATGAATAAACATTCATATATTAAAAAATCAGCATGGAAGTGGGAATGAATAGCCTTTAGTAGCATAGCACAAGTTACTTGACATGCTAGTCCTCAAGAAAAACCAATGTTATTTAAATCACGGACATTTTCAACAACCTCTAAGTGGTCTTTACTAAGTATATGCCCCACTATCTCCCTTCCTTGAATTATGTTAATACAAGAATCTTCTGAGGAAGATAACATTGGCCTCGTTTTATAGATGCATGTAAACCGATGTCACTGGGTAAAGGTAAGAAAACCCAGTCTTTGTGACGAGTCCTCTTAGTGAGGACTTGCAGAAGTCTGAGAGCGGCAGAGGGCAAGAGAAATGTCAAGATAGCAGTCAGGACTCCAGAAGGAAGAACTAGAATAGTTTTTCTCAGTACTGATTAGAACCAGCAGCAAAACCCCCTGATGGTGAAATGGTCAGTTTGCAGTCTGTGACTTAACTCTGCTGGCTGAATCCAAGCCATCAGGAAGCCCATTAGCATATGGACTATTTGTGGATATGGCTCTAAAACCCCGTAACACCACCATTCCTTGAGGCTCCATCCCACAGAGCTGAAGCCCTCTCCGTGGAATCGGTTTTCTGTTCTTTGTAGGAATAGTAAAAATCAGCTTAGTGCTCACTGTTTACTACTGTTTTTCCCCTTAATGCTGTCGTTAACTTAGCCCGTTAATTACCCAGATTCCTTTTTGTAATTTTTTTAGGTTTATTTTTATTTTTGACACAGAGAGAGAGAGAGAGAGAGCGCTAGGGAGGGGCAGAGAGAGAGGGAGACACAGAATCCGAAGCAGGCTCCAGGCTCTGAGCTGTCAGCACAGAGCCTGATGCGGGGCTTGAACTCACGAACCATGAGATCATGACCTGGGCCAAAGTAACTGACTGAGCCACCTGGACAACTTACTTTAAAAAACAGCAACTAGTAAACTTTCCAGTCACATTTTTGTTTTTAGTCAATCACTTATTTAAAAAAAATTTTTTTTTACTGTTTATTTTTTGAGAGAGAGAGAGATGAACAGAGAGAGGGAGACAGAAGATTGGAAGTGGGCTCCACACTGACAGTGGAAAGCTCAATGTGGGGCTTGAACTCAAGAACTGTGAGATCATAACCTGGGCCAAAGTGAGATACTCAACCAACTGAGCCACCCAGGTGCCCCTGTTTTTTTGTTGTTTTTTTTTTGTTGTTGTTGTTAAGTGATCTCTGTACCCAACATGGGACTCAAAGTCCCGACCCTGGGATCAAGAGTCTCATGCTCTACCGACTGAACCAGCCAAGCACCCCTCACTTACTCATTTTTTGCATGTCTACTGTATGCCGGGGGCTTTGCTAGATCCCCTTGGGATCCCTTGTTGACATGGAGCCTGTTTTCATGGAGTTCACACTCCAGTCAGGGAGACACATATTCTCAAGTGGCCAAGCACACAAATGTAAAACTGGAATTGTGTCACGTGCTGGGAAGGAGAGGTGGACAGTGCCTTAAGTCCCCGCTGAATGGAAACTTGGCATATTCAGGTGGGTCAGGAAAGTCTCCTCTGAGGAATGGGCCTCTGAGCCCAGGAAGGAGAAGCAGCCTGTGGACTGTGATGTCGGCTAAGGTCATAACATAGGCTGTGTTGGAAGCGAGAAGGACTAGGAGTCCGAGGGAGCCACAGCAGCCAGTATGAGGCTCACAGGGTCTAGTGGGCCAGGTAAGGAGCTTGTCATTGTAAGAGATAGCAGGCCCGAATTTGTGTTTTTACAAAACACAAATGTATGTTTGTGCTCTATGTATAAAGTGGATGGGAGCATGTCAGAGTGGGTGCTGGTAGACCAGCAAGGTGACTATCACACTAGTCCACGGAAGGGCTAATTGTGTTCAGACGAGGCTAATTTTAAACTGGGAGCTGGAAAGCTTGTCTCGGGGGGTCTCCTACCCCAGCTTGTTTGGGCACTGTTCTCTGTGTTCCTTTATTTCTCTCTTCTCCCAGACTTTTCCCCCAGGTCACTCCCAGCACAATAGATCGAATGCATTAAGGAATAAAGGAATGGACACAAGTTTAGCTATGGTGTCATTCCGCCTATAACAGAACATGTTAAACTGTGGAGCAGCGCCATATGAACAGAACTAGTACAGGTTACCAGTGTTGATGGCTTTGTATTTGATATTGCTCCTGTTCCGTAAATCACCAGATAATACATTTTCTGATGAATTACAAAATTCGTTTCTTGAGATGTACCCTGTTAAAATGGTCCTCTGAGTCCTAGGAATATTAGTAGCCCCTCTTTCTCCTTTGTGTGTGTATTGGGTAGGACACATGGTCCAGACAAGTTGCCTGGTTTGAAACTGCTTTTGTTTACCTCACAAGCATCCCTCACAGGGCTGTTAGGAGAATTAAATAGGCTAATATGCACTAAAGCTCTTAGTATAGAGTCTGGTACGTAAGAAGTGCTCAGTCATTTCTATTTTCTCCTCCAAACATTGTTTCCTATAAACACCTGAGTTCTCTTTAAGCCACAAGTATTAAAGTGTACAAATGTTAGCAGTGCGTATCTTTTTTTAAAAATTTATTTTTATTTTTTTAATTTTTTTTTCAACGTTTATTTATTTTTGGGACAGAGAGAGACAGAGCATGAACCGGGGAGGGGCAGAGAGAGAGGGAGACACAGAATCGGAAACAGGCTCCAGGCTCCGAGCCATCAGCCCAGAGCCTGACGCAGGGCTCGAACTCACGGACCGCGAGATCGTGACCTGGCTGAAGTCGGACGCTTAACTGACTGCGCCACCCAGGCGCCCCTAAAAAATTTTTTTTAATGTTTATTTTTGACAGAGACAGAGACAGAGGCAAGTGGGTTAGGGGCAGAGAGAGAGGGAGACACAGAAGCAGAAGCAGGCTCCAGGCTCTGAGCTGTCAGCACAGAGCCCGACGTGGGGCTCAAACTCACGAGCTGTGAGATCATGACCTGAGATGAAGTTGGACGCTCAACCGACTGAGCCACCCAGGTGCCCCTAGCAGTGCGTATTTCTTGATGCTGGTATAGATGATGATTTTATCTGCTTCTTTATGCCTCACTGTATTTTTCTCAGTTTCTAAAGTGAACATGAATTATTTTTATCATAAAATATTTTTTCTCGGGGTGCCTTGATTTTTGGCTCAGGTCATGATCCCAGGGTCGTGGGATGAAGTCCCACATTGGGCTCTGTACTGAGTGTGGAGCCTGCTTGGGATTCTCCCTCCCTCCCTCTCTCTTTCTCTCTCTCTCTCCCCCTCTGCCCCTCTGCCCCTCTCCCCTGCCTATGCTCTCTTAAAACAACATCAACAACAAAAAACTTTCTTGTCTTCCTTGTAACTTACATTATTGCCAATGGCAGTTAGAAAATTTAGAGACACCATTCTTTATAACGACACACAGTGCTGGAAGCCTCCCCAGATGCCTTATCAGGAAGAGAGGGTGACCAAATCCAGTGATTTGCTGGGTCAGCCCCGGGCACACCTCTGGGGCAGTGTTGACAAAACAGCACCAGCCATGCCCGCTTATTACTTTTCAGCTCCTAATATAGTCAACAACCAACTGACAGCTGTGTGGTGTTTTGTTTTGTTTTGTTTCTAAAGAATTTGTGCTATTACAACACTAATCTACCATCTAAACTGAAGCTGTCTTCAGTGAACTGATTAATGTGAAGAGTAGCCACTCTCCAGCTCTTTGAAACATGAACATTTGAGATGAACTCAGAGCTCCACAGAAGTGGTAACTTGCCAGCATCCTAACATCTGCAGGCTCCATACCATTTGCAAGGACAAAAGGTCGAAGGCTAACTAGATCTGATATACTCCACACGAACCCTCAGTTAAAGGCTTTGATATAATAGTTTCACTGTCCTGGTGTATCTACCACTATGAATAGGCTGGAGGAATGAACCGCATTCAGGAGGTAGGCCCGATAACTGGGCTGGGCCATCCATGAGTTGCAAGAACATATGTTGGGTGAAAGGAGGATCTGGAAGGCAGGACACGCTATCCAGGCCAGATGAAGGAAGGTCGAGCTGCAAGTAAGATGTTGGACTATCCCAAGGCCTGGGAGTCACAACAGGTGGTACTTGCAAATCCAGGCGGTGGGGAGGCTTGTTAGCTGGTGGTAGGACCACATCATGGGAGCAGCCCGGTGAGCAGTGCTCTTGTCTTTGATCCTCCCTGTGGAGGAGGGGCTGTGGGGGCTGGGAGTCTGACAGGAGGGTTCCCAAGAGACAGACTTGGTACTGGGTGGAGCACCAAAGCTCAGGCCTACAGGAGCAGGGCATGCGTCTACATCGCAAAGTAGAAGGGGTGAGGGGGTGTGGGCAGGAAAACTAGCTCCTGGAAAGGGTTGACATCGAGGTCTGGATTGGTATAAACACTGGCCCAGAGTTGAGCCGTTTGGTGGGAAGCAGGGGCTGGAGCAAGTGTGGGGTGGCCTCAGACTTGAGTGAGGGGAGGGATTACATGGTTGGCAACCAGATAGTACCTTATAGTCCTAAAAACAGCAACTGCATGCTGAGTACCTACTGTGTGTCAGATACTGCACTGGGATTTTGCATACATTGTTACACCTACCTCCCAGAAGTGTTTTGAGGTTAGTAATTCTTTCTATTTTATAAATGAGGAAATTGGGGCTCAGAGGACACATAATAGCTCAAGGTCACAGCATTAAGAAGAGGCAAGCTGAGGTCTACCTAAGGCCAAACCCACAATCCTTCTACCCCATGAATAAACTTATTGGAGTTGGCTCCAATTTTTTGCTCTTAGGGGCAACGTTATATAAGCAACCTATGACTAATGTTAAAACAGTGACTTTTTTAAAACTTTATTTATTTATTTTGAGAGACCAAGAAACTGTGAGCAGGGGAGGGGCAGAGAGAGAAAGAGAGAGAAGAAGAATCCCAAGCAGGCTCTGCACGGTCAGTGAGGAGCCTGATGCAGAGCTCGAGCTCACAGAGCATGAGATCATGACCTGAGCTGAAATCAAGAGTCAGATACTTAATCAACTGAGACACCCAGGTGCCCCTGTGATTTTTTTTTTTTTTTTTTTAATTCCTGGAAAAGTCCAAGCATCAGGCTGGTAGTATCAATAGCCTGTAATCTCATATTGAAGTAACCAGGAATTGTCATTATGCTGAGAAAACATGAACACTTTTTTTTTTTTTAAGTTTGTATATTTATTTTGAGAGTGAGAATCCAAAGTAGGCTCTGCAGAGCCTGACACGGGGCTTGATCCCACCAACTGTGAGATCGTGACCAAAATCAAGAGTCGATGCTCAATCAACTGAGCCACCCAGGTGCCCCAGAAAACATGAACACTTCTAGAATGACAGGACCTTGTAGTAGCTTTGACATTCTTGCTGACCATTTTGCTAATTCTGTGGAAACCCTGCACATTAACATCAGGTGGTAGCCATTGGAGCCCTTACACAAAATTAGAGTAGTTCAGAAAGAAAGATTAAACCTCAAATGTTAAAGCAAATTGTCAACAGGAACAGGAATCCTGGTGGGAGGGTTTCTGGTCAAAGGCTGCTGAGCTATTGAGGCCCTGCCCTACTCCTTCCCACCAAAAAACTAGTCATATCATTGCCTACTCTAGTCAAACGCACAAAGATGAGCAATGAGCAGTAAAAGGCTCTCTATCAATTGTAATTCCGAATTCCAGTAACTGTTTCAGAATTGTAGCACTACCTCATTGCAACTTTATTTCCCCAGCGCTAGGGGGAATGAAGCAGGGGGAGGACAGTGAGGCCTCATGGCATTTAAATCACCTGGCCCATACCTGTGGTCTGGCCAAATCAGGTTGATTGACTTCATGCAGGCAGGGGAGACCTCAAAGAAGAGGGGAGAAGGAAGCCTTTTGTAAGGTTTAGCTTCCTTCTGAAGGATTCCAAGGAGTAAGGGAAGCTTAGATCCGCTCTGTATTGGGTGCCACTTCTGCGGTGGTTTTAAGAAAAGCAAGAGTATCCTATGTGCTCACTCCTACGTGGAACATGGAAACTTAATGGAGGACCATGCGGGAAGGGAAGGGGAAAAAATAGTTTCAAACAGAGAGGGAGGCAAACCATAAGAGACTCTTGAATGCGGAGAACAAGCTGAGGGTTGATGGGGGAGGGGGGGGAGGGGGGAAATGGGTGATGGGCACTGAGGAGGGCAATTGTTGGGATGACCACTGGGTGTTGTATGTAAGCGATGAATCATGGGAATCTCCTGAAACCAAGAGCATACTGTATATACTGTATGTTGGCTAACTTGATAATAAATTATATATATATGCATATATATATATATATAATATAAAACCTGTTTAAAGTATTAAAAAATACAAAGTCTGATAAAAAATGAAGAATCAGCATGTCTGGAAAAAAATATATAAAAGCAGGAGTAAACCAGGTGTTGGGTGCTGCCCTGAGGGGAGGTGGTTTAACAATTGGGAATCCCTACTAAGAGATGGGAATAATCAAATGGGATGGGGCATCATTGGAAAGAAAGCAGTAACCATTCAAAGTTGGTGGGGAAGGGTGGGTTGTGGCATTTTACATCTGTTTCAGTGCTTCCTATTGACTTTGCAGCTGTCTTTATCTGTGTTCATCCTCCCAGCCTGATTTACAGCAGGGCCAGAGCACCCGTGGCTCAGTGGGTTAGACGTCCAATTTCAGCTCAGGTCATGATGTCACGGTTCACGGGTTCGGGCCCCACATCGGGCTCTGTGCTGACAGCTCAGAGCCTGGCTCAGATTCGGTGTCTCCCTCTTTCTCTGCCCCTCCCCCCACCTCTTTATCTCTCTCAAAAATAAACATTAAAAATAGATATCCATTAATGTTTTAAAAAAAAAACGGGCTGCATTTCTTTTTTCAGTTGGAGCCGATTTTTCATCTTTTAATTCTAGACAGGTTCTTAGTCTTTCAATAGGATGGGAGGAGAACACGAGGAACGTTGAGTGGATCCCTTAGCCCTCCAGCTGGCCCTCCTGCATTCTGTGACCTGGTTTTGGATCTTTGATCATCATTGATGCCTGTGACCCTCAGGTGCTCCCTCTGAGCAGCTGGAGTGTTCTATGTATAACTAATAAATTGCCTCTTCAGCATCGTCCTGACAACAGTGTTCGTGGGCAATAGTTAGAATCCCTGCCCAAAAGCTTGCTGAAGCTGCTCCTGCAGCCTGCTGCCTTTGCACAGAGACCTAATGTATCAGTGTGCTGAGAGCATCCTTTTTCTCCCCCCACCACTCCCCCTCCTCTTAGTGTGGTTTTTCTTCCTCTGTATCTCTAGGTGCTGGTGTCTGTCTGTCTCTCTCCCCTCAAAGGATTTTAGTTACGTATTTATATTTATTTTAATGTTTGTTTTGTGAGAGAGAGAGAGAGCGAGAGAGAGAGCATGTGAGTGGAGGAGGATCAGAGAAAGGGAGACACAGAATCCGAAGCAGGCTCCAGGCTCTGAGCTGTCCACACAGAGCCTGACATGGGGCTTGAACTCATGGACTGCGAGATCATGACCTGATTGGATGTTCAACCAACTGAGCCACCCAGGCTCACTCTCTCTCTTCAAAGGATTTTTTTTTATTTTAATATAATTTTAATATAATTTTTAATTTATTTTTATTTTAATATAATGTATTGTCAAGTTGGCTAACATACAGTGTATATATAGTGTGCTCTGGGTTTTGGGGGTAGATTCCCGTGATTCATCGCTTAATACAACACCCAGTGCTCATCCCAACAAATGCCTTCCTCAATGCCCATCACCCATTTTCCTCTCTCCCCCACCCTCAACCCATCAACCCTCAGTTTGTTCTCTGTATTTGAGTCTCTTATGGTTTGCCCCCCTCTCTGTTTGAAACTATTTTTTCCCCTGCCCTTCCCCCATGGTCTTCTGTTAAATTTCTCAAGTTCCACATATGAGTGAAAACATGATATCTGTCCTTCCCTGACTTATTTTACTTGGCATAATACCTTCCAGTTCCATCCACGTTGCTGCAAATGGCAGGATTTCATTCTCATTGCCAAGTAGTATTCTATTGTATATATAAACCACATCTTCTTTATCCATTCATCAGTTGATGGGCATTTGGGCTCTTTCCATAATTTGTCTATTGTTAAAAGCGCTGCTATAAACATTGGGGTACATGCGCCCCTATGAATCAGCACTCCTGTGTCCTTTGGATAAACTTCAAAGGATTTTGTAAATTGAACAGCTGACAAACAATATTATACTAGTTTCAGGTATGCAACAGTGATTCGCTATTTAGATCTGTTACAAAGCGGGACGGACGCAGTAAGTCTGGTTACCATCTGTTGCCGTACAAAGTGTTACAATATTATTGACTCTTCCCAGTGCTGTGCATTACATCCCCATGATAAACTTTGTCACTTGAATTTATCTGCTGATTCAGGCAACCCTTCCCCCTCAAATTCATACCTGATTCCTATAGAAAGGGTATGGGAGTAAAATAGCTAAACAGCAATTTTAGCAAAACACTTCCAGACTTTGGGGTCTAAGCAACGTGTCCTTGGTGCAGGAGCAGAAATCCAGCTTGGGAAAGCAGGCATGAGGGGAGGATTCACTACGTATCTTCCCATGTTTGGGAGCGATTGGGAAATGGAAAGGAAAGAATATTGGTAAGGTGACCACTCTTCATCCATCTCTTCAAAACTATGTCCAATACTTCTGCATTTTTTACCTCCTTTGATTTCCACAGCTATCGTTGCTTCCATTTTCACAGATGAGAAAAATGAGGCTTGGAGAGTGTCACGAATGTGCTGAAGTGATAGGTGGTCGATCTGGGGATTGTGGCGCAAATCCAGTGCTGTGCTGGTGAGAGGTTTAACTACGGGATCTCTGGAGAAATAGAATCCCTGGTTTGTAGCATTTGCTGATTTCTCTGCTGGCAATGCTCCGATCAGGGTGGACTCCAAGCTACCAACATGATGCTCTTAAACACAGAGTTGAGAAGAGGTGTGTATAACTTGCAAGTTATAGGAGCCAATCCAGTATACCACTTTATTACTCCCGATACACACTCTCCTATCTGCATTCCAGGATCAGACTTAGTCTCCACAGAGCAGAGGATGCTAATGACTAGATATTTAAAACCCAGGCTGTCCTCAGGTGGTGGACTCCCAACCCTAGCTCAGAGGCTCCGAGGTAGCAGGTTGTAAGAGGAGATTCCTACACTCATTGAGGGCTTCCAAGGCTTACTGCACATCAGAATCACTAGAAAACTCGTTAATGTACAGATTGTCGAGAACATAGCATAGAGGTTAACAGGGCAGACTCTGGAGCCAGGCAGCTTATATTCAGGTCTGGCTCTGCCCCTGACTAGCTGGGTGACCTTGAGCAAATTCCTTAACCTCTCTTTGCCTCAGTTTCTTCACTGATAAATGGTGATGATAACAATATTTACCTCACAGGGTTGTTGAGCAGGTTAAATGAGTATATATTTGTCAAGTGCTTGCAAGAGTGCCCAGAACACAGTAAATGCTACTGTGTAAAGTATTAGTTGTTATTATTGCTGACACTTATGCTGGGTGAGGCTCATCTGCCTGTATTTTAAAAATACTTGCCAATGATTTTTATGCAGTCTTGTGGGCTTGTTTATAGACATCAGGGAAACCACTGAAGTCTATTATTCTTGCCCTTGAGGAGTCGAGTAGCTTCTTTTAGGAGCCAAGACTAGGCCAAGAGTGAATCTGACTCTTCTTGCAAATCTGGAACAATCCATAAACCCTAAATTCACTGTGCTTGCCTTCGAAATCCTCTCATAGTCTCTATCCTTCCATAGAAGATCCAGTTTGCAGGATATTATACAGATGGTGTTTACTTAAATAATCCTAATTCACAATGGATTTCATCATAACAATGGCACAGAACATGACAGGCTGTGAGTTAATGTGAATTTCCACAAAGCATTCTAATTTCTACTAATGTTTCCCTCAATGTACATTTACATGTACATGGTAAACCTAGATTTCATTTTTGGCCTAGATCCATGTGGGGAGTCCTTGGGGCTCTAACTCTGCTCTCTCTAACTTTAAGAATTAAAACAGGGGCTCCAGGGTGGCTCAGTTAAGCTTTTGACCCTTGATTTCGGCTCAGGTGCTGATCTTGTGGTTCATGAGATCAAGCCCCATGTCAGGCTCTGTGCTAATGGCACAGAGCCTGCTTGGTATTCTCTCTCTCCCTCTCTCTCTGCTCCTCGCCCACTCATGCACACACTCTCTTTCTCTGAATAAAAAGTAAACATTTAAAAGCTTAAAAAAAAAAAACCCAGTCATAAGAGGGTTAACCATCAGCCCTTAATGCCAGGAAACTGCACGTAGATAGTACGTAGCGCTATGCACCTAGATGATAAATAGATATTACATGATGGCAGAGCCTCTGCTTTTCTACAATGGAAATTACAGAAATCTTGAATTTTGGAAACAAGGATTACATTTTTTCATTACCCCCAAAGGCTATTGTTAATTGCTGAGTAGTATTTATTAATCAATATAATGTCTCATTAGCGTTATAAAAAGCATGCAAGAAGATAGTCTGATGATTAGATCCCTCCATCTAACAGAAATGGGCCTGATTCTTGCTTCCACATCTTACTAGCCTTGTGCCTTCAGGAAAGTTAGTCTCTCTACATGTAAGCTTTCCTCCTCTCTAAGAAGAGTGTAATAATGCCTAGTGTCTGAGTTTGTTATGAAGATCAAATGAGAAATAGAATGTACTTAGCATAATATCTGGCACATGGAAAATGTACAAAATTGTACCTTAAAACAGCTGAGCCTGAAATGTGAAATTCTAAACCAGCATAGATACACAGTTAACAAAAAATAGCAAAGGAGGGGCGCCTGGGTGGCTCAGTCGGTTGGGCAGCCGACTCCAGCTCAGGTCATGATCTCGCGGTCTGTGAGTTTGAGCCCCACATCGGGCTCTGTGCTGAGAGCTCTCTGCTTCTGATTCTGTGTCTCCCTCTCTCTGCCCCTTCCCTGCTTGCTCTCTGTCTCTCTCTCAAAAATAATAAACACACAAAAAAAAATAGCAAAGGAATACACAGAGATGATTACATAGTAAAGAGTGCTGCATGATCAAAGACACATTGTAAATTAACAGCAGTCTCTATGAGAAGTCTAATTCCATGGTTTTTCGAGGTGTGTGGAAATGACAACCTCATTTCCATTTCAAAGAGGTTTTCTGAGTGGGTTTGGCCTTTGTGCTTTGTGCATCAGGAAAATGCACGATCTACTTGGAGCATTCAAGGCGTTGGGGAGGGTATTTTTTAATGTCTAAGAAGGAAAAATGAGTGTGGACAGTTTTGAGTTGTTATCCAGAATGGTCTGTGAGGACAGGGTTGTTAACTAGCTACCATGAAATTCTAAAGTCGGAGCCTCTGCCGAGAGGCACGCAAGGACGCAGAGCTGACAAATCGTGTGTGGCTGCCTGCCATCCGCCCCAGTTAAGAGCTTCTAATCAGCAGACTGCTGTGCAAGGTAGCTCGTACTGTTAACTCCACTCAGAAACTGACTTTGAAGCAAGGTCAAGAGAGATGCCAAATTGCATGTACAATGAGCATCTGAGGATAGCCTTGAATTAAATCATCACACAAATCAGCCTCCTCTTTTTCTCCAGGGCTCTGGATGTCTTGCTGAAACATGAGTTCCCTGTCCTCTTGTACTTTACCTCCATCCCTCTCCACTTCCCGCCCCACGCCCAGCCCCAAGAAGGCTCTTCAGAATTCAGGGAATAATCAATTTCTATTTTATCTAGTCCACAGATATAATAGGAGTGTGGGCTGTATGCCAACCACAGAAATACGTGCTAGAAGTATAAATATGGATCGGAGTATGTGTAAAGGAGTAGCCCACATTCTGGTTTCAGGAGACAGAAATGGAAATAAACAGTCGCACTATAATAACCGCTTTCATGGTTCTCTGAAAGCACCAAGGTCAGAGACAACCATTCTGCTTTGGGAAGGTGGGAGATTTTCTCAAAGGTGGTGATTCTTTTTTTTTTTTTTTTTTTTAATTTTTTTTTCAACGTTTTTTATTTATTTTTGGGACAGAGAGAGACAGAGCATGAACGGGGGAGGGGCAGAGAGAGAGGGAGACACAGAATCGGAAACAGGCTCCAGGCTCCGAGCCATCAGCCCAGAGCCTGACGCGGGGCTCGAACCCACGGACCGCGAGATCGTGACCTGGCTCAAGTCGGACGCTTAACTGACTGCGCCACCCAGGCGCCCCAACAAAGGTGGTGATTCTTGATTTGAGTGTTGAGGGATAAGCCTGAGGGCTCAGAGTGTGAGGCTGGGAAGACCATTCCCAGCAGAAGTAGTAACGCGTGTGCAAGCTCGTGTGTGTGTGCGTGTGTGTGCACTTGCCTTGGAGAACATGGGGACCAGAAGCCTGGAGAGAGGTCGTGATAGCAGGAATGTGTGAATGTGAAGTTCAAAGGTAAGACATGTTTGGCTCCAGCTCTGATTTTTAGATCTGAAGGGATCTTTGTGATCATGGTGGCTCAGGGTGGTCAGTGACTTGATCGTGGCAGGACCAGAAGCAATCTCTCCCAACACTAGGTCTCTGCTCCTTTCCCCAACCATGTCCCTAGCTCCAGCCAGGCAAATTCTTCCTATAAAGCTCAGAAATTGGGTCTCTCGGGCACCTGGGTGGCTCAGTCAGTTGGGTGTCCGACTTCGGCTCAGGTCATGATCTCACAGTTAGTGAGTTTGAGCCCTGCGTCAGGCTCTGTGCTGACAGCTCAGAACCTGCTTCAGATTCTGTGTCTCCCTCTTGCTCTGCCCCTTCCCTGCTCATGCTCTGTCTCTCAAAAATAAATATTAAAAAAAAAAATTAATTGGGTCTCAGAGTTCAATCTGGAAGTCACAATATAGGGTTTAGATACATGTGTCTACTCATTTGTCAGGTTAGTAGATCATCAATATTTTATAGACATTGTTATCAGACTTTCAGAGACTGTTTAAAGAAGACTGTGTTAGTTTTCCATGGCTGCTGTAACAAATGACCGTAAACTTGGTGGTGTGTACAAATTTATTTTCTTCTAGTTCTGGAGGCCAAAAGCCAAAATCCGTTTCACTGGCTAAGGTGAAGGTTTCACAGGACTGGTTCCTTCTAGAGTCTGCCTGCATTCCTTGGCTCTGGCTATGTCACTCCTGTCTCTGCTGCTGTTGTCACGTTGCTGCCTTCTTTCTTTGAGCTTCTTGCTTCCCTCTTATAAGGGAAGGGCCCTTACAATTATGTTTAGGGCCCACCTAGATAATCTGGCTAACCTCCCAATTTTAGATCCTTAATTGAATCACCTCTATAAAGTCTCTTTTGCCACATAAGGTAGCACTCACAGATTCTGGGGACTTGGAGGCAGATTTTTTAGGGAGAAGAGAGGATTGTTCACTTTACTACAGATAGTATTCTTCATCCCTGAATTGGAAGCATGCAGACAATACATACCTGTCTGCAGCTGGGGACTTGGGAATTGAGGGGTAGGTGGGAAGGGCTGGGACAAGGAACCCTTATTGGGTTACTGAGTCCATGGAGAATCAGATACCAGAGGGATTGGTCTAATCTTTGTGGGGAAGAAGGCAATAGTTTTTCTCCCTCTGTCCATAATAAATGCCATCCAAGTTGGATGACCCTTGTACTGGAAATACGTTGGGCAATTTAAAAAGGATTAGAAAACTGAAATTCTTGTTTGCTGAGTCACTGATGGCAGAGCCACATGACTGGCTGAGCACTGGGAATAAACTGTTTGAATGTGGAAATACTGAAGGATCAGTTTCTTTTCTTTCCTTTTTTTTTTTTTTTTTTTTTATGCTTACTTTTGAGAGAGCGAGCATGTGCATGGGGAAGGGGCAGAGAGAGGCAGTCAGAAGACCTGAAGTGGGGTCCCCACTGACAGCAGATAGCCCGATGTGGGGCTTGAAATAACAAACCACGAGATCATGACCCGAGCTGAAGTTGGATGCTTAACCAACTGAGCCACCCAGGCACCCCTGAAGGTTCATTGTTTCTGATGCTGGATTGGCACATGCTGTAGTCTGAGAGCATAACTATCCGTAGACGCCGGTCAGGGGTGGAGGGACCCTGCATGTGAGAGCCCACGCTGGCTCCTTTTGCTGCATTTCTCTCCAAGTGTTCCATGGAGACATGTGCTCTTGGAGCCCAATCTCCATCCTTGACCACTCTCCAGGCACCCAGGAATTGGAGACCTGCCAAAATGGTCTCAAGCCTGCCTTCAGGGCCAGCACCAACCTCTCCCCCATGTCTGTCCTCATGAGGTCAGGCAGCACACTATTGTGTGCACCCCAAAGCCTGGGGGTGGCTCTCTGTTGGTCATGGATGGGACTCAGACACGGGGAAGGGTCCACATGGATAAGCTGCAGGCCATCACAGTACAGGACAAAAGCTTGAAGCCAATGTCCTGAACCAGTTGCCAACCCTCCCCGAGTGTGCTCCCGGGTCTAGCAGAGAGTTCTGAAGAAGCAAAGAACTCTAAAGAACCCGGGCTTCCTCATCCTTATGAAGGTGTATTTTGTTAAGGTAGGAGGATTGAATATCTTTTACTTAACAGTTTGTCAGTCTGATGTAGAACCTTTTTTTTTTTTTTTAACGTTTATTTATTTATTTTGAGAGCCAATGTGAGTGAGCTGGGGAGGGGCAGAGACAGAGGGAGAGGGAGAGAGAGAATCCCAAGCAGGCTCTGCACTGTCCTTGCAGAGTCCAACGCAGGGAATGAACCCATGCACAACAAGATCGTGACCTGTGCCGAAATCAAGAGTTGTACTCTTAATCCACTGAGCCACCCAGGCACCCCTGATGTATAACTTTTCAATAATAAGATATGTAGGATGTGTGCCTTGTTAATACTCTTGCCTTGGGCTCTGCACGTGTTAGGGGCAGGGCTGGCCAGACCTATGCTCACTGCTACCAGTGTGCCCACATAGCACAGAGCAGCACAAGGAAAGCACCATGATAGGAAGTAATCATGTCAAGTTCTCTGGGCACTCAAGGGAATGTAAAAAGTTCAATGAATCCCTCAAGTCATTAGGAAAGTATCTATTTCAGGGCCTCAACCTTCAAAAGATAGGGTGTTTAGTTAGCTGGGGTGAGGGAGATAAATAAGATTTAATGCCTCCCGTGTTAACTGTCAGGTTTTGGTGTTTAGATTTTGGAATATGTTTGATTCTTTATTCTGAGTTATAATCTTTTGTTGTAACTGTGTAATTCAGCTCCATGGGAACTAAAAATAATGTTAACAAAAAACCTAAACCAAAAAAATAAGTCATTTTTCATAACCAGTGTGCCCCCATGAAGACTTCACTCAGGGGATCTGGGTGGCTCAGTCGGTTAACTGTCTGACTCTTGATTTTGGCTGGAGTCCTAGTCTCAAGGGTCATGAGTTCGAGTCCTGAATCAGGCTCCGTGCTGAGACGTTGGAGTTTGCTTGGGACTCTCTCTCTTCCTCTTTCTTTGCCCCTCCCCTACTCATGTTTCTCTCTCTCTCTCTCTCTCTCTCTCTCTCTCTTTTTCTCTCTCTCTCATTCTCAAAATAAATAAACTTAAAAAATTAAAAAGACTTCAGTCAAATAATATTCTGTGAACCACTTAGGTATGAAGGGATTCTTTTTCACTGAAGAAAACCATAGTGGGTTTCCCAATTTCTTGTTAACTTATCAGGGATTTCTCCCAACCTAATTAACGTGAGGATTAAAAACTGTTAAAATCAGTTATTCAACACTGATACCATTTTAAAAGTTAAAACTAGTGTTTTAAATGAAGAACAAATTCAAGTATAAAAGCTCAAAAAACCCTCTGAAATCTAAAATTCTTCTTAAGCACAAAATACATAATGATTGCATAATGATTGCTTTGGTTCCTTTTTTTTTTTTTTTTTTTTTTTTTTTTTTAAGTTATCTCTATGCTCAACATGAGGTTTGAACTCCTGGCCCTGAGATTGGGTCACATGCTGTGCCTACTGATTCAGTCAGGCCCACCTCACCTGTTGCTGTGTTTTTTTTTTAATCTCTAGTTTCATGATTTTTTTATTAAAAAAATTTTTTTTAATGTTTATTTACTTGAGAGAGAGAGAGAGAGAGACAGAGGTGTGAGTGGGGGAGGGGCAGAGAGAGGGAGGCACAGAATCCAAAGCAGGCTCCAGGCTCTGAGCTGTCAGCACACAGCCCAACGCAGGGCCAAGCTCACAGACTGTGAGATCATGACCTGAGCTGAAGCCAGACGCTTAACCGACTGAGTCACCCAAGTGCCCCTCATGATTTTTTTTAAATGTTTATTTTTGAGAGAGAGAGAGAGAAAGAACAAGTGGGAGAGGGGCAGAGAGAAAGGGAGACACAGAATCTGAAACAGGCTCCAGGCTCCAAGCTGTCAAGGCAGAGCCCAGTGTGGGGCTCAAACTCAGAAATCATGACCTGAGCTGAAGTTGGACACTTAACCTACTGAGCCACCCAGGTGCCCCAAATTTCATGATTAAAAGTAGCATGTTAACTTCTATCTCAGCGCTATTCTTGGAGGCACAGAATTTTCCAGGTGGAATAGATCGTAATAATGGTGGCAGACTAACCCCTCTGCTCTTGGAGTTCTCCCCTGTATTTTTTTGTGGTGCTAATCCACAGAAAATGCTATTTCTCAGAAGAACTTAGTTTACTTGGGGCTTAGATTTTACATTTTGAAGATCATACTCTGAATCTTTCAGATTAAAAAAAATAAACTGGCCAGCTACCAGTAAGAGGGATGTTACTTTCCACACAACTAAAATACCATAATATCTGGGTAGTCTCTTTTCTAGTGGGATAAATGCTAAATCAAATTCAAAGTATGATCTCATAACTATAGTGTGTGAACTTGTAAGAAGGCAAAGAAGCTAAATTTTTAGTGATTGCTTTGGATCAGCTGCCTTCTCCAGTTGCCACTATCACCCTCTAATTGAGAGACCTGCAGTGGTCTCCAATTTTTATTGTGAATGCCAAACAAAAATCTCATGTATTTTATAATGTGCTTCTGTACGGATACATATTCATTATGAAACTCAAGATCAGAAAGCAGAAAAGATGAGATTTAAAAACCTAAGAAGTTCTTTTTTCTTGCATACTCACTGGGCTGGGGCAACCCACTTTGGAAGCTGTTGCTGTAAGTTGACATCATTTGACTCAAAGAATTTCCTCTAGGCTGCTATTTCTGCTTTTATTTATTTATTTATTTATTTTATTTATTTATTTTTTTAAACACATTTATTTTGAGAGACAGAGCATGAGTGGGTGAGGGGCAGAGAGAGAGAGAGAGAGAGAGAGAGAGAGAGAGAGAGAGACATACCGAATCCGAAGCAGGCTTCAGGCTCTGAGCACAGAGCCTGATATGGGGCTCGAACCCACGAACTGTGAGATCATGACCTGAGCCAAAGTCAGACGTTTACCAGACAGAGCCACCCAGGCGCCCCTATTTCTGCTTTTAAAAAGAAGAAATGTTTGGAGAATTTTTACTTAACTGTCCCTTCCCTTTAGGTAGAACATAGCCTTGACTCTACCTTGTTTGTTTATTTTGACAGAGAGCATGAACAAGGGAGGGGCAGAGAGAATCCCAAGCAGGCTCCATGCTGCCAGGGTGCAGTCCAATGTGGGAATCAATCCCACCAACTGCCAGATCATGACCTGAGCCAAAATCCAAGAGTCAGACGCCTAACCCACTGAGCCACCCAGGTTCCCCTTGCCTTTTTTTCTTCTAGACCATCTCAGGTACTAAGAGACTAGGGGCAGAAAAGAAACGTAACATAGAGGTCAGCAAACTTTTTTGGTGAAGGATCAGATAGTAACTATTTTAGGCTTAGTGGGTCCAATGTCTCTGGCACAAGTACTCAGCTCTGCCCTTGTAGTGCAAAAGCAGTTAGACAATATGTAAATGAATGAATGTTGTTGTGGAAAAATAAAACTTTATGGGCACTGCAATTCAAATTTTACATAATTTTCAGATGTCACAAAGTATTTTTCTTTAAAAAAATTTTTTTTATGTTTGAGAGAGAGGGGGAGGGAGGGGCAGGGAGAGAGGAACCCACAGAATCTGAAACAATCTCCAGGCTCCTAGCTGTCAGCACGAAGCCTGATGTGGGGCTCGAACCCATGCACCATGAAATCATGACCTGAGCCAAAGTCAGATGCTTAAGTGACTGAGCCACCAGGTGCCCCCAAATATTTTTCTTTTGATTCCCAACTCCCTCTGCCCACCATGTAACCATTCTTAGCTCACAGGCCATATGAAAATAGGTGCAACCTCAAAGTGTAAAACTGCAGGAAGAAAACAGGACCTTGGACTTGGCAGTAGTTTCTTAGATAGGACACCAAAAGCACAGGCAACAAAAGCAAAAAGACAAATGAGACCATCTCAAACATGTGCATCAATGACAGAGAGTGAAAAGGCAATCTATAGAATGGAAGAAAGTATCTGCAAGTCATATGTCTGATAAGGGGTTAATAATCCAGACTACATGAAGAATCCTATCTCTCAACAATGAAAAATAAAATAATTAAAATTGGGCAAAGGAATTGAATAGATATTTCCCCAAAGAGGGTATACAAATGGCCAAGTATACAAACAAGATGTTTGGCATTCTTAATCATCAGAAAACTGTTAATAAAAACCACAATGAGCTATCACATCAAACCCATTAGGATGGCTACTACCCACCAAAAAATCACAAATGTTGGTGAGGACGTGGAGATACTGGAACCCTCGTGCGGTATTGGTGCGGTTGTAAAATGACGCAGCCACTACAGGAACAGTATGGAGGACCCTCAAAATATTAAAAATAGGACTGCCAGATCATATGGCATTACTGCTTCTGGGTACATATCTAAAAGAGTGATAGCAGGGTTTGAAGAGACATTTGAGCATCCATGTTTACAGCATCACTATTCACAATTACCAAGAGGGCAACCCAAGTGTCCATGAGTGGATGAATGGATAAATAAGATGTGGTAAATAAATACAATGGGATATTATTCAGTCTTAAAAAGGAAGAAAATCCCATCACACACTACAACATGGATGAACCTTGAGGACATTATGCCAAGTGAAATAAGCCAGTCACAAAAAAGATCATTACTGGATGATTCCACTTATGTGAGTTATTTAAATAGTCAAATACACATAAACAGAAAGGAGAATACTGGTTTTCAGGGCCTAGGGATAGGGGGAAAGGGGAGCATTGTTTAATGGGTTTCAGAGTTTCAGAGTTTAATGGGTTTACAGAGTTTCAGATATGCAAGATGAAAAAGTTCCGGAGATCTGTTTGCCCAATAATGTGAATACACTTAACACTACTGAACTATGCCCTTAACATAAAAATTGTTAAGACACTAAATGTTAAGGGTATTTTTTACTGTAATAGAAAAAGAGAAAACCAAGGGTGTCTGGGTGGCTCAGTTGGTTGGACGTCCAACTTCAGCTCAGGTCATGATCTCATGAGTTCCAGCCCCACACCCAGCTCGCTGCTGTCAGTGCAGAGCCCACTTCAGATCTTCTGTCCCCCCCTCTCTAAAATGTTTTTTTTTTAAATATCTTGATACTGTGATTCCTTCTTCATTAAAAAAGCAAGAGAAAACCTAACGCTATAATATAATGAATGCTGAGAATTTTGCATTCTGAAAAATAGTTTGAATCGAAAATAAAACATCTGGCCTTCAGGCCAAATTTTGCTGACCCTTGGCCTAAACACATTTCAACTCCCCCTATAGGCACCCTGTCCTGTCTTCATGTATTTTTCCTTGAAGCTATGTATGTACGTATGTATATATGATTATTTTTGAAAGAGAGAAAGAGAGCGCAAGCAGGGAAGGGACAGAGAAAGAGGGAGACACAGAATCCAAAGCAGGCTCCAGGTCTGAGCTGTCAGCACAGAGCTCCAGGCAGGGCTCGAACCCACGAACCGTGAGATCACGACCTGAGCTCAAGTAGGACGCTTAAGTGACTGAGCCACCCAGCTGCCCCTCAAAGCTTTTTAAAAAAAATCTTCAAATATTATAATGCAAGTGGCCGTACAGCCTCAGAGTAGGGAGTCTGGGGAGGTAAGATGGGTAGTTTCCAAGAACAAAGAGTTCATGGCAGAGTGTCCGTTAGAATTTAGTTACCCAACGTCTTTCTTGCTATTTGGAGTTATCTATGGATTTTTTTTTTTTTAATGTTTTGAGAGAGAGTGCAAGCAGGGGTGGGGCAGAGGGAGGGGGACAGAGGACCCATAGCAGGCTCTGCGTTGACAGCCTGCTGTGGAGCTTGAACTCACGAACTGTGAGATCATGGCCTGAGCCAAAGTCAGAGGCTCAACCAATTGGGCCCCCAGGTGCCCTGAGTGTCTATAGGTTCTTAATGATCATGAAAACAGTCTTTAGTGTGACTGGAGGTGAACGCAGGTGTTAACGATTCCACAGGTGCTGCTATAAATACGTACTGAATTAAAGTCTTCTAGTAACTAGTTCTTTAGTGCTCCGAGCATTTAGGCCTGGAGCAAGGAGGCCCCACTTAAAAAAAAAAAAATTTTTTTAATGTTTATTTTTGAGAGTGAGAAAGACAAAGTGTAAGCAGGGGAAGGGCAGAGAGAGAAGGAGACACAGAATCTGAAGCAGGCTCCAGACTCTGAGCTGTCAGCACAGAGCCTGACATGGAGCTCAAACTCACAAACCAAGATATCATGACCTGAGCCGAAGTCACGCTCAACCAACTAAGCCACCCAGGAGCCCGAAGGAGGCCTCACTTTAAAGATGAAAGAGCTATTATGCTGAAATTGTTTTATATGTGACTTTTTCAAAGTAAGTAGCACCTAACGTTTTGTGAAGTATTAAAATAATTAGTAGCAGTCTCCAGAAAAGTTGTATTGGCCATTAGCCATGCATAGAGAACTGTTTCCTAATTTTTTTTTACAGCTTTAATTAACATTTAAAAACTAAGTAATTTTTTTAAAGACTTTATTTTCAAGTAATCTCTACACCCAATGAAGGGCTAGAAACTACAACACAGAAATCAAGAGTCGCATGCTCTACTGGCTGAGCCAGCCAGGTGCCTCTAAAAATTAATGTTAAAAATCAAAATTCAACTGAGTAGATTTTAAAGATCTTATTGGCTTTATTCAGTGAATCATGAACTGGGCAGCATCACATCTAGCAGATAGAAAGGACTTCTGAGGGGCTGTACAAAATGAAAGACTTTTATGGGCAGGAGGTGTTGTTAAAATCCGACTTCTGTGCTCTGGAGCTGAAATATAACTTGAAGACAGAGTTTGGGGATAAGGAGCACCAATGGTTTTATTACTTTGCCAGGCAAAGGAGGCTGCTGTAGGCTAATGCCTTCAACACTGCAGACCCGCCTGGGGTAAAAGACTGAGGGGTTCAAAGTGAAATATAGCACCTAGATGGTTTCCATAGGTATCTGGTATGAGCCTCCAGCCATGCTCATTGTATTCTAGCTAGCATCAAACCAGCACTGGCCACCGGAGCCACTCCTTACTAAGTGTACCTCGAGGTTAGCAAGATGTCAACACCTTTACTGAGTTCCTAGAACAAAGGATTCTACAGAAAAACAAGTGAAGGGGAGGGAGAGAGTTCAAGAATAAGGAAGAGAAAAACACGTACAAAGTCAAGCCTTGCTGAAGCATTAGTGTGACCGTCTTAATTTCCATTCGTCTTTATGTGTCTGTAGGGGTTTCAAAGAAGTTACACAAGGAAAAAGTGGATCGGTGTGTCAAGGTCCCTTTCCTTTAGGTGATGGCAGGTTCTATTAAGGTGGATGATCTTAATAGTGCTGACCAGGTGATTCCTGGTTGGTTTAAGATCCCATTTCTGAGAGGCAAAAAAACGAATTCTCACTTTGGCTATGTGAAGCTTAGCATGAGTGACTCCATCTGGGGCCTGATGTCTTGTTGTTAACAGTAACAATTTAGAAGACAAATAGTTATCATTATGTGCAAAGTGCCTGACTTCCTAGGGGCGGCATAAGAGGGAAGGACAAATAAAACTCGTTCAGCAAGTCAAGATCTAAAATTAAGCCATGAGTTAAAATGCAGAGGGTGCAGTGTTCATTTTGCCCTATCCTGGGAAGCAGGGCTAACGAGAAATTTTGCCTGGAGTAATATAAATTGTTACACTAATCAGCTTCTTTTCATGGTCTAGAAAAAAATCCAACCATTAAGCTTTAGAAGTTGAGCTGACAGAGACTGCAACACAATCCATAAAGTTTATGTAGTATTCCAGGAGTTAAGCATTAACACTACTCCTTAATTAATACAGCTTCAATTACCATTTCAATGTTGTGGTAAAAGACTGTTCATTCCTCTTAGATTCCACTGATTTACAGAGAGGTGCTTACCTGTCCTCAAGGAAAAACACCTTGTGAACATTTGTCTCTTCATAGTATCTGTAAGTATATGTAGAGAAGAGTTAGCAAGTGAACGTTTCCAATTGCTTCTTAAGCATGGTAAGCAAATGCAGCACATGAGCCTAGACAGTATCCTAGTTGGGGGGGGGGGAGGGGTTTATAAAGACATTCTTGGGACAATCCCAGAAACTTGAATATGGACTGAATATTGAATGGCATCAAGGAATTGTTTTCTCAGGGGTGCTAATGGTATTCTAATTCTGGAGCAAATGTCCTTACCCTTAGCAGAGGCAGGCTGAAGTATTTAGGGGTGACAAGTTTTGATGTCTGCAACTTATTCAAATGGGTATAACAAAAAGGCATATCTATTTTCTGTATATTTGGACATCTTCATAAAAAAATGTAAGGGGAACAACAAGCTTCTTTTTACATTCCTTAGCCAGAAGCACTGTGAAGAACCTCGGAGCATAACTTTAACTCACAATTTTGGTTTGTAGCTCTGTTCCTTTCCTTTCGCACCTCAGGTACCAGCTTCTGAGTGCAGTCTGAGCTCCACCCAGGCACAACCAGCTCTAAATCACACTTCAGGCAGTAACATTTGGGAACTGTGCAAGCTCGGTTGAGGGAATAAAAGTCCACACTGACATTATCCGTGTATTCCTAGAGCATTACAGGTCCACTTTCACTTGCAAATAGTAAAGTAATTTGGTTTGCATTTTCCGGCAGTCCTATCCGCATTTGGGCCCTGTGTGGCGTTTCTTCCCCAACATGATGCCACCCCACCCCACCCCTCAAGTCCCGGAGGACCATGGACACAAACAGAAGACTCTGAATGAAGCAGTCTTTTTGCCCAACCACCTGCTGTTGAATTGTTTCAACCTGATTTCAACCTGTTTATAAATCACTTCTTGAAACAGCTAATATCATCCTGCAGTTTAAATAGAAAATCCTGGGAGAAACTCAGAATCACAGTTTCATGCTCTTTAGTCATTATCTTGAGTGTAAAAAAAAAAAAAAACAAAAAAAAAAAAACAAAAAAAACCAAGAACTGTGTGTACCAGTAGGCTGTGACATCGCTTTAAAAAGTAATGAGCACACCGTGACCAGGCAGTACTGCCATTAATATTCAACACCTCTTGTACACACTTCAAATTAGTTTCTTTGCTTCCAGGCTCATGGCACCATCGGTTGTAAGTATGCTGCTACCAAGTGTCTACTACAATTGCAACGGCTGTGAGATGCCACCTAAATCCCATTTAGTCTCAGCAATTAGGGCCGGTGTCTAGGAACGTGTTCATGCATCTGAAAGTTAGCTATTGATTTAGGTCAGGGTAACCAATCCTGTATAAAAAAAGGCTTCTGCAGAGCGCTCGAGAGGTGCGGGCCGGCCAAGGGGGCGCTAAGCGCGGGCCCCGCGGCGCCTCCTTTACCAAGATGGCCTCGGCACTGGGGTCCACGGGCGCGGCCATCTTGTAAAGGCCAGAGCGGCGGCCCGTAGGGGGCTACCGCTGGCAGAGCTGCCAGATTCAAAGGTCACAACGAGTGAGTGAGCAGCCCACGTGGAGCGAACTTCGCCTCGGCCTGTGGGTACAGCTCGCCCCCGGGATGGCGAGGCGACGAGCGCTGAGGCGCTGCCTGCAGCTGTTGGCGCCCTCGGCGGAGCCGGCGCGCCGGGGCCGGGGGCGGCGGAACCCGGGCGCCGGCCGCCGCGGCCCCTCCCTCCGCGCGGGGGTGCTGTGCCCGGGGGCGCTGTGGCCCGCAGCCCTGGAGCAGCGGCAGCGGCGGCGGCGCGCGCGCCCAGCCGCCCCCCGCGCCAGGTGAGCCCGCCCCCCTGCCGCCTCGAGCTGTAGCTCCCGGAGCTCCGCGCTCCCGCTCGCTCTCCCGCCCGCGTATCTTTTTCGCGGCTCGCTTCCCCCTCGGCCTCTGGGTGGGGCAGCCAGCACACCCCGGCCTGGGGCCGTTTGGACTGCTCGGCGAAGTGGAGCGCGCAGTGGGTGGGATTACCGGGGCCGAGCCCTGCCTCGTCCTGGAGATGCTGTACTTGTGAGCGGCAGGCGTTCGTTTGAATTTCTGCACCTCTAGAGTTGCGGAGCCCGCGTCTCTGAAGCTGCCTGGGTGAAGAGCCACATTATTATTTTTTTTTCTCTTGGGAAAGTAGCCGTCTCTGGGACTTGTTTTAGATCCATCTTCTCTTCAAATCACCAGGTCACATCTTCGCTGATCGAAATACATGTGGGTGTATTTTCTGTGGCTGTATGTAAATGAATGGGTCGACAGCATTCTTAGAGCAACTTATTTCTGCCTCATATAGGGTATTTATCTTTGAAAACTTCATTCCAACAGGTTTCTTTGCTTTTGTCTTGAAAATGAACCACGAATGGAATAGCAGAAGAAAGGAGCAAGGTGGGGTGGGGTGGTGGAAGCTGGTGCTTTCTGAGTTTTGTGTTCTGCGGTTGTTTCTTAAGTTGGGTATTATTGTGGGCGGTCCCCCCCCCCCCCCCCCCCCGGGATAGAACTCGCTGGGGCGCTGATAGTTGAGATGAATATGCTTCCTCGGGCTACGATCTGATATCAACCCGGCAACCGAACCTGGAGAATATTAAGAGAATGAGAAAAGTTAACCTTTAAAAAGTCATTTAGTTCTTGTCCTTGCCTTTACTGTTATGATATGACTCACCTCCTTTACTTGGGCTGAGCATGAAGTGTTTGCTATTTGATAATTCTGAGTAATTTATTGAGAGAGTCACTCCTGAGATACAACTCTCTGAAAATTAAACAGTTTCAATCTCTTTAAAAGTGGATATCTAGCATTTCTATTTCTATTTTAGTGCTTTTGATTTAGCCTCGGACATCAATACCATTTAGGAAGAAATTATGTAATCTTTAAAAGGAAAAGATTACCCATATCCCACAATAGTTTGATGTTGTTGCAAGAAAACATCAGGTCTGTGACAGAAATTAGGGCAAGTGTATTTAAGAGAGATTGACTTCACTTAAGACTGTTTTGGGTTAACTGAAAATATAGTCCCAATTTTCAGAAATTTTTTGTTAGATTCTGCAGGCTTTCCTGCTGCAAGAATTTCGGTAAGTCTCCAAAAGAGGAAAAATACTTAATGTATTTCTCATACCTTGTTTTCACTCACAATTCCAAGTTAAGTTGTACCGATTTCATATTGCAAAACTTAATTTTTAAAGTAGTGCAAGGATAATTGTATGAAGGACCTTTTAATGTAAGCATTCCATCGTAGGGTTTTGGTTATGTTTTAGTTGATAGAGTCATCCTCATGTTTGAAAACGGCATTTATGTTCCTTTGGTGTTTGTGAGTTTGGGAAACTGAGGGGGAACATTTTGTCTCTGTTGGGAAAAATACCATTTGCCTTTGATTTTGGTGTTTCATTCTGCTTTTTCTTTGTAGTAGTAGATGGCTGTGGATGTGGTGGGTTTTTCCATGCCATTCTCCTCTTTATGTAAATAAGATATGGCTATAGCTGGGAGGCTGTGTTGATCTGGCATTTTAGATTGAAAAGCACACAAGTAAAAAGTGTTAGCATTGAAGAAGTATTTGGGAGCCATATTCGCACATAAGTAATGGTTAATGAGCGAGCATCTTTATGCTGAAGGCCTGTGAGAGCATGTATAAAATTGGCATTAAAGAAAAATCCCTCGTGATTTCTAGCATAAGGCCCAAGTAATAAACCATTCTAACTGCTATAATACTGAAGAATTCTACCTATCTCTGCCTGCCTATCTCTTTATAGTTAGTGCTTTGCTGGACTTGTCTTTTGAATTTACAACTATTTATTGTGTATTTAAATATTTTGTTAACAGACTTTTGTGATAGATTATGTATGAACTCCTATGACCCCAGGGTCGGTTTGGTTATGTCAGAAATAGTCTTTTGCCAACTCAGGTGGTTAAATAATGTATTATAAGTATTATAACTATGACTTACAAAGCCCTTTCATGTATTTATGTATTTTCAGTTTAACTTAATAGACCTACAGTGTGTGAAATTATTAACGTCGTTCTACAGATGATGCAAACAGGAAACTGAGAGCTGGGAAGTTTTAGTGGTTTCCCAAGGTCCCTTAGCACAGCAGCTCTGGCCTTCTGTAGTAGTATCCACTGCTGCCTCTTGTCAGAAAGGTGTGCTAATGAAGCCAAGGTAGAGTGGTGTTGCTCAGCAAGCTCTGGTCAGCGTCACAGCCACAGATTGTACCCCTAAACCTATTGTTTGTGAATGGTCAGTATCACTGGTTAAAGAGGCCCAGGACTGGCTTATAGATGGATCAGCATAAATTCACAAGTGTGATTGAGAAATAACTCCGTATGTACCTGTTACATAAAACAATCCATTTTTTCCCTTGAAGGCAGATTTTCATGTTTATCTTATTTGGGGGTCTTCCCAGATTAAGGAATTAAGGAACACGTTGACCGAAAGGAAGTGCCCGTACACCTCTATGCTCTTCTGAAATCTCTCTTATTTCTGAAAGTAAAGTTGTCAGAATAAAGAAACACCAAGCTTCCTGATTGTTCCTGACACTCCTTACCCTGGTCAGATGCTTGTTTGCTTTGCTTACAAGGCTCTGATGCTAGGACATCTGGACAACACGCAGTAATTGGTTTGGAAAGTTTTCTGTAGTTCTTCAAACTACAAAGATGTTTGTTCTCTTTTTAAGTTACTGTGTTCATTCCTTTGGCTTGTTTGGAGAGTTTGTGAAAAGAAGTACTGTGCGTTTATTCAGAATATGGTGCTATTATATGGTTGAAGTAACTAAGGACAGTTGAAAAGTTTCTAGACTCCCTTTTTAAAAAACTTAAGGCCCATTTATCTGTTTATGAGCTAAACTAAGTAAAATATCCTGCATGAGGTGAAATGTGTCCTTTATCTTTTTATTCTGATCATTGCTCTTCTGATCCAAGTGTTGTTAAATATAATTACGATGAGAGCATGGCTCATAAGTAGTCCAGGTTCTATCACCAGGCAGAGCTGGAGCCTCTGAATGTCATGTAACTCTCCAGCCTGACTCGCTTCACCTGTAAAGTAAAGGGGTTCACACAGTGATGAACTTGAGTCATGGAATGTTCAAGTTAGAAAGGACTGAAGTGTGTACCTCGTGTTTAATTTATAGATTTCCTGTTTCTATTCTTGCAAGAGTTTTTAGCCAATCATGATAACCACAAAGCCAAAACTTCAAAATTCGGCTTCACCATTTCACAGAGATGAGGTACTTTAACATTCTTGGATGGAAGTTGATTCCTCTGTCATTCTTTGCCCATATAGTGTCTCAGTTTTATGTGTAGATGAACTGTTCGTTGTATACACATGTTGTATATGTGCTGTTCTCAGCTTGTTTTTTTAACTGGCAAATATGAATGCTGGTAGACATGTTTGAATAAATCACAATGAAGAGTTTGACAGCCTTTTGATGTTGTCAGCAATATTCTCTTGGTTAAGCATGAATATGTAGACCTTTGTAATTCCTTTTTGCTTAGCTGCCTAAATATATTAATATCATATTTTATAATAATGGTCATCTCCAATTTACTATAAACTGCTCACATTTTAGTTTTATTTATTTTTGATAGAGACAGAGCACAAGTAGGGAGGGGCAGAGAGAGAAGGAGACACAGAATCCGAAGCAGGCTCCAGGCTCCGAGCTGTCAGCACAGAGCCTGACACCAGGCTCGGACTCACAAACCGTGAGATCATGACCTGAGCTGAAGTTGGACGCTTAACCGACTGAGCCACCCAGGCGCCCCAACTGCTCACATTTTAGCAAGTCTTATTGAAGACCTAACTATGCATTTATATGGTACCCCGAGGCCGTAGAGTGACTATTCCTCCAGGTTTTCTTGGGACTGAGGAAGTTCAGGATGTAGGACTCTCCATGCTGAAACTGGGAAAGCCCTGGGCACACTAGATACATTGATCCCCATGCCTGAAGGTGTCTTCATGGAACTTGATTAACAATTCTTCTTGGTTGGAAGGGTAAGATGCTACGTGGTTATATGCTGGATGGACTCAAAGACATCTTTTCAAGGCAAGGAAAAGCTCTTCAAGGCCTCCTGTAGTTTGTTTATATGGCTGAAGTATAGAACTATATAAAAAGAATTCATTATTTGTTGTTGGTTCTTCACAGTGTAACTTTATATATTTAAAAAATATTTTTTAATGTTTGTTCATTTTGGGGGTGGAGGGGCAGAGAGAGAGGGAGACACAGAATCCCAAGCAGGCTCCAGGCTCTGAGCTGTCAGCACAGAGCCTGACGTGGGGCTCTAACCCAAAAGCTGTGAGATCATGACCTGAGCCAAAGTCAGACGGTTAACTGACTGAGCCACCCAGGCGCCCACACAGTGTAACTTTAAATGAGAACAGTGGGGCGCCTGGGTGGCGCAGTCTGTTAAGCGTCCGACTTCAGCCAGGTCACGATCTCACGGTCCGTGAGTTCGAGCCCCGCGTCAGGCTCTGGGCTGATGGCTCGGAGCCTGGAGCCTGTTTCCGATTCTGTGTCTCCTTCTCTCTCTGCCCCTCCCCCGTTCATGCTCTGTCTCTCTCTGTCCCAAAAATAAAATAAAAAACGTTGAAAAAAAAATAAAAAAAAAAAATAAATAAATGAGAACAGTTCAGTAATTAAATGGGTCACATCATTTGAAATCCTCTCCCTGTAAAATTAAAAGGGCAGTTATATTTATAAGGGAACTTATCAGGGAACTACTAAGTGCTTTTGACTTTGAAAGGGACAAAAAAGGACAATGTTGAAAGCAAAAAAAGGCTAGCCTGTCTGTGAGCCTTTAACTGTTAGCTATAGGTTGCTAACTTTGAAACTGGTATCTGTTCTAGATAAATTTATTGGATTTTCCTTGCAAATCCAGCATGATGAGTGGAAAGAGCATGGACTTTGGAATCTGATTCAACTTGGGTTGGATCTCCAGGTCTAGCTGTTAACCAGCTTTTTCACTTTATGCAAACTGTTAAACTCTGTAAACCTTTTGTGACATTACCTTTAACATAAGGATAATATCTGCCCCCTGGGAATGTTGTGAGGATCGAACATGATAACGAATACATTTAAAGTGGCACATAGTAAGTACAGCGAAAAACAGTAGCGGTCATGTCTGCTGCTCGGGGTACCCACGTTTGGATTAGGAAGGTTGTATTACGAAGGATTGTGTTTTCATAGCTTCCCTGAACTTTGCAGCTATGGTTATTGTCTCAGTTGGGATTCGTTTGGGGAGGCCTAGAGTTGGAAAGTCCAGACTTGTTATGGGGGGCCCCCGAAGTCGTTTTAGACCTCTGTGCCATTCCCAGGAATCGCCTCATATTCATGGCTCACAGTGGCTCCAGCCAGCAAGATGCAGGAAGAATCAAAAAGAATGTCTCCCTTTCCCTTAAGGAGACTCCCAGAGCATCATGTGAGACTTCTTTTTGCTTGAATCACAAAATGTCGTTAATATGGCTGATCCCTAGTTGGAAAGGTGGAAAAGGTAGTCATTTAGGTGGCGCAGAGCTAGTAACCATAAGTGAAACTGAGGCTCTGTTACTGAAGAGAAAGGGGGGGGGAGGGGACTAGATTTTATGGTAGGCATCTTCTAGTCTTTACCGCTAGGTCACAACTTTACCAGCATAGAACTCAAGACCTCAGGAATTCCCTGGGATTTTTCAGTTTTTCTTTCTGTAATTAGTAGTGGGAATGCCCTCTGTTGGCTTTTTGTCTCACTGTCCTTTGGTTACTTTTGCTTCTCCTATAATTTTGATTCCCAACAAGTCTTTTCAAAAACAATTAACTCTGTCCTAGTGAAGAGTAATTAGGCAATTATACTCCCGTTCTTCATTTATTCATTCAGTAAATATTATTGGGCACTCCTTATGTATAGGCTACTTTGGGTTACAATAGGCAATGTGAATCACCACTGACTGTGTTTCCTTTTCTTTTGGTTTGGCTTCCTGGGAGCACAGAATCAAATTTGTGATCCAGCTGGACTGAATACAAGTCTGTGACCTATCAACCTTTGTCCTTAGCATTGTGGTCTTCCCAGTCCTCGTGCTGTGTGGTCATCTTGGGGATTATGTGCCCCCCGCCCCAACTTGTAGTGTGGGACAGGGAGGAAGAGTAGGCTTTATTGTTGGCAGTTGCTAGGCTAGCATAAATTCAGGGGTATCAGAAAGTCCCTTTGGTCCTTCTTAGATGCCTGTCCTACCTCTGTGCCAATGACTAATTCAAAGTAGTGGTTCTTAACCCTGCCTATATTGGAATCACCCACAGAGTTTTTAAAAACTATCTGGGGAACTCCCACCTGACATTTTGATTCAGTAGCTTCAAGTATAGTTTAAATTTTTAAAAAATGTTTATTTATATTTAAGAGCGAGACAGAGCACAAGCAGGGGAGGGGCAGAGAGAGAGGGAGGCAGAATCCGAAGCAGGCTCCAGGCTCCAGGCTCCAGGCTGTCAGCACAGAGCCCAATGTGGGGCTCAAATTCATGAGCTGTGAGATCATGACCAGAGCCAAAGTCGGATGCCCAGCTGACTGAGCCACCTGGGTGCCCCAACTCAGGTATAGTTTAACAGCCTTCATAGGTAATTGTGATGTGTAGCCAGCCTTGAGAATCCCAGGGTGAAGGCTTTGTACTCAGGTGGCTTGGAAATACTTAGGTAACAACGTGGGACTCCTCTCTATCAGTTATACTGGAGATCACATCCTTTCTTAATAACCTGTTTTGACCACCAGAAGGGGACGTGGCAGAGCACTGAGATTAGTCATCACTTGGGTAAGAGATACAAGATGCTGAATTGCTTTGGGGGACATTTAGCCAAAGTTGGCCATGCTTGCTTATTTTACGGGCTCCTCTGGTGGGAAGTCCTTTGAGCCAAAGAATTCTCGTAAATGGGGCTCAAGCTCTGGGGAAGGTGCTGATTGTAGATGTGGCCACTGTTAGTATTATGAGTTTGCACATTTTTCTCCCTGGGGGCAGGAAAGAGAGATAGGAGGGTGAGGGTGGAGCGGATTATTATTTACAGAGCTAGGACACTATTCAAGGTTTATGAAAAGTCTTCTGGTAAATCCAGAGAGTTGCTGAGGCCATAAGGGGCTATGGGATTGCATAGGAATCCTTTGGAGAACCATGGTTTCATTTTTGTTCTGAGTTGTATGAATTCTAGGAAGACTGGGACTTATTTTTACTCAAATATAAGAACAAAAACACATTCCAGAGTTTCATTTCAGTTTATTCATGCCATTACTCTCTGCTGTCATATCTTATAAGTGCAGAAATTTAAAAATCGAATATGTATTCCACTAAAGTGCTTAGAATATAATAAGATAGTGGCTTACCGTTATTGAGGGCTTATTGTGTGCCAGACACTAGGCTACGGTTTATGTACATTTTGTCCAGTATCACAGTGAATGGGCACCAGACAAGGAAACTGTAAGACTCAGAGATGACAAACTAGGAAGTATTTATTTTAAAATGTTTTAAATTTTTTATGTTCCTTTTCCTAGTAATGTGGTTTTTCCTGGTAACTGATGCACCTATATTTAATTTAAAACATTTTTTTTCATGTTTATTTTTGAGAGAGAGAGAGAGAGACAGAGCATGAGTGGAGGAGGGGCAGAGAGAGAGAGGGAGACACAGAATCCAAAGCAGGCTCCAGGCGCTGAGCTGTCAGCACAGAGCCCGACGCGGGGCTGGAACCCACGAGCTGTGAGATCATGACTGAGCCGAAGTCGGATGCTTAACTGACTGAGCCACCCAGGCACCCCAAGTATAGTTTAATTATATCCATTTTTTATGTGCTTTTATAATTTACTACCTACTTCCTAGTATTCTGAAAATATACTGGGTTGAACTTACAGAATTTCAAAGTTCCTTTGAACTTGATTCTATTAGTTGACCTCTCGGGGATGTCATATGATGCCACTTTGAACCTGATGTTATACTGTCAGGAGATGGGGCTGAACAGGGTCTGACCTCAGTAGTGCCCTGGGCCTTGCCTCCTTGTAAAAACCCCCACTAGTGGTTTGGTTTTTGTCATTAACCTTTTTATCTGCGTCTTTGGCATCCCTGATCCTGGGGTCACAGAACTTCCTGTGTGAACCACGTGGCATATAGGGAAAAGTATTCCTTACCAGTTGAATTTGGGCCAGTTCTTATGGAAATGCCTTATACTAAAAACTACAGTTTTTGGTATTCATAGCTGACACTTCTGTAAACCTGTTTCTCCAAAATCTATATGGTTGCTTATGATGTTTTTTTCCCCCCTAAAGGATTCTGAATGCTTGGAGGTCAGAGGCTTGTATTGTCCACCATACCTGGAAAGCTAGAATTTAGACATAGTAGACATTCACACCATGTTTGGTAAATGACTCTAAGAATGATTTAAGTATATAGGCCCTTACAAATTATATCTAAAATCTTATTATAAGGTTGGAAATCTAATGGCTGTTTGATTATCAGATTTGTTGTGAAATCTCTCCTGAAAGATTTTAAGCTCTAAATAATCTCCTGGTCTGCTTGATAAACCCATGAAACTACACTTTCTCCAAGGAGCTAACCTTGCTGTTCTCAGATGAAAAATGCTGTGCTTATTCCTTGTTGACCCAGCCTGGGAAGGTGGCTGCATCTGAGCTAACTTTAGAGGGGAACCTCCTACCAGGGAGGAGAACTTGAGAGGGGCACGTGGCTTGGGAGTAGCCACGCTAGAGGGGACAGCTCTTTTGTGGCTTTGAGCAGGCTCTCTGGTGCAGCCACCGGCTGTTAGAATCAGGGAGGTGGAAGGGGCCTTACAGGTGTGGCCCAGGCCTCTCATTTTACAGATGGAGAAAGTGAATCTCAATGATAGTGACTTTTTAAGTGTTAAAGAATTCAGGGGTGCCTGGGTGGCTCGGCCAGTTAAACGTCTGATTGTTGATCTTGGCTCAGGTCATGATCTGGTTCGTGAGTTCGAGCCCTGAGTTGGGGCTCCTCTCTGGTGTCATGGAGCCTGCTTGGGATTTTCTCTCCTTCTCTCTGCTCCTCCTCCTCTCTGCTCCTCCTCTGCTCTCTCTCACTTGCTCTCTCAGAATAAATAAACTTTAAAAAAGAAAAAATAAATGTTACACAATTCAGTGCAGTCTCGACTTACTATGGTTTGACTTTTGGTTTTTCAACTTCATGTGATGCAAAAGCCATACATATTCGGTAGAAACCACACTTTGAATTTTGAACTTTTCCAAGGTAATGTTCATGGTACGATCCTGGCAGTACCCAGGCTCCCAGTCAGGCCTATGATCACAAGGGTGGACAGTCGACACACTTAGAGCCATTCTGTCCCCACACGACCATTCTGTTTTCACTTTAAGTAGTCAATAAATACATGAGCTGTTCAGCCCTTTATTCCAAAACCGGCTTTGTGTTACATGATGTAGCCCAGCTGTAGACTGACTAAGTGTTCTGAGCACATGCGAGGTAGGCCTGTGATGTTGGGTAGGTTAGGTGTGTTGGATGCATTTTTGATCTGAGTTAGTTCCAGCTTCAGGATGGGTTTATCGGGATTCACCCTGTTGTAAGTCAAGAAAGCTCAGTACAGTAAAAGCTGGAACCAGAACTGAAGTCAGAAGTAAAAGAGAGTGCTTTCCCCCTCAGTCCCCTTCCTTTCTATCCAGGAGCTATGAAGACCAGTTTCTCCATTCCCGTTCTTTATACTTTATACTTTATACTTTATACTTTAAAAGAAGTATACTATAAAGTATACTTTATACTTTAAAAAACAAAAAGCTTTCTTTTTGCATAATTGATGGAGAGAGAGACAGGAGAGAGAGAGGCCACATTTGAAAGAATATTTTTGTTCAAATCTTGGCTTAAGGAACAGTAAATGAGCACTTAAGGTCATATAACAGATTTAGGATATACTTCTTAGTTTCTTAACCATCAAGTTAGTCTTTCCTCCCCCACCAGCCCCAACCTTTTCAATTAAGTAATTATATCATACAGGTGTTACTGACTATAACAGATGACTGCACTTATTTGCGTTATTTTTAAGAAATTGAGGTGGTAACCGTGTCGTTTCACTAAATATACCTCTTTATGCATGCTTTCTCAATTTGCCATAACATGCCGTTTTAGTATGATTATCCTAAGGATTCCAGTTGTATTACTGTAGGTGGTATTTTAATTTTTTTTAATGTTTATTTATTTTTGAAGGAGAGACAGAGTGTGAGCAGGGGAGGGGCGGGGAGAGAGAGAGAAGACAGAATCTGAAGCAGGCTCCAGGCTCTGAGCTGTCCACACAGAGCCCGACGCGGGGCTCTAACTCAACAGCTGTGAGATCGTGACCTGAGACGAAGTCAGACTCCCATCTGACTGAGCCACCCAGGCGCCCCTGTAGGTGGTATTTTAAAATGGGCTTATAGTCTTGGGGTGCCTGGGTGGCTCAGTCTGTTAAGCGTCCGACTTCGGCTCAGGTCATGCTCTCATGGCTCGAGCCCCGCATCAGACTCTCTGCTGTCAGCGTGGAGCCTGCTTGGGATCCTCTGTCCCCCTTTGTCTCTGCCCCCCCCCCCCCCCGTCTCTCTGTCTCTCTTGCTCTCTCACAAAAATAAACGTTAAAAAAAATAAAATGGGCTTTGGTCTTAAGCTGCCTTGTTTGTTTCTAATTCTCACCTTGTTTATTGTTTCTAATTCTAATCAAGGCTTTGCTTTCTAATACATTTTTTTTTAAGTTTATTTTGAGAGAGAGCATGTGAGGGAGCATCTTTTTCTCTTTTCAAAATATTTATTAGAGGGGTGCCTGGGTGCCTCTGTTGGTTAAGCATCCCACTCTTTATTTGGCTTGGGTCATGATCTCACAGTTCATGGGATTGAGCCCTGCGTTGGGCTTCGTGCTGACATCGTGGAGCCTACTTGGGGTTCTCTCTCCCTCACTCTCTCTCAAAATAAATAAACATTAAAAAACCGTTTGCTTTCTTATTTACATATTGGAAAAAATTTCTTGTAGAGGAGGCACCTATAGTGTGCATATTTTAGTGACTTAAAATCTTTTAATAGCTTGTGAAATGACTTTTAGTTCAGTATTTTGAATTGTCTCAAATAGCAAAGATTTTCAGAGCCTTTGGTGTTCTGTGATCAAGAACATTTGTTGTCCTTGACTGGTTTTGAAGGGAGAACATGTTCTCTACTTTGTACCCCGGAGAGTCAGGTGTGTTCCACACTCATTCTTCTCAAAATTGTTTGTTCTGAGTCTCGGTGCTTTTGTTAAGGTAGAATTTCTTTGTGAATTACTTGTGTCAAATGACAAAAATAACACAATTTCATAACAAATTCAATGTCTTTAAGGGAAGAAAAAATCCATGGATCTGGGGAGTACAGTGCTTCAGGAGTCGTGGAGCACTCTTTCTGAGACATTTTTTGCAGTAGTCCATTTTATAGGGCACAGAAGAGGTGATGTGGAGATAGTGTGTGATTGGGAAGGAGGTCGGGATTTTCTTACAAGGCTAGCAGGTCCTGTTTTTAGGGTAAGGTAAGCTACCTAAGCTGAGTTGGAGGATTGTGGCTGATGTGTGTTAGGATTCCCTGATGGATTTCCTGTAAGTGCAGGCTGACTTGAGTTTAGATTTGTGGGCCAGGCCACCTGGGCAGCCTCCATTCTGTGGATCCTGATGTATGAATTAACTTTATCATTTGTTGAAGTATTGAAGTAACTTTTCTGTCTATAATCAGAAGAACACTTTATAAGACAGATTTGAAGTTTTTTTTTTAAACACAATACTTGGATTATTATAAAGGGTAAGGAAACTTAGACTTTTTATAAAAATACTTTTTTTTTTTTTTTTAAGGTAGTTTCCATGCCCAGCATAGAGCCCGTCTGGGGGCTTGAACGCGCAACCCTGAGATCAAGACCTGAGCTGAGATCAAGGGTTGGATGCCTAACTGACTTAACCATCCAGGTGCCCCCCAAATACTTTTTTTTAACATAAAGTTTTTAAGGAAAGAAAAATTTTAGGACTCTTTTTAAATCTATCTAGAATTCTGAAGTGTTATTTTTCATTTCGAAAAACAATTGGATCAAAAGTTTCTAGTTATCACATGATTTACTTTTCTACTGAACGTAACAATTTGTATTTGGATAGTGGTTGGAGATACTGCTCCATGACGTCATTGCTTCTCATTACTGTCCTTCAAGGGGTATTTAGGAGTTCTCTTTAATAGGTGCTGAAGCCCACGTTTAGAGAGGTTAGGTTACTTTACCTGTGCTAATAACTCTGTAGTTAGTGGTAAAACTGGAGTCCTTTTACACTCCCAACTAATGTTCTTTTCACTTGTGTGAAGGTAAATTATTTGGTGTGATATATAGATTTATCCTATATATACATCTATCTAAATGGACACATGTATGCACATATATATTCTGTTATTAAAAGTTGTCATAACTTGTTTTAGCGTGCTCCCAGGTATTGTATATTAAGTTATTTGCTTTGCTTTCTTAGCTTTTTAGTGAAACTGGTTAAGTCAACAAAGTGAGTAAAAGAAAGTCATAGAAAACAAACAGTGTGGCAATTTCTTTGTTAATGTATGTGGTGCACATACCTCCCACAGAACATTCTCCCTTTCATTAGCCAGTGTACTTCTCACTCTTGGACATATCTACCCTCCCACCAGACTCCGATAGGCATGTGGGGGTTAATACCAGTCTCAAGGGAAGCCTGTATTGCATGTGAAGGATGGAAACAGTTTAATCTATGGAAGCCCTTTGCAGACATTTCAGTGAATTGAAATAGTTTCATTAGCTATGTTATCTAGCATTGCACTAAAAGGACCCTTTTCTTCACTATAGATAGGACCACAGATATAAAATTGTGAATTTCCTGTTATTTTTAGATATCTGAAAATACAATTCTGAATGTTTTTCAGATTTAATGTCAGCATCTTTGTTGGTATGTAATGGATAGTCACTCAATTAGTATTTATTAAATGTCACCTTTAGGAATAATGATTTGCAATGTCATGATTTAGGAGTATGTTGAAATCCCAAACGTACATTGTACTAATGTAATTTTTTTCTTTAGTTTTTAAAATGATAATGCATTCACTTCTACGCAGCTGGCAAATCTTAAATGTCAAAGAAAGAGAGGGTAAAACATTTGCTTTTGAAATAGAGAGTTCTTGTTTTTTGAAAGCGTTTTACCCATGTGTGCAGTTATTGAAATAAAATATTTGTACTTGGCACACTTTTCTTCACCAAATGTCACAGTTCAGATCTTTCTTTGGTTAGAGACATTGGGGTAAGTTCCTCTCCTGTTAAGTAGGCACTTAATCTTCAGAGAAATGTGGAGAATGTAGTTGATAATTACTAGATAGAATTTATGTTGTCCTTTTTGTAACACATTATTCTTTACTATGAAGCTGTGGAGGCCTCTTTTTTTTTTTTTTAATATTTATTTTTGAGAGAGAGTAAGAACAGAGTACGAGTGGGGCAGGGACAGAAAGAGGTTGACCCCAGAATCTGAAGTAGGCTCCAGGCTCTGAGCTGTCCACACAGAGCCTGACATGGGGCTTGAACTCATGCACCGCAAGATCGTGACCTTGAGCCGAAGTCAGATGCTCAACCGACTAGCCACCCAGGCTCCCCACAAATTGTTCTTTAAAGAAGAGCATTTATATTTAAAAAAATTTTTTTTAACATTTATTTATTTATGGGACAGAGACAGAGCATGAATGGGGGAGGGGCAGAGAGAGAGGGAGACACAGAATTGGAAACAGGCTCCAGGCTCTGAGCCATCAGCCCAGAGCCCGACGCGGGGCTCGAACTCACGGACCGCGAGATCGTGACCTGAGCTGAAGTCGGACGCTCAACTGACTGAGCCACCCAGGCGCCCCGAGGAGCATTTATATTTTATATTAGTTGTCATAGGGCTTTGTTTAAATTTGCTTCTGGATTCTAGCTTTTTAGTCCAAATTTAGCTATTGGTCACAAAGTTAGCTGTTCACAGAGGAAAGGAGGGTGCACAAATTAATTGTGGTTCTGATTATATTTAATTACCAAGGTTAATGTTTTTGCTCCTCTTCCAGAATTTATATTTCCATATAAAAACTGGTGTATTTCATCAATGTCAAGACAGACATTTTATGCACATTTGAACACCACTGATAGCAGGTTATATCATACGATGTGTGACATTATAATTGATATTGTTACTTTCTTAGTGACACATAAAATAACAGTGTACCTTACCATTCATTCATGGTGCCTAAAATTGGATGAAAATTAGCATAATGTAAATAATGCTGATGATGTAAACTTCACCCAGTTTTGAACTCATGAGTTCACACATCTCCTTTCACTTACTGTTGGCCAGAGATCAAGGCTGAATTTTTACTTACATTGTTAAATTTGGAGAGAGATCTATAACCAGAAATAATGAGGAGATTTGCTATGTTTAATTAAGGAAACTCCCGTCTGGATATGTTAAGGGGTTTGTCTGAGTTTGCAAAGCTGAGGGCTAGTGACTGGCAGGGCCATACGTAGAATCTGCTCATCTTCAGTCCTAGTTTTCCCATCATTTTATCTTTGATGTTTAGAGATGACCGTTGTGAGATTGTCACCGTCCACTACATAGTGACCAGAAGACAGATTTGATGAGGAGCCTTCTCACGTGACCCAGCTCTCAGGCAGGCCCCATACATCTCCACTGGCCGAGGCTCACTTTGTCACTGGAGCACCTGTTGATAGACCTTGTCACTTTGCATGTTCACTGAATGGACTGCCAGTACTTTTCCTCCAGATGAACCAAGTCCAGATTGTGATGGTTCAGGTTTCCATGTCCTGGTTTTTTCTTATCGTTTCACACTCACAGTGCATAGTGTGAAATGGGACAACATAGCACCAACATTTTGTGTTGCTTGAACACTTTCACGGTAGGTAGTACATAATCCTGAGGATATATCTCTGAGTACTCAATATTTTAAAAATCATGCTCAAAGGCCCTGTGATAGCAATAAGTGGCCCCGAGGTAGGAACATGATGCATTTGAGAAAGATTAAGGCTTGTGTTTGAAGTAGGGGAGAGTGTGGGCAGGGCTAGAAACACCTTCATAGACCATCTTCCCGACCTTTGCCCTCATTCTGAGAACCAAGGCAATCTTCTGGAGGTTTTCCTGCTTTGTTTGTTTTATCAGATTTGCTTTTAAAAATATCATTTCTGAAGACTGGATTTTGTGTGTGTTGGGGTGAAGGGCGTGTTGAGAGAGGATGGCTTTTTGCTAGAAAACTGTTAACAGAATTGATTGGGGTGAGAGCCTGAGCGGATGGGAGGAAAGAAAATGGGGACACATGAAAAGACAACTTTGAGAAAATTTGTTGTTCAGGTTTAACCAGATCAGTGAACCCATTTTTCACTTTCATTTTACTCCCGGGTCCCTGAAAACCTCTCTGTTCTCTTACCTTCGCTTTTATCACCCCCAAAGCAACCTGGGTCCCAGGGTCATCATTTCCATTTGGTGCCCGTGAGCACTTCTGCTTGGATTCTTTCCTGTTGTCTCAAACCCTTTCGCAAGCTCACTGGGTCATAATTCCACCTTCTCTTATGTACTCCAAACACTAGCTTTCCCCTAATTCCTTTACTCAGTTATTGGTGCTGTCGTTTCTGGATCCTGCTCCTCCTCCCCCCCCCCCTTTTTTTTTTTTTTTTTTTACCTATCCCCCACCCTGCCTTACAAATGGTCTGAAGTTCAGGACCATTCAGAGACTCAGGTCTTTCTGATTCATCCTCTTATCTCTTGGATTTATTTGGTTCTTTCTCTTCTCACTGTCACTGCCTTCTCATCTTTTGAGTGGGCTGCTCTCTACCTTTTGGTGTTTCAGTTAGAAATGGGGATTATCCTACCTACCCTGAAATTTTGCCAGGAGCATTAATTTAAATGAAATGTGCCAAACATGTAACAGCGTGCTTTGCCACTACTGGATTTTCTGGGCTGCCCATTCCTACTCACAAGTTTATCTCCCTGGCTCCAGTGTTTAGCCACAGCCTTTTGTTTTTATCCTGCTGTCGGTTATCTCCTTTTTAAGCTCCTTCAATTTTCTTTTTCCTTCTTTTTTTTTTTTTTTTTTAAATTTTAGTTTATTTATTTTGAGAGAGCAAGCAGGGTAGAGGGAGAGAGAGAGGGGAGAGGGAGAATCCCAAGCAGCCTCCACACTGTTAGCTGACGTGGGCTCAGTCCCACAAATCGTGAGATCATGACCTGAGCCGAAATCAAGAGTCAGATGCTTAACTGACTGAGCCACCCAGGCGCCGCCCCTCCTTCAGTTTTTCTTCATTGCCTACAGTGTAACCAGACCTCCTTAACGTCTCAGGCCAGGCCCCAGATCTTTTTTTTTTTTTTTTCAGTATATGAAATTTATTGTCAAATTGGTTTCCATACAACACCCAGTGCTCATCCCAAAAGGTGCCCTCCTCAATATCCATCCCCCACCCTCCCCTCCCTCCCACCCCCCATCAACCCTCAATTTGTTCTCAGTTTTGAAGAGTCTCTTATGCTTTGGCTCTCTCCCACTCTAACCTCTTTTTTTTTTTTTTTCCTTCCCCTCCCCCATGGGTTTCTGTTAAGTTTCTCATGATCCAGATAAGAGGGAAACCATATGGTATCTGTCTTTCTCTGTATAGCTTATTTCACTTAGCATCACACTCTCCAGTTCCATCCACGTTGCTACAAAGGGCCATATTTCGTTCTTTCTCATTGCCACGTAGTACTCCATTGTGTATATAAACCACAATTTCTTTATCCATTCGTCAGTTGATGGACATTTAGGCTCTTTCCATAATTTGGCTATTGTTGAGAGTGCTGCTATAAACATTGGGGTACAAGTGCCCCTATGCATCAGTACCCCTGTATCCCTTGGGTAAATTCCTCGCAGTGCTATTGCTGGGTCATAGGGTAGGTCTATTTTTAATTTTCTGAGGAACCTCCACACTGTTTTCCACAGTGGCTGCACCAGTTTGCATTCCCACCAACAGTGCAAGAGGGTTCCCGTTTCTCCACATCCTCTCCAGCATCTATAGTCTCCTGATTTGTTCATTTTGGCCACTCTGACTGGCGTGAGGTGATATCTGAGTGTGGTTTTGGTTTGTATTTCCCTGATAAGGAGCGATGTTGAGCATCTTTTCATGTGCCTGTTGGCCATCCGGATGTCTTCTTTAGAGAAATGTCTATTTGTGTTTTCTGCCCATTTCTTCACTGGATTATTTGTTTTTTGGGTGTGGAGTTTGGTGAGCTCTTTATAGATTTTGGATACTAGCCCTTTGTCCGATATGTCATTTGCAAATATCTTTTCCCATTCCGTTGGTTGCCTTTTAGTTTTGTTGGTTGTTTCCTTTGCTGTGCAGACGCTTTTTATCTTCATAAGGTCCCAGTAGTTCATTTTTGCTTTTAATTCCCTTGCCTTTGGGGATGTGTCGAGGAAGAGATTGCTACGGCTGAGGTCAGAGAGGTCTTTTCCTGCTTTCTCCTCTAGGGTTTTGATGGTTTCCTGTCTCACATTCAGGTCCTTTATCCATTTTGAGTTTATTTTTGTGAATGGTGTGAGAAAGTGGTCTAGTTTCAACCTTCTGCATGATGCCGCCCAGTTCTCCCAGCACCATTTGTTAAAGAGACTGTCTTTTTTCCATTGGATGTTTTTTCCTGCTTTGTCAAAGATGAGTTGGCCATACGTTTGTGGGTCTAGTTCTGGGGTTTCTATTCTATTCCATTGGTCTATGTGTCTGTTTTTGTGCCAATACCATGCTGTGTTGATGATTACAGCTTTGTAGTAGAGGCTAAAGTCTGGGATTGTGATGCCTCCTGCTTTGGTCTTCTTCTTCAAAATTACTTTGGCTATTCAGGGGGCCAGGCCCCAGATCTAATCCCATCCTTCACACCTTTACTGTTGGCTCTCACAAGCCTCCCTTACTTCTTACATCCACATTGGATGGCTGGATGTTGTCCCAAAACCCCATTTTGGCTTTGCTTTTGTGGTTTTTGAGTCAGAGGGCCCATTTCTCCTTTCTCCTTATCCTCTAATTGTTTAAAACAATGAGCCAAAATGGGGCACTTGGGTGGTTAAGTCAGTTAAGCTTCTGACTTTGGCTCAGGTCATGATCTGAGCTCGTGAGTTTGAGCCCCGTGTCGGGCTCTGTGCTGACAGCTCAGAGCCTGGAGCCTGCTTCAGATTCTGTGTCTCCCTCTCTCTTTCTGCCCCTCCCCCACTCATGTTCTGTCGCTGTCTCTCAAAAATAAATAAACATTAAAAATAAAACATTGGGCCAAAAATTTATTACATAGTTGGTAGCAATATTATGTATGTATTTATATGTACATGTATATATACACGTATGTGTAAATGTGTTTATATAAATATGCACATATCTCACAAGCCGATTTTCATCACAAAGTGCAGGTGGCATCAGGTCAGCTCTGCCATCTCTTAGACATACTACTCTGTTGGGGAAATAAAAGTCTCCCAACTTGGTGTGTTTGCGTCTGTTAAATGTACTGGGGTTCAAATGGACGGTATTTGCCCTAGTGCTTTGTAAAGTCCTGGGCCTGAACTTAATTATGACCCAGGTAGAGCACTTCTTTGAGAAGAACTGAGATAACTCACCCAGATTCTTTGCTTTCGTATGGAATTTAAGGAATTTAGGTATATGGCCAGTTAGCAGGATTAGGGAAAAAATTATCATTTGGTGGGTGGCAGTCCTTTATGTACGTTATGTCATTTGATCCTTGAACCCCCATGAGATAAGTAGGTATTTTACAGGCGAGAATATTGAGGACTAGAGAGAGGTGGGTGGTTGCCCCAGATCTAAAGCTTGTTAGGCTCTCCTAGCAGTCGGGCTCTGCAGCAGACAGTGGGCGGCTGAGCAACCAACCGTGTGTGCTTCAGCTTTTGTCAGCCCTGGTTTCTTTTCTTAACACCCATTATTGTCCAGGCCAGAGACTATTTTACTGTAGATGGTTTGGGAAAAAGTTTTAGTTCAGCATACGTGTTCATCCTAGTGTTTATGTTCTTTCCCTTTCTCTCCTGGATGGTATTTCTGTGTAAACATCATTGTGGCCATAAAAATATTTGGCTTTCTGTTGTGCTTATTTTCTCAGGGGTTATGAAGTGTACTATGTGTATGCAGTGCATTTAAACTAGACAGAAAGCAAATGTTTATTTAGTGGAATAGGAAAGAAATGAAATTCATGGCATATATGTGCATATTCTTTTTTTTTTAAGTTTATTTATTTATTTTGAGAGAAAGAGTGTGTGAGTGGGGGAGGAGCAGGGAGGGAGGGAGGGGGAGAGAGAGAGAGAGAGAGAGAGGGAGAGGGAGAGGGAATCCCAAACAGGCTCCACACTGTCAGTGCAGAGCCCAACATGGGGCTCGAACTCATGAACTGTGAGATCATAACCTGAGCCAAAATCAAGAGTTGGAAGCTTAACTGACTGAGCCACCCAGGTGCCCCCAATAAATGCTTATTCTTTAAAAAAATTTTTTTTATGTTTATTTTGAGAGAGAGAACAAGTGAGCAGAGGGAGGGGCAGAGAGAGATGGAGAGAGGGAGGATCACAAGCAGGCTCCGCACGTCAATGCCCAGCCTCACGCAGGGCTCAAATTCATGTGAGGTCATGAGCTCAGCCGAAATCAAGAGCCGGAGGCTTAACCGACTGAGCCACTCAGGCGCCCTTAAATGCATGTTCTTAATATATTATCACTTCTATGTATCTGGAGTCCTATATAAATCAAAATCAAGGATTTTGCTTCCTTGAGTCTGGGGGCAGTGGTGGTGGTAGTGGGAATAAGGTCAGCTGCAACAGCTAGCATTTGTAGAGCTGTTACCATGTATGTATATGTGTTACATTTGTTATATAATGTTACATGCATGTTTCTAAGGGCTTCGCTTGTATTAGCTTTTTAAAACCTCTCCATAAACCTCAGAGATGGTGGTATTATCTCCATTTTATAAATGAGGAAATCGAAGCACAGAGAGGGTAGGAAACTTACCTAAGGTCACACAGCTAGGATACATACTACACTGTCTTGGCAGTTCTCAATCTGAGTTAATTCAAATTTGTATCGTTAACCACTTAAATACATGACTGAAATGTTTCTCCATTACTGTTATTGTTTCCTTTCCTGGGGCTTGAACTCAGTGTGCTTTTTTAGGGGCACTGGTAATTATTTTCAAAGTAAAATTATTTTTTTAAAGATTTTTTAAAGATTATTTTCAAAGTAAAAATGACCAGGCCTAGCGGAGTTCTATATAAATCACTGGAATTACTGAGTTATACTCAAGGAACTAAGGCAGTCCTTCTCACTATGTATTATTAACAATAGTATTTTTAAAATTCGGGTATGAAAATGTTACGCATTCAGGAAGGTGCTTTAATTCTGTAAGATATTGAAATGGAAAAATTCGTGTGTTTAAATGCTGGCTGGTGGAGTACTGCTTTCAGTTACAGCAGATATGGAATATCTAAATGGTTTGGCAAGAAAAGATAAAGCAAACATTTTTTCCTATTTAGCAAGCAGTAATTCTGGATTCAGAAGTGGTATTTTGCAGGAAGAAAGTTTGCGTTGACAGAGACAGAATGTTCTTGTAAATTTGAGAAAATTTTTATTAGCGAAGAAATACTGTGGATGCTGTGTAATGAGTCTTAATGCCTTTATGTTAAAGTCAGTATTCCCTCCGCCCCCCCCCCCTTTTTTGTTTTTTAGCTCTGAAAAGGACATGGATGAAAATGAAAGCAACCAATCTCTGATGACAAGCAGCCAGTATCCTAAAGAAGCAGTAAGAAAACGCCAAAATTCAGCACGGAGCTCTGTAGGAAGTGATTCTTCTAGGTTTTCCAGGAAAAGTTTCAAATTGGATTACAGACTAGAAGAAGATGTAACTAAATCAAAGAAAGGAAAGGATGGCAGATTTGTCAACCCTTGGCCAACTTGGAAAAATCTCTCTGTTCCAAATGTTCTTAGATGGCTGATAATGGAGAAAGATCACAGCAGTGTTCCGTGTTCCAAAGAGGTAGCGTTTGGTTTTTCTGGGGGGCTGTGTATTTTGGGGGGCTCTTATTATCACTTAATTTTGCTGTGAATTGTATCATGACACTCAAGTTAGTTAACTGAGTTCCTTTTATATGATAAGGCATAGGGCTAAGTTCTGAGAAGAAAAAGTGAATAAAGTGTCCTCAAGTTCATAACTTATCAACAAAGTATGTATATGAATAACCACTCTGATCTGGTGGCAATTGGGGTAGGAATCGAGTGCTTTAGAAGTACAGGATGAATGGATAAATAAGATGTGATATACATATATAATACATACAGTCAGTGGAATACTACTCAGCAGTGGAAAAGAATGAAATCTTGCCATTTGCAACAACATGGATGGAACTGGAGGGTATTATGCGAAGTGAAATAAGTCAGTCAGGGAAAGACAGGTATCATATGTGCTCACTCATGTGGAATTTGAGAAACTTAACAGAAGACCATGGGAGAAGGGAAGAAAAAAAATAGTTACAAACTGAGAGGGAGGCAAACCATAAGAGATTCTTAAATACAAAGAACAAACTGAGGGTTGATGGGGGAGGGAAGGGGGAAATGGGCATTGAGGAGGGCACTTGTTGGGATGAGCACTGGGTGTTGTACATAAGCGATAAGTCAAGGGAATCTACTCCCAAAGCCAAGAGCACACTGTATACTCTGTATGTTAGCCAACTTGACAATTAAAAAAAAAAAAAAAGGACAGGAAAGGAAGCGGTGGATCCGAGCTGGTAGGGCTGGAGATGGCTTTTCAGAGGAGGCAATTTGATATTTGAGCCGGGCCTAAAAAGATAAAAAGTATTTTGGCAGTGGTTTTCAGGTGGATGATGGCATGAACAAGGCCATGGAGGTGAGAATGTGCATGGCATGTCCCATCAAGTAGTAACCTGATGTGTGTTTGCCCAGAGTGCTTGGCTTTTCGTCCTTGGACACGGCTGCTAAAACTGTGAAAGGAATCTTCGGATAACCTTTCCAGACCTTAAACAATTGGCAGTAGGTCACGGACCTTTAAATAAATGATATTTACCTAGGGTGAAACTTTATTTTTTTTTTTTAAGTTTAGTTTCTTATTTTGAGAGAGAGAGCATTCATGTGCAGGGGAGGGGCAGAGAGAGAGAGGGGAGAAAGAGAATCACAAGTAGACTCCTGCTGTCAGCACAGAGCCTGATGCGGGGCTTGAACTCACAAACTGTGAGATCATGACCTGAGCCGAGATCAAGAGTGGGAGGCTTAACCGACTGAGCCACCCAGGTGCCCCTTTAGGATGAAACTAATTAACATTTGGCATACAGTTTATTAGATCAGTGTGATTACATTTGGCAGGGAGTGGGTGGCTCCCAATTGCAGGAGCTGTTTCTTGCCCCCTCTTTTTTCTTATTTTCTTGCTTCTCTCTACCACCTGTCTCCTTTGGCTTCTCTTTTCTACCAACCTCTGCCCTACAAGGCTTTGGAGGAAGTGGAGAGAGAGAGAGAGAACTTGGGAGTGGGGGACAAGATGAAAAGAGTGGGAGGCATCCTTGAAGGCTTGATCTGCAGTGGGAAAGACAACAGGGGGAGTGGCTGCTTGTGGTGGTGGTGGTAGATCCTTGGGTAAGTGTGTCTTTCTTTTTAAGGACATGGGATTTAAAAACGGTATTAACACTTTGATGCTAAGGAGTGTTCACAGTATTAATCCTAGTTAACAGAGTTGATTAATATGATTAATGCTTTTCTGACACCTTGTTAGAATGAGGCAGGCTGGGCATTAATAGATAAAACCGTATTACGTGTTTCAACTTTGAGGCCGGGAGGAACAAGAAGCCTCCCCCCCCCCCCCCCTTGTTTTTTCCTTCTGAAGAAGCCATATGAAGAGCAACATGGAAGGGTGTTGTGAAGAGGAGGGGTAGGGCAGGGGGCTACCTGTTTGGGGTAAATTTCCTACTGGTTTTGAGCCACAGCTTCTAAAACTGCAGAGGCAAGCTGTGGTAATTTTAGATTTGTTTCATTTCATATGGGAAGTGAGCGATCACACGAAGGCAGAAATACATCTGTGTGTTCTAAGGATTTGGAGATATTCTAGAAACTGGGTTGAACGAGAACTTGCCAGGCTAGTGGTTCTGAAGCTCTTTTCAACCCTGGCCCCTTTTGAATGTCTGATGAAAGCTGTAGACCTTATGTGGACATAAACACATTGCCTTTTACTGTAATTTCAGTGAGTTCATGGGTTCTCTCAAGCCTTTCCTCATTCATTCACTCATCCATTCATTTAGTTACTACTTACTTATTTAACATTTTTTAATGTTTATTTTTGAGAGAGAATGAGAGACTGAGCATAAGTGGGGGAGGGGCAGAGAGAGAGAGGGAGATACAGAATCCGAAGCTGTCACAGAGCCTGACACAGGACTCAAACCCAGGGACTGTGAGATCATGACCTGAGCCGAAGTTGGACGCTTAACTGACTGGGCCACCTAGGCGCCCCTCATTTAGTTACTATTTATTGAGCACCTGCTGTGTGAGCACACAGTTCTAGGCAGTAGAGGGAGACCCTTGAACAAAGCAGAAAGACACTGGCATTCTTGGACTTTGGGTTCAGTGGAAGAGAGAAATAGTAAACAAATGGGTAAAATATGTATTAAAATATGACTAGTGCTTTGAAGAATAACAAAGCAGAGAAAGGAATTAGGGTGGAGATGGGAACTACATTCTTTAATGAAGTGTAAACTTTTTTTTTAAAGGCAGAATTGTTTAACTGAAGTATGGTTGACATATACTATTAGTTTGAAATGTGTGACACAGTGATCTGACAGTTATATACATTACTCAGCGCTCACCATGATAAGTGTAGTTACCCTCTGTTACAGTACAAAATTATTACAGAGGGCACCTGGTGGCTTAGTTGGTTAAGCATCTGACTTCAGTTCAGCTCATGATCTCACGGTGCCTGAGTTCGAGCCCCACGTCATGCTCTGTGCGGACAGCTCGGAGCCTGGAGCCTGCTTCACATTCTGTGTCTCCCTCTCTCTCTGCCCCTCCTCTGCTCATGCTCTCTCTCTCTAAAATAAACCTTAAAAAACTTTAAAAAAATTATTATGATATTATTGACAGTATTCCCTATGTTGTACTTTTCATTTCTGTAACTTAGTTTATTTTATAACTGGAAGTTTGTACCTCTCAATCCCCTTTACCCATTTCACCCAGTACCCTACACACACCCCTTCCGACAACTGCCAGTTTGTTCTCTGTGTGTAGGAGTCTTTCTTTTTTAAATTTACTTGTTACGTTTTTTAGATTCCACATAAGGTAAAATCATACGGTGTTTGTCTTTCTCTGTCTAACTTATTTCACATAACATAGTGCCCTCAAGGTCCGTCCATGTTATCATTCTTTTTTATGGAGGGGTGATATTCCATGGTGTATATATAACACATCTTCTTTAACCACTCATCCATTTTTTTTTAAGCCAGGGTTTATTCTTACTTAAAACTAAGAGTCTTTAAAATACCCAAAGCCAGAAGAATTTCCAGGTTTGAGATGGTATCACAGTCAGGTGATGGCTGCTGCTTCCTCTTTTTCTAAAGCCTCAGAAGGATCCTGGGCAATTTTTCTCGAAAATGTTTCTGGTCTGAAAGCTGATGCCTAGTTTGCTTCATACATCAATCCAGTGAGGAAGAAAAGCACAGTGCCAGTAACAGTCGTCATTGCGAGAGAAACACCTCTAGGTTCCCCCTCGTTTCCACATACAGCTAAGAACTAGATCAGATGCATGTTGACTTTTCTTATTTTCATATGTAACTAAAGCCCCATGTTTAATCCCTTTACATTGGCAAAATTACTAACTTTTACCAACTTTTAAATATGATAGTCTTCCACGTTTTCCAGAAAACCACCCCCTAGACATGAAGAATACCTGCTTCAGATGATTGGGTCCACTCAGAATGTAATCCGATTCTGGAAATTGTTTTTGTTAGACATTGGGGGGCTAAAGTTTAGTGAAATAAAACTTCAAATTATTATTTTGGAAGGAGACAGGATAATATACACATAGGGTTATAATTACTATATATTAGGCAGTTTATATCATTATAACATGTATCATAACGTATGTTAATATGTTATAATGATATAACCTGTAATTTACAGGTCTAAGTAAAATGAAAATTGGTCATTAACAAAGCTAAACCATTCAGTTGGCTAGTCAGAAAATCATTTCTTTAACTTGGACCATTTCTGATACTTGCCTTTTCTGGGCAGCATGCCAGTTCACAGGCTTCACGCTGTTGAGACGCTGTCATTGCTTTGGGTTGTTGGAAAGCTCAGTGACTTTGTCTGGTTATTGTTGATTATAGTTACCAGAGTCCAGGGCGGGGGAGGGGGAAGAGACAGTTGGAGAATTTCAAAGAAGGAGGGAGGCAGAATGTCCTGAGGTTCACTGGTTGGGGGAGGCTGTCCTTACCAGTCACTACTATAGAAGTGACTAAGGGACGGTCACATTGGAGTATGAGACAAACATGGAACTGAGAAAACGCATCCTGGACTGGTAGGAAAAGTGGGATACCCGGAGTCCAGAAACCAGGCTCAGGTTCAGGATACCTCACTGAGTACTTGACTTTATTTCTATCACAGATCCTCAAGGCACTTTTTTTGTGTGTGTGTGTGGGGGGGCTTGTTTTGTTTTGTTTTGTCCATAAGGTTAGGATAAGACAGTTTAGTCCCTAGGATTTTGAGATTCACATGACACATGAAAGTACTTTGAAAATATAATACACTCTTTAGATGTAAAATATGGAAGAATAGAGTGGTGCCCTTTGAAAAAAAAGAAAAACATCAATTCTATTTCTGCTGTAGTATGCTAACATGTTGCTTTTTTATCTTTATAAAAATTACATGTATACAGAGTTTCTAAAAAGGCATGGTGCTGAAAGGCTTATTAGACAAATACCATTCCTCAAACAAGCCCCTGTAACCTGTCCCCCCTCTCTGAAGGCAACAGCTTACAGACCTTTAAGTTGTTTCCTTGGGAGCTTACCTTCGTCTTTTATTTATTTTAACTTTATTGTAGTAAGAACACTTAACACGAGATCTACCCTCTTAATTTTTCTTTTGAAAATAGTTATTTTTGAGAGAGAGCAGGCTCTGCACTGTCAGCATAGGGGCCAATGTGGGGCTCAATACTACGAACCGTGAGATCGTGACTTGAGCCAAAATCAAGCAGACTCTCAACTGAGCCCCCCCAGACGCCCTACCCTCTTGAATTTTTAAGTGTGCAAAACATTATTGGTGACTGTAGGCACAGTGTTGTAACAAGCAAGTCTCTAGGGCTTGTTCATCGTGCTCAACTGAAACTTTAGGCCTGGCAATAGAAACTGCACATTTCCCTCTCGTCCCAGCCTCTGGTAACCATCATTCCACTTTTTGATTCTGTGAATTTAACTACTTAGATATTAACGTGTGGAACCAAGCAGTGTTTCTGTGTTCCTTCATGTTTAGTGTCAAATTTAACTCCCTCTGTACCCCTCCCGTCTCTCTCCCACAGGCCTGCTTGACCTCTTTATACGCGACGGTGACTGTATCACTGTGATGAACCCAGTCATGGACCGTAGCCATGTCTCCTTTCTTAATATGCTCTTTCCCCCCGAGGTTAGCAATGCCTCATTTTTCACCTGCTTAACTTTGTATGTATTTATGACTGATTATTTCCCTCCTTCTCATTCCTTCTCAACAGCTTTCCTGAGGAGAGACTGTAAGCTGGTTTCCTAGCACTGGGTTCTTTCTGGGCTGACAGCCCTCCCGCTTCTCTGCAAGCTTCCATTCTGGAGTCTCCCTTCACCACCATCCTGGACCCCACTGCCTCTTCAGTGCTGGCTCTGTCTCCTGCACCCCACTTGTTCCTCTTTCTTGAACAGGTTCTCATTTTGGTGGAGCACCTTCTTTTTTTTTTTTTTTTTTTTTTTAATGTTTGTTTATTCTGGGGGCAGAGAGCTCATGGGCGGGGAAGGGGCAGAGAGGGAGGGAGATAGAGGGTACAAAGCAGGCTCCACGCTGACACAGAAAGCCCAGTGCTGGCCTCCAACTGATGAACTGTGAGATCGCAACCTGACCTGAAGTTGGACACTTAACAAACTGAGCCGCCCAGGCACCCTGGTGGAGCACATTCTTAATCAGTTTCCTGAGAAAAGGGTGCATGGAAAGTCAGGTTTTTGAGAACTTGATTGTCTGAAGTATCTTTATTATAATTTTTTTTTTTTTTTGCCATTTTTAAGTTGTAGTTGACACACAATGTTTATTAGTTCCAGGTGTACAAATGCAGTGATTTGACAACTCTATATGTTATGCTGTGCTCCCATATCATTGACTGTAATACCTTACATTATACCTTTTGTTCCTGTGGTTTATTCCATAACTGGAAGCCTGAATCTCCCTTTCTCCTTTACCCATTTTGCCCATCCTCCCAACCCTCTCCCCTCTGGAAACCATCAGTTTGTTCTCTGTATTTATGGGTCTGTTACTGCTTTTTGTTTGTTTATTCATTTGTTTTTTAGATTCTACATACAAAGAAATCATGTGATAGATGGCTTTCTCTGACTTACTTAGCATAATACCCTCTGGGTTCATCCATGTTGTAAATGGCAAGATCTCTTTCTTTTCTAAGGTTGATTAATAATCCATTATATATATATACCTAATATATATATGTATTATATATATGTACATGTATATATATAAATATAATATGTATTCTACATTTTCGTTGTCTGTTTATCGACACTTAGGTTGCTTCCATTTCTTGGCTATTGTAAATACTGCAGTAAACATAGGGGTGCATATATCTTTACAAATTCATGTTTTCATTTTCTTTGGGTATATACCCAGTAGTGGTGTTACTGGATTGTATGATATTTCTATTTTTAATTTTTTAAACAACCTCCACACTGTTTTCCACAGTGCATCAATTTACATTGCCACCAACAGTGTATGAGCATTCTCTTTTTTCCAAATCCTTGCCAGTGTTTTTTATTTTTTCTTTCTTTCTTTTTATTTTTATTTTTTAAGTAATCTCTACAGTATGGGGCTCAAACCTACAACCCGGAGATCAAAAGTCACATGCTCCCCTGACTGAGCCAATCAGGCACCTCTTGTTATTTTTTGTCTTTTTCACTTTAACCATTCTCACAGATGTGAGGTGATATCTCGTTGTGATTTGATTTGTATTTCCCTGACGATTAGTGATGTTGAGCATCTTTTCATGTGTCTGCTGGTATCTGTATGTCTTTGGAAAAATGTCTATTCAGATTCTCAGCCCATTTTTAAATTGGATTATTTTCTTGGTGTTGAGCTGTATTCTTATATATTTTGGATATTAACCCTTTGTCCGATATATCATTTGCAAATATCTCTTCCCATTCAATAGGTTGCCTTTTCATTTTGTTGATGGTTTTCTTCACTGTGGAAAAGCTTTGTTATTTTGGTTTAGTCCCAGTAGTGTATTTTTACTCTTCTTACCCTTGCCTGAGGAGACACATTTAGAAAAATGTTGCTAAGGCAGATGTCCAAGAGATTACTGCCTATATTTTCTTCTAGGAGTTTTATGATTTCAGGTCTCACATTTAGGTCTTTAATCCATTTTGAATTTATTTTTGTGTCTGGTGGAAGAAAGTGGTCCAGTTTCTTTCTTTTCCATGTAGCTGTCCAGTTTTTCCAACACCATTTGTTGAAGAGACTTTCTTTTCTGCATTGCATATTTTTGTCTCCTTGGTCATACATTAATTGACCATATAAGTGTGGGTTTATTTCTTGGTTCTGCTATTCTGTTCTCTTGCTCTGTGTGTCTGTTTAGTGCCAGTGCTATACTGTTGTGAGTGCTGCAGCTTTGTAGTTTATCTTGAAAGCTGTTCCCATCTGTGCTGTCAAGGTGGAGGGCAAATGTTAACTGGGGGGCTCACTTGCCTCTCAGACCCAGAACATTCTGGTATTTACTCACTGTTTGGCCAGAGTAGTTAGGGACTGGCTCCTTTAAATTCTAGTTGTCCTTTTCACCCTGTCTGTGCCCCATGCTCCCCTCTCTCAATACCATCCCTCCTTCCCACTGCAGTCCACAGTGAGCAGGGTGGGAGTTCCCTTCATGACTGTCTCCCTCTCTCTTTCTGTTCTCTGTGGTCCCTCTTTCATTGTGCAGAAGCTGTTGGGTCAGCCCTCAGTTCTTTGGGAGGAATTGCTCTAAAAATAGGTGTAGATTTGGGATGGCCCTGGAGGAGGTAACCATTCTTGGAACAGAACTGTGTTTCTGTTCTCATTCTTATTGGTAGTATGGGTGTAGAATTTTTGTTTGGAAACCGTTTTCTCTCAGAATTTCAAAGTATTACCTCCATGACATTCTTTGTAGTATTGCTGTAGAGAAGTTCAGTGCCAGTCTTGAACCTTTGTTTGCCCTGTATTTCCCCTGTAGAAACTTTGAGGATCATCTCTTTTTTTGAAACTTCTCCCAAGTTGTGTTTTACTTATTGATCATGCTCGATGCCTCGTGATGTGAACTTTCAGATGGGAAAGTTTGTTTCTTTCAGTTCTAGGAAAAGTTGAGTATTCTTTGAAAATTTCCTTTCCTCATCCTTTTAATTTATGAAACAACTACTAATTAGGTTGTGGATCACCTAGATCAGTTCTCTGTAGTTTTCTTTTTCTTTTTCCTGTATTTCATCATTTTTTTTTTGCATTCTCGCAGATTTCCTGACAATTCATTTTTAAATACTTTAGTATGTGTTTCAGAGTTTTAAGAGGTAGTAACAATGTCAAAATTTGAGATTCTTTAAAAAAAAAAAAAAGAAAATACAAATACCTTATGATCTTAACTATGCATAGAAATAGGACTGTGTCTAAAGATAGCATAATGTTAACAGTGGTTATAATCTCTGCAAACGGATGTATGGATGGCTACTCTTCTTTATATTTTACTGGATTTTCCAAACATTTTATGAAAGGTATTTTCTTTTATAATCAAGGAGAAGTTTAAAAATATTAAGCCATTCTGATGGATCTAGTACGCCTGCTACACATAGCATGGCAAAAATATAAAACATTACCATTGATAATTGAGGTATTTTGGTAACATCCGTCTCTGTTCCGTGTTAACATAATATCGGCAAAATAAATGTGAAAAAGAAAAATAGTTTTTATTTAAATCAGAGTTGCAAAGCAAAACTGTGAATTTCCTCAGTAAAAAGATACTTTCAGTCGGAAGAAAAGGCTTAACTAAATTCTTTAAATGTAATTATTTTTAAAAACATTTTAGCAGATTTGCATCATCTCTCATGCACACACATATTCTTAAAATAATTATTAAGAATATGGGTTTCATTGTTTTAAAGTTCATGAGTAAAAGTTATGCCATGGAGAAAGCTATGGTTTAATGAAAAGGTAGGGTCTTTAGAGCCAGGAAGACCTCAGTTCCGATCCTGAGTGAGTGTGCATGCGCTTGCTGTGTGCCCTGGGCCACCTTCTTAGTGACCCCTCCCCCTCCATATGGGTATCTGTAAAATGGCAGTGATATCTCCTTCATTAGAGTTAGATGACAGAACCCACCTAGGCATCTGGCAAAGAATAGTGGTTGAATGAATGTTAGGATTTTTCCCTTTCCTAAAGAAAAGTAAATATTAACTAGTATCCTGGTTAATTATGGGCCTAGGGATTTTCCCAGTTGCAGCTTTAAAAAGCAAGGCCAGGGGCGCCTGGATGGCGCAGTCGGTTGGGTGTCCGACTTCAGCCAGGTCACGATCTCGCGGTCCGTGAGTTCGAGCCCTGTGTTGGGCTCTGGGCTGATGGCTCAGAGCCTGGAGCCTGTTTCCGATTCTGTGTCTCCCTCTCTCTCTGCCCCTCCCCCGTTCACGCTCTGTCTCTCTCTGTCCCCAAAATAAATAAAAACGTTGGAAAAAAAAAAAAAAAAAAAAAAACAAGGCCAGCCAAGAAAGTCCTAACCTAGTAAAGAAAATGCCAAGCGAGTGCTTGGTTTCTTCAAATAAGAATTTCCCTACCCCCATCTACGTGCTTTTTTTTAACTTTAATAAAATCTTAAATAATAATAAAGTAATCTCTGTACCCAACATGGGGCTCAAACTTAAAACCCTGAAATCCGTATTCACATGCCCTACCAACTGAGCCAATCAAGTGCCCCTCTAACTGCTTTTTCAAACTCTGATTATCAGGGGGTGCCTGGCTGGCTCATGCCAGGCGGTAGAACATGTGATTCTTGATCTCAGGGTCATGAGTTCAAGCCCCATGTTGGACATGGAGCCTGCTTTAAAAAAATTGTAAAAACACCAACTCTCATTAGGACATAAAAGTTATTTTTTCTTTTTTTTGAATCTCAGTTGTTGACTGATTATTATGGACATAGTGTTAGAGATCAGATTCTTTAAGGTGGTCTTTTGTGATGAGCTGAGAAACCATATGGCGTGCAGAAACATGGTGTGATTGCTTAATTCAGATGTCTTGTCAGTACTTTGCTTTAAAAAAAAAAACAGCTTAGGTGAGCTATAATTCATATACTCTACAGCTGACCTGTTTTAAATGTACAGTTCAGTGGTTTTCAGTACACTCCGAGTTGTGCAACCATTCCCACATTTAATACATTTTCATTACCCCCAAAAGAAACCTCATGTCCTTACTCAGCAGCTCCTACTTCTCTTACCCTCCTGCATCCCCTGGAAATCACGCATCTATCTTCTGTCTCTATGGACTTGCCTCTTGTGGACATTTCATATAAATAGGATCATACAGTCTGTGGTCTTTGGTGACTGGCTTCTTTCAGCACTTTACCTGTTAATCTTCTGTTTAGAGAGCAAGGTGAGGCGGCCAGAGGTGCTCTGCTAAAGGTTTAGTCAGAAGATACTGTGGCTTTTAAAACTTAGGGCAAAGGGGCGCCTGAGTGGCTCAGTTGGTTAGGCATTCCACTTCGGCTCAGGTCATGATCTTGTGGTTCGGGAGTTTGAGCCCACATATTGGGCTCTGTGCTGACAGCTCAGAGCCTGGAGCCTGCTCTGGATTGTATGTCTCCCTCTCTCTCTGCCCCTCCCCTGCTTGCACGCACGCTCGCTCTCTCTTCAAAAATAAGCATAAATAAAATTTTTTTAATTAATAAAAAAAAAAATTTAGAGCAAAAAAGAGGTGCACCTGTTCTCAGGGAATTTTATTACAGATATTTTGATGCACTATTTAAACATGATGCTGCTTAAGATTTTTTAAATGGTTTTAATAACAATTCAAGTTCTACATTGAAAAAATGCAATTGAATGAGTTTTGACTTGTTTATATATTCATGAAAAGATTACAGGATGATGTACATCCTGTCATCTCCAATAGTTGCCTTGTATCCCTAGTAATCCATCTCTTATCCCTGGGCTGGTACTTGTGGCTTTTTTTTTTTAATATGTATTAAATAGAAAATTAGGACTGACTTAGGAGTCCGTGGTGGGAGATAGTATGTGTGGAGGCCAGCGGGCTGACCTTGTGTGACTGTCATCACTATTTGTTTTCTCCTCTGTAAAGTAGCATTAGTTAACAGGAGCTGCCTGCAGTATTATGGTTGGTCCTAAATTAAACATTTTTAATGAAGTAGTTAGTATGGTGACTAACACTCCATAAATGGTAGCTCTTGTTAGTGTTATTTTGTGTTATACTAAAGTACTTGACATATTGGATGATTCATCACCATCACTACTATGGTGCCTAGTGTGACGCCTAATACACGGTAGATACTCAGTTTATATTAATTCTCTCCCTTTTCCCTCATTGTTGATAAGTATACCACATGACATTTGTTACTGTTCAGTAGCCCTAACTCCTACCAACTTTGAGAACAGATCTGAAAATTTTCCACTCATTCATCCAACAGATTTTGTCGAGCACATGATGTGTTTGTCCCTGCACTGTGCATTGTGCCCTGTGGATGGTTCCAGGTTGAGTAAGACGTGAGATACATCCTGTATACGCCCATCCAGGGTTTGGGCAGAATATCCATGGATGGTGCATGAACAGAGTGGGGTGGAAGTTGAGTGGCTGGAGTGATTGTCCCGGTCTGTGGAGACTTGGTGTTGGCCCCGTGAAGGGTATGTAGTTAAAGGTCTCAAAGGGATCAGAGGGAAGGCATTTTAACCTGAGAAATGGGTTCAGTATTGTGCAGGGCTCCCGAGCTCTATCTGGGAGCAGGAATCAGTCCCAGTGTCGGTGGGACACAGCCCTGCAGGAGTTGGGTGAGACACAGCTGGAGAGGAAGACTGGGGGAGTCCACCGCAGGCTTCCTCCTGGGCCGAGGAGGGGAGTCGTGTTTTGTCAGTCAGTAGAGAGCCTGTAAAGATGTTCCAGAAAGGGAGACAGTTGTATGGTAAGTAGACTATTTTTGAGGTGGCTCTGGTGTATGGATTGAGTTTGACAGTAAGACAGTTTAGTGATCAAGGAAATGGGTAAAAATACAGAGTTGGTGCCTGATTGTTTGTCCAGGTTGTGGTTTCTTTCCCCTTCCGGAATACTTGCAGAGTGTTTACGGTGTGCCAGCTGCTCCTGATGTGGTTGGTCCCCATCACAATGAAGTGTAGGTACAATTATACTCCTTTTTCAGATGGGGAAACTAAGGGTTAGGGTGGCTTAGAGGGTGTTTGCATTGCCCTCCACCTCTGCTGCTCCTTCTCTTCCCCTGTCGGGACCCTTTTCCCATTCAGACCATCTCTGTGACCTCAGCTTTCCTTCCCTGGCATCTCCCCCCATTCCCTCTCTAGCCTCCACCTCCCTGCGGTCCCCTTTGTTCAGTCTTTATCTGTCATGGCAGCTGTTGTGACCACACTCCAGGTCGTCATTTGCATTCCAGAATGTTTTCTCTAAACATAAATTGGGACAAATCTTTTTTTTTTTTTTTTTTTTTTTTTCAGATGCTTCCTGTCTCTGGCATTCAAGGCTTTTATTGTGTTCTCATCCTTCATAGATTGTCGCCTGTCCCCAAATGCCACTTTTGTTCCTGTTTGGCTCTTTGCCTTTGCTTGGGCATTTTCTCCACCTAAAATGACCTCCTTCCTTTTCTCTGCATCATGAACTTCTTGTCAATTGGTCAGGAAACTCACACAGATCACTGTGTCGCCTTAGGCGACTGGACTCTATTCCTTTTTATTGGGCTGTAGTGTGTCTTGTATTTTACATAATTATCCAATACCAGACTTGTTAAAACTGATTTGCTGCAACTTACAAAAATCCACGTAGCGGTAAAAAACAGATGAACAGAGAAGAGCAAAAGGACTCTTAGGGTAGAGAAATAAAGCCAAGTATAAAGTTAGTATAGAAACATGTGCTGTCATCCCCTGCACAATGTTGGAAGTAGCTTTTTCCCAACTTCCTGGTGCAAAGAGGGAAGCATGAACTGTTACGAGTTTTCCCAGTGGCCAGATGAATAAGGCCAGTTGCTCTGGTGAAGAGCTTTTCCTGATATTGAGGATTGAAAGAAATGTTTCTGGGGTGAGTGAGAAGGTGGGGAAGGAGGATGGAGATATACTGAGTCTTAAGTTTAGACCTCTCTCCAGTACATACACGGCCAGGTTCGTGAGGCGTCTTCCTGTAAATGACCTTGATACAGCAGTAGAGCATAATACTAAAGCACAACTTAGAAAACAGTTTTATAAAAGCCAGGACTGTGACCCTACAACAGAGCTTCTGTAAGGATAAAATGGAGAATAACCAAAGAAGTAATGCTTCTGTTTTGTTCTGGTTACTGTTTTACATCTGTTTACCCCCAAAAGCAGTCACCTTCTCATAGGCAGGGACCATGTTCTGCTTTGGTTTGATCCGAAGGAGAAAACCTTACGGGTGAGGAATGAGAGCCGTCCGTGACTGGGGTTTGCTCAGTGCTCTGCTTCGAGTTCTGTGTGCTCAGATTCATATCTGAGATACAGGGTCTACCAATAAATGGCTGTAAGTTTTCTTTACTCTGTCCAGGAGCCCACCCACCTATTTCTGACACCATTTTTAGCAGCAAATGTACCAGCCAAGTAAAGGGGCAGAGTGACTGCAGCTAGGCTACAGTTTTGCTTCCAGCGCTTACAGAAGAGAGCTTCTAAAATTTTAAATAAGTTCAGCAATGCTTGAAGTTGCGCATTTAATTTTCCCTTTGTGTACTGCATCTGGGACTAAGACGACCTGATACTGTCATGATTACTGAGTCAGATTTGGAGAGAGGTATGCATTTTCATGCAAAAGGCAAAAATAGCAAATTTATTGAATGAGGTCATTTCTCCCCAAATAGCCCTTCTCTCTATAATCAGAGTCCAAATATGTTGTGATACCTTTTATCCCCCCCACTAACAGCTGCTTTTCTCCCTTTCTTTCTGTGCATAGGAGCTTGATAAAGAGCTTCCAGTGCTGAGGCCGTATTTTATCGATGACCCCGAAGAAGCTGGGGTGCGGGAAGCTGGCCTCAGAGTCACATGGCTGGGACATGCGACAGTCATGGTGGAAATGGACGAGCTCATATTTCTCACAGACCCCGTCTTTAGCTCCCGTGCGTCACCATCGCAGCACATGGGTCCAAAGCGGTTCCGTCGTCCCCCGTGCACCATAGGTGAACTCCCCCCGATAGATGCTGTCCTTATCAGTCACAACCACTATGACCACCTGGACTACAATTCTGTCATCGCTCTGAACGAACGATTTGGTCAGGAGTTGCGATGGTTTGTGCCTTTGGGTCTCCTCGACTGGATGCAGAAGTGCGGCTGTGAGAATGTGATCGAGCTGGACTGGTGGGAGGAGAATTGTGTCCCTGGACACGATAAGGTCACCTTTGTCTTTACGCCTTCCCAGCACTGGTGCAAAAGGACTCTCGTGGATGACAACAAGGTTCTGTGGGGCAGCTGGTCTGTCTTGGGGCCTTGGAGCCGATTTTTTTTTGCAGGAGACACTGGCTATTGCCCTGCCTTTGAAGAGATAGGAAAAAGGTTTGGACCTTTTGACCTTGCAGCTATTCCCATCGGAGCATATGAACCAAGGTATGTACACTTCCCAGGATGGCAGCCCTGCTATGTAATAAGTGGCCTCAACTCTGAAGTAGTTGAGTTTGTGGTCATTTGTGATCTCCTTTCTGATTTTGCTGGTGGACTTTTGGTGGTGGTGGCTGTTATTGGGGGGTGGTGGGTCAGATTCAATTAAATTTCTTTTGAAAGTGTTTCAATCATGCCATTAAGTAATTACTCAGAATCAGAAATTTATCACCCAGAAAGATGGACCAAGGTTTAAAGAATTGCCGTAACCTAGCTACAAGTTGGCATTCAGTTCTGACTTAAGTTGAACCTACCAGCCAGTAATCAAACCTAGTTCACGTTCTTCACATGGAGGACATGCGACATAACTACCTTTCACTTCACATCTGGTGTGCACCTGTCCCCAGCCTGTAGCCCTCCTGTGTTTGGCAGAGAAAAGGTGAGGAAAGCTAGCAATCAGTCCCTTGCAATGGTGTTACTTCAGTCTGTACTGAAGTTAATGTGGCAGTGACCCCACGGTATGCCCCTCGCCCACAGTCAGAGCAGTTTATTTTTTTATTTTTTATTTTTTTAATTTTTTTTTCAATGTTTATTTATTTTGGGGACAGAGAGAGACAGAGCATGAACGGGGGAGGGGCAGAGAGAGAGAAGGAGACACAGAATCGGAAACAGGCTCCAGGTTCTGAGCCATCAGCCCAGAGCCCGACGCGGGGCTCGAACTCACGGACCGCGAGATCGTGACCTGGCTGAAGTCGGACGCTTAACCGACTGTGCCACCCAGGCGCCCCGTCAGAGCAGTTTAAAGGTCACACTCGCACTGGAGACCGAGGAGACCCAGCCCTGCCTGTGTTGTTTCATCTTGTCTAAGGAAAAGAGAAGCGACTTCAAAGAATTCAGTTAGATTTCAGCTAACTGGGTGACAGGAACAAGTTAAACACTAAAGTACATGCACAGATACAGAATTGTATGTATGATGGCATTTTATTTCAGCAATCCTACAAGCAGTAAAACACTAGTTCAAAAATGAATTGAGCAAATCCGATGATTAGTTTCCATCTGATTTTGTTACATGTATTTAACTTTTAAGGTTCACTAAAAACCATGTCTTCACTATCTTTATGAATGCTTGCTTCTTTCTCCCTCTTTTTTTTCTAGTTTAAGAGGCTGGACACTTTTACCTTATTTTAAAATATTATGAATCTGTAGTAGTGCTTGAACTACATTTTTCCACTATAATTCTAATGAAATCTCTCAAAACATCCTGTTTTCAAACCAATTTCATATAGTATTGATCTTTCCTCAGTATATGTTCCTACTGTATTAGAATATCTCATTTGTAATTATGAAAACTCTTCCTGTGTCACAGTATATAAAGATCATATATATGGGATGGTAGAATGTGTACGGATTAACCACACAAATTCACTCACAGAATTCCCTCTTCCTGCTGCACTGTAGCTGTCTTAAGATGGGTGAAAGCCAGGAGGGCAGAATTTGCTCTAAGAGAATTAAAGTGTGGTAGCCTCTACTGTGTAATCCATTGCTCTGGTCAGTACTGACAGGTTTAGAAATAAGGTTACCAACAACTTCAGAGTGCTCTCTAAATGTGAAATGATTACGCCAAAACGGCTTTCAGTAGTAGACCTGTAACGTTCATACTTACATTATAGTATGGTCTACGTATTCCATCCAGGTTGGTTAGGAAGTTTTGTGTGTTTTGTTTCGTTTTGCTTTCTTTTTTTAAAAAAAAATTTTTTTTTTCAACGTTTATTTTATTTTTGGGATAGAGAAAGACAGAGCATAAACGGGGGAGGGTCAGAGAGAGAGGGAGACACAGAATCGGAAACAGGCTCCAGGCTCTGAGCCATCAGCCCAGAGCCTGACGCGGGGCTCCAACTCCAGGACCGCGAGATCGTGACCTGGCTGAAGTCGGACGCTTAACCGACTGCGCCACCCAGGCGCCCCTCGTTTTGCTTTCAAGTAGGCTTCACCCCCAGAGGAGAGTCCAATGCAGGGCTTGAATTCACGACTCTGAGATCACGACCTGAGCTGATTCAAGAGTCAGATGCCTAACTCACTAAGCCAGCCAGGCACACCACCACCCCGTTTTTTTTTTTATTTTTTTAAAGTAAGCTCTACACCCAATGTGGGGCTTGAACTCATGACCCTGATGTGAAGAATTGCATGCTGAGCCAGCCAGGTGCCTAGGATGTTTTTATTGTAACTTTCACACCAAAATAAAAACCTTACATTTATTTCAGGTAGACATGAAGGTGGAAAGCAAATCCCTTTGATTTGTTGTAGGAATTACAAAAAAAAAAAAAAATCAACAGAAACACCAAAAACTGTTTTGATCCTGCCCCGAATTCCGAGTGTCAGGAAATAGGGCAGAATAGTACTTCTCTAGTCTGCTGTTGAGGAGAACACAGTGGCTTTGTTCCTAGGCTCCCAGGAGGCCCAGCAGCTTCTAACAGTAAATAACAGCCCTTTAGCTGTTGGAGATGGATAGCTTTTCCATGCTGTGTTGTCTAAAATCCAGAAGCACCTGTGTCAAATCCATGTCCATGAGTCTTAACTGCAGCAGAGCTGGGAGTAGCAGAGCTGAGATCCACATTCCCAGCAGCTGGTCGAGCTGGGAGGGGTCCCCGTGCAGGCCACTGCCTCCTGAGCCCCACTCTTTCACAGGCATTTGGCAGCCTTACACTGTTTCCACACTCTCTTTGTTCAGTCCCCAGCGTGTACCCTGTGCTTGCTCAATCCTATGCCTCGCTATTCAGCTGTAGGATGCTCAAATAAAATCCTTGAATGGTAATTGGGTTTTTTTTGCTCCCAGTTTTTCAATTTTATACCCTAATTTTTGCTTTTTGCTTCATGTATTAAAAACGGTTTCAGCAATTTAGGTTCTTTTGAATTGCACTTTTGGTTTCTAGTCATTTATCCATTATCCAGTTTCTTTGATTCATATCAAGATTGCAAAATACCTTTTTAACGATTAAGACCTACCTTTAGAATAAATCATCAGTAAAATCAAATACGCATGAAACAACATCTTACGTTTCAAAGGGGAGTTTCACTTGAGATTTAGCTGTGGCATCACTAGGTTTGTGCAAGTAAGATTTTTGCTTTTTTTCCAGCAGGAAAGTGGGCTCAAAACAGATGTTTTTGCCTAATGTCTTACTCCTGTGCATAACCTTAAAGGTTGATTAGATGAAGCAGTAATTATAACTTAGTGCACATTTCAAAGGCCAGAATTAATAAATTGCTGTTTTATCAGGTGGTTTATGAAATACCAGCATATAGACCCAGAAGAAGCTGTAAGGATTCACATTGATGTTCAGACAAAGAAATCTGTGGCAATTCACTGGGGAACTTTTGCCTTAGCAAATGAGGTGAGTTTGTGATAAAAGTAACTTTCGTTATGTGTTTGACCTGAGAGGATCCTGGGATCAGCACACCTTGCAGTGTGTTCAGAGATCAGACAAGAATGAGAACCTGCACAGTCCTCAAATGAATTAAGGGGTAAACCACATTAGTAAAACCGTATTTATATACAGTGAAAAAAAAACCAACAACCTCATTACACGCTGTTCTTTTGGAAGCATGGGTTTATATAACTAAAACAGGTATAATCTTGGAAAATAGAAAAATGAATCCTGTCTTCCCTCTCAAGGGGGCTTTTGTTACAGCAGAAGATGTAAGCTGTGTACATAACTCTAAAATGTGTTGAAAGGACTGACTGCTTCATGGTGAAATTAAGTGCTCTCGAGTCACATGTTTGATTTGGAGGGATCAGGGAGGGCTTTATGGGAGAGGTGACATCTGAATGTGGCTGTGAGAAGGCATTTCAAGAGGACTAAGGGGCAGAGCATAGACTTAGAGGCAGCAAGTGAGGGGAACAGTGAGTGTATGGATGTGATGTGGAGGACAACGGGGGAAGTGAGGCTGGACAGCCTGGAATTTTCAGGAATGTTATTCATCCAGTAAACAGTGAGTGTCTGCTCTGTGCCAGGCAATGGATAAATGGTGGCTTTATTCCTAGACTGATTTTTTTTCCTCAGCAAAAAACGTTTTCTCTTTTCTTGGATCTGGGGCCTGTCCTAAGTAAAAATTTAGAAGTGGATGGGCAAGGGGCACCTGGTTAGCTCAGTCGATTAAGCATCCAACTCTTGATTTTGGCTCAGGTCATGATCCCAGGGTTGTGAGATTGAGCCCCACGTTGGGCTCTGTGCTGTGTGGAGGCTGCTTAGGATTCTCTCTCCCATCTTCCCCCCACCCTGCCTTTCTTCCCCGATCTCCACTTGCAAACACTCTTTCTCTCTCAAAAGAAAAAAAAAAAGTTGAACTTGGCTTCTCCTACTTTGCTTTGTGTGGCCTCTTCGACATCCCAGGGCCTCTCTGCAGGAACCCTGTGATTTCAGGCTGTTCTAGGCACTCCCTCTGCCTGATTTCTGGCCTGCCGTCTCCCTAAGTTGTAGTTACACTGTAGTTACCTTTTCTGTAGTTACACTGTAGTTACACTGCCTGCCCACCCCTACTGCCCCCAGTTAGGATTCCCGTCCCATGATGCAGCAACCCCGAGCCACGCTAGGGGGAGATGGAATGGAGCAAATAAATGAATGACCACAGGGCCAGGGGAGGATGAAGGGGAACAGGAGTATGTGTGTGTATTTGAAAAGGAAATTGGATACTGCTTCCCAGTGGCATACCATACTATTCGGTGGCAATTTCTTATTCTATGTGTATATAACTGTGTATGTTCATTCCATACCCATAGATATGTATTCCATATATGACATACACAGAGCCTTAGATGAAGTAATAGTATTTTTTCAAACCCATTCAAAAAGAGGAATCACGGATGACTCCCTAGGTTTTTAACTTAACGGGGAAGATGCTCATGCTCTTTACTGAGATGGGGAAGATAAGGGAAAGGTAGAAAACCTCAGACTTCATTAGTTATTCAGCTTTCAAGAATTATTCCTGTTATAATTCTAACCTCCATCTTTATTTCTTAATGAAACCTACAACTCCATAAGTCCTAGCAGTTTAGAATGTGTTCACATTCTGACATGAGTTGCATAAACCTGACAACTATGAATTTGTTAAATTACAAAGACCACAGAATTTTTGGATGTTTACCCTATGAGTAAACACTTTAAAATGATTTGCATAAAAGTAGTTATAATAGCTGCTTACTATAAGCTGACCAAGGATGTCCTTAACCTGGCAACACTTAAAAAAAACTGTGTACATATAGCAACATCTAATTATCTAGGGAATTATGAGTCAATTTCCTACATGATGTTATGTAAGTACTAAAACTTAACGTACTCGTTTTGGTGGAAACATTTCAGGCATTACATAAGATATGCTACCTTTTAACCTATTGGAGATCATAAAACAGTGACTCTTTAAAAGGGAATTAGAGTTGTCTCAGCTGGTTGCCTAGCCCTTAATGGAATCAGAGTGTTGGGTGCTTCTTCCACCACTTAGCTCTTACCTCTGATCTGCTGTCTCGCTTGATTCATAGTTGTTGTATGGCTGTGGGGCATTTTTACCTCCCTTGTGGGACTAAAGTGCTAGCATGAGCCACTTAGAAGGGTTTTTTTTGTTTTGTTTTGTTTTTTTTTTTGTTTTATTGAGAGAGTGAGCCAGCATGGAAGGGACAGAGAGGGAGAGAGAGAGTCCTAACCAGACTCAATGCTGTCAGTGCAGAGCCTGACTCGGGGCTCAATCCCACAAACCCTGAGATCATGACCTGAGCTGAAATCAAGTCAGATGCTTAACCGACTGAGCCATCCAAGTGCCCCACAGCTTTTCTAATTGAAATTGAGAAAAAAAGAATCTTTGAATAAAGGAAAAAAATAGGAAACAAGGGGAAATGGGGGAAATGCTACCAGATTTTGTTCTCTGGGTCCCTCTTATACTCTGTAGACTACAGTGTCGATATTTGCCTAGGGATTTGAGGGTGACAACCTTCTAGGAGCCAAAAATCTTTCTCCAGCATTTGCTTACACTCTTATAACCTAAGCTTCCATATTCTTTATTAAAAAAACCTTTTTTTAATGTTATTTTTGAGGGCGTGAGCGAGTGTGAACGGAGGAGGGGCAGAGAGGGAGACACAGAATCTGAAGCAGGCTCCAGGATCTGAGCTGTCAGCACAGACCCTGGCGTGGGGCTCAGAGTCACAGACTGTGAGATTATGACTTCAGCCAGTTGGATGCTTAACCAACTGAGCCACCCAGGTGCTCCCTAAACTTCCATATTCTTAAAAAATGTTGGTAATATCTAATTCTGTAATACTATCTTTGGCATTGATTCCATTTAGACTGGAATTTCATGTAGTGAAAGGGTCATCAGGTTTCATGTAATCTAGTGATGTTCAATCTAAGTTGGCACCAAATTTGACATTCATGGTATTTGGACAGATAATATATTTCTGTTAATGACTATATTAGAAAATGTGATTGGCTCATTTGCTAATGCTTGAATGAAAAGACATTATTTTAAGTAGGCATATGTTGGTTATTTTAGTTTCAACTCTCATTTGAAATAACCCCCCAATATATGCAAGGTTAATCCTTTTCCATTGTTTTCTGTGTGCCCTCTGCCAGCATTACTTAGAGCCCCCAGTGAAACTGAGTGAGGCTCTAGGAAGATACGGACTTAATACTGAAGATTTTTTTGTCTTGAAGCATGGAGAATCCAGATACCTCCATACTGATGATGAAAACTCTGAATGAATGGGAGCACGTGAGCTTTTAGTGAAAAAGGTATCCTCTAAGCTTCTAGGAAAGACTAAGAAATTCATGAATATTAGGATGTTTTACATTTGGAAACCACTTCTATAAGTTTGTGTTGTATGTTTTGTGTGACGGCTTGCTTGCTACTCCAAATGCCAGTTCATATAAAGAAGAGTTCAGAGGTGGGTCATTTAAATACTGAATTGGCAGAGGGGAATTTGAATCCTGTCTCAATGGTAGAAGCATTGAAATGGAATTTTTTTTTAAAGGATTATGCTTTAGTGGTAGAATTTGGAAGTTAGGAAAACTGATTTTAAAGTCTTCTTTCTGTTCTTCTGGTGAAGGGCCTTCTACAGGTTAAGTCTATCTACCTAGATGGTTTGAGGCTGCACATCTAAACTTCTAATTCACATTAGAGTAAGTGATGGAATGGACACCTACCTGCTTACAGCATTTCTTGTTCTGTCCACATTAGCTTATATGCCAAATGTTGAATGATTTATTTTTTTAAGTATAAAACCACAGGAGATTGGGCTAAGTTACTATTTTTAAAGACATCATTGTTTCAAAGAGGAATAATATATTCTGTTGCACATCCCCAGTCCCCAAATCAGAAGCTGCCTGAGTTGGGCAGAGGAAGGGAGAGTGTGGTTATGAGGACATGATTGATGACATTTTCTATTTTTAATCTACAAGTCAGACCTGCTGAGCACAAAGATCACTGCAAGGAAATAGTATTTTACAAAGATAAATGCAGATCTTAAAATGTTAACAATTCCTTCTATATTCTCTTTTCTCTTCACCTACTCACCCCCCCCCCCCCGTTTCTTAGCTCCAACCCTCGATGTATCAGTAAGATTTATAAATAATTTATGTTTTACATGATTCAGAGGTCTTATATTTTTATATTAAATGACCCATACGCACAATTCTGCTTTTACTAAGCTAGCACGGAATACTAGCAGTTTAAAAGTAATTCTAGGAATCAGGTGACCTGAGTTTAGTCCCGTAAGGGCCCTGGGATTGCTTGATTGCTCTGAACATTCCTCAGAGCCAATGAGGTACATTAGAGGCCCATCCCATCTTCCTGCTCCCCAGTCTCAGTGAAATAAATTTCATTCGCAGAATAATCAAAGTAGGTTTTTTACAGCATATGCTACACGGGCACTATTCTATTTACTTTCACATACACATCTATGCACGCCACCTGTTAGCCACTTAATTGGAATTTTAATCCTGCTTCCACCATGGTTTTCTGTGTATCCTGCCACAAGTCACCTACACTCACTGTGCCTCAGTTTCCTCATGTGCAACAAGAGGATAATTTTGACCTACCTCCAAAAGAATGTGAATAGTGATTTTTTAAAAAGCACTTTGAAAATATAAGGGAGAAAATTATTTAAGACCTCACTGCCTACTAGAGATCTGAAAGCTAAAACTAGGCTCATGCTTTTGGTCGCGTATCGTTCCCATTGCAGATTCAAGCGTCTGTACCTAGGACATGAAACACTGAGGATTAACAACTTCATCTCATTTTGTAAATTTGGGGAGTAATAGCCAAAATAAATGTAAATGATCTTCATCAAAATTTAGCATTTTTTATATTACAAAGATGCAAATCTGTCAGGGGGAAATGTGTATATAATGTGTGTGAATATATGTGATTTGGAGGCACTAAAGCACAAAAAATTTCCCTGTAAGATAACCTTCAGGAAAACAAAAACTGAACCACCATAAACCTTTCACTCTGAAGGAACATTCTAGCAAGCAGATGGGAATGGAGAAGTTAGGTTGATGGTGGATTCGCTTTGGGGCCTGGTGCCCTGACACTGGCTGTGTTCACGCAGTCGCCCTCCTTCTGTTGCACGCTGCATTCAACGCGCCATCTCTTGCCTCTGCTCTCTGAAGCAGACCAAGCTCCTCTTAATTTGCTCCATGAATGGCCTTAACATCATTTCTGTATTCATGTGCACTGTGTAACCGCGGGGCTCTGAGCACTTTAAATTATGTTCTAGTTCCACTGAATTAGGCCTGCTTCCTCACAAGCTTTAATTTTTATTACCATTCACATTCTTTCTGTGTTGACATTTTGTTAAGTACATCGAGCTTCAGGTCTCCTTGTACAGTCTCGTTCTATTGAGTGATTTCCATTGTCTCACTTAGCTACATTTTGTACGTTTATGTACAAAACAAAACCAAATTTTGAAAAGCCAGATGCACTCTTTAGCCTCTATTCATTCTAACCTCTGCGGTAATACCTTTTACTCGATCTTATTTGATCAGTTTTATTTTGCTCTTTGATTGGCACCCATTCGAACATGTGAGATTTGATTGAGGATTCCTTCTCCTGGGGAACCCCTTGATGTTCCTCCCTGCCTGGAGGGTGGGATCACCTAGTGGGGGGCAATCCTGAGAAAAGCCAAGATATGCCATGATCTGCACCAACCTAGATCCGTTTATGTATTTTCACATTTCAGACCTAATGCTTTGATCTCCAGGAAATGGGATGATCTATTCAAACTAAAAACAGAGGAAAGAAGATGCGGGGTTTTAGAATCCAGTGCTGCCAAAGCACATTAAAGCCAAATCCTAGTTTTTATCATGTGCACATTTTGATTTTCACTAACGAAGGCAGATTTTTAAAAAATTCGTTATAAAGAAATGTGCCTTTCAGGGAATTAGTACTTTTATTCATCAGTGATGCAAACCTAAGTAGTGTTCTTAGCATATACACATTACTGCTATAGCCACCTGGGAACTTCCATGTTTTCACCTTAATACTGAATCCTTTTTCTACTATAAAAGTAATTCTTCCAAGTTTGATTTCTATATTGGGATAAGCCTGAAAATACACATTTTTCTGTTTGAGGATCTGTGACTTCCTATGGAAATCCACATATTTATGAATGAACTTAAAGTACTCGTACGGCTTTGCCTTAACTACCTGGAGTAGGAAAACTTCTGCTTGCATACTGGTTTACTTAATACTAAGCATGGTGATGGTTATGAACTTGAACATTATAAAACCTGGCTGAATGGAAATCTATTAATAAGTTGTTACAATAGCTTATGGAATAAAAATTTACAATATGTGAAAATCTCTAAAATATGGATGAAAATGAATAAAGTACTATCAAGAGAAAATGTGTATGAACTCTTTTCCTTTTTATTTAAAAAATTATAAAACTTATGCTCATAGTAAAATTCAGACAATTGAAGGGTCAACATAGAAAAGACCTTTCCTCAGTCCCATCTTGGTATCATTCTAGAAAATATTCTCTCTGGATGGAAGCATAAATTGTTCATTTAAAAAACACATGCCTATTTCATGGATGCCTTTCCACATGAGCACATTCAGACTTGCTTATTTCTTCTAAGATTAGGTAAGTGACTTAACCAGTTGCCTGTGGATGGACATTTGATTATACACGGCATCTTCACAGGCTGGTGTACTGAGTGGGAGTGGTAAGGACGGGGAGAGTTTTCACCAACTCAGACTAAACTCTAATGCTGGGAACAGACTTCTGGAAGCATGTGGTATGGCTGGGCTGGGGGGTGGCCTCAAAGGCTCAGGAACTCTACCACGAGAACAAGGTCATTCCTGCGGCAGCCCCGACAAACTAATCACACACTAATGGGGTCTCAGACAAGTAACTGCACATCACTTCTAAGGGCAGGTTAGCTTACACGTAAAAAAAAGAAAACTGTCATGTCACGTAGAGGAAATAATTGAAGTAAACTCCACAAAAGCAAAATAAAAAGACATGCTTTCAGAACAACCTCTTCATTTGATATCAATAAAATGGTTCAAAATAAACCAGAAGACCATGGCAAGTTATGTTGTGTTAATGTTGAAATGTTGTGTTAATGAGGAAATTACCATTTAAGTTCAGCAGGTGAAAAGAATTTCAGCTCCCTTGGTAAGGAAGATGAAAAATAGGACCAATTAGAATTTTGGTAATACTGTTACCTTTTCCTTCACGTCTGCATCATGGTGATCAACTAAAGCTCTCATTTTCTGGGCACATTCTTCTCCGTATAACAGGAAAAACAGTGAACCTTTAGGGAAAGTAGGCTGCATAGCTGAACAGCCTTCTTTTTTGCAGCAGTTATTTATATTCTGAAATAGCGTAAGAACCCGAAGAAGGATCTCCTTTGCCACATGGCCGTCATAAAGGGAAAGAAATGATGAATCCACCTGAAATAGGAAACAATGACTATTTTTAAAATTTTTGAAAATATTTTTCATGTATATTTTCCCACTTGAAAACGACACTGAATACATTTAAAAAAATCTTGTCATAGAAAATTATCCCTAAAACCACCTAACATAAATGTAAAATCTTAATGCACCCCTATACTGTATACCAATGGAAAAAAAGAGGCTTCATAGTTTTAGCTGAAAAATTCTGTTTTCTTAGAGTCCTAGATTGTAGTCATTTGGAAAAACACCCATATCCTTTTTAAGGTCCAAGTTTCCTCACGGGAGCTCATCAACTCCCCAGACATTTGCTGCCCACTGCACACTGTGGGCATGGGCATGGGGCACATGGATGAGGTCACTGTCACAGGTTTCCTCCTTTACAGGAGTTGACGCCTGTTTGCTAGCAGTACCGCCTTCGCTTTCTTCAGAACACTTATCACAGCTTTTAGTGATCTTGTTTTGTTACATATTTTTGTCTCTTCTCACAAGCTCCACGAGGACAGGCACCATGCCACGTGCGCCCACTGGTGTGTCCTGGCACTCAGCCCGGCATCTGGCACATCCTGGGGACTAGGTAGGTGAAGACTAGTGTTTCAGTGGATGTGAAGATACATGCGAACACAAGTAGGTCAAGTATAGGAGACGTGACGACATACTGGTACCCCAAAATGGACAGGCAGAACGATTATAATTTATTATTGTCAGGGAGAACTTTTCCAAAATGATTTTTCAAAGGAAAATATGTTCATTACAGAAAATTTGGGAAATTCATATATAGGCAAAAAGAACCAAATTAAAAAAAAATCTGTTAACATGTTGAGATAAATCTTTCTAGGCCAAATCTATATATTTGTATACTTACAAAACAAATATGTAAACTACTTACTTGGGCACCAAGTAGTCCTTCTGCCATGGCTGGATTTTCAGATAAATTCACAAGCAGCTTCAAAACTTGAACCTGAAATAAGAATAATACTGGTTTGTTTCAGACCAGTGAGCATGGATTTTCCCTTCCCGGCAATACTGCCCTCTCACTGTGGTCACGTTCTAAAGTCCTGCCCGGGCTTCCGGGTCTGGCTCAAATCCTTTGCCCCACAGAGCCCTCTCTGCGTGCATCTTGTGAGGGCCTCTCTCCTCTTCCACACCTGGCGCACTCCGGGAGCACTTCTCACACAGCAGGCTTATTTAAACCTTACTTTTTCAAGTACATCCTCAGGGAAGAGATCCTGAATGTCTCATTGCCTACCCAACCCCCAACCCATGGTAATAAACTTAACATCTGTTACATAAATGAGCTTTATTATGATTACTGGTAAGTGAAATACGATCTTTGGAACAAAAAAAGAATCTCTCAAAGCTTGGTTTATTTCTATTTAAAGTATGAAAATCTTGGAGCAGTTCAGTTACCAAGACTAGATAAAAATATGGCCCTTTTCTTTTTTAGTAGGTTACTATGAACCTTTGAACTTATCTTTTTTTATATGAAAAATATGTTAAAATCTTTCAAATAGGCAGTGATAAAAATAATCAGCAAACAAATGTTAACTTCTAGCAGACTAGCTAGAATATCGGCATTCCCATCACTTACAACTGGTCAGTATAGACCCCCTGTCTGTAGGGGATACATTCCAAGACCCCCAGCACATGCCTAAAATCATGGACAGTATCAAACCCTATATATACTATGTTTTTTCCTACACATACATACCTAGGATAGTTTAATTTATAAATTAGGCAAAGTAATAGATTATCAATAGTTAATAATAGAATTCCAGTAATGTGCTATAACAAGTGAATGTGATCTCTCAACATATCGTTCGAATTTTAGTGTTTGTGAAGTGAGCACTCTCAGAGTATATTGTTCTGTGCTCATCCTTTTTTAATGTTTATTTTTGAGAGAGAGAGAGAGAGAGAGAGAGAGAGAAAGAGAGCAAGTGCAAGTGGGGAAGGAGCAGAGGGAGAGGGAGAATCCCATTGACAGTGCAGAGCCTGATGTGGCGCTCGAACTCACGAACCATGAGATTGTGACCTGAGCCAAAGTCAAGAGTCGGATGCTTAACTGAGCGAGCCACCCAGGTGCCCCTAACCCTTCTTATGAGGTAAGGTGATAAAATGCCTGCGTGACAAAATGAAGTGAGGTGAATGACAGGCATTTTGATTATTTGGCTACTAGTGACTTTCTGATGGTAAGTCAGAAGGATCATCCACATCCCAAATGTGGTTGACAGCAGATAACGAACTATGGAAAGTGAAACCACAGATAAGGGGGGACTACTGTAAAAACGTCATCAAATACAATTCCTATTTACAAACAACAGTCATATAAAGCTATACTTTGTAAAAGACACTTGAAATTACACAAAGTGAGGAGTGGCGAAGGTGCTCCCCACCAGACCTGGGAGGGAACCTACATCTTTATTTTAGAAGACTTTTTGGGGTTTTTTTTTGAGAGCACAAGCCAGGGAGGGGCAGAGCGAGGGGGGCAGAGCGAGGGGGACAGAGGATCTGAAGTGGGCTCTGCACTGACAACAGCGAGCCAGATGTGGGGCCTGAACTCATGAACCATGAGAGATCAACACCTGAGCCGAAGTCGGAAGCTCAACCAACTCAGGCGCCCAGGAGACTTTTTTTTTTTACATAGGCACTCTGTGTTTCTATAGAACATTTTGAAAAAGTGACAGAAAAGCACAAAGGAAAAGGAAATTCACCCATATTTCCATGACTAGAAACAATCACTATTAAGTTTTGGTATTTTCTTTCTGTTCTTTTTATATACCTATCCTATGTATGCACATATTCCTTTGATCATGTTGTACATACTAATTTGTTAAAGAGGATAAAAGGGTTTGCTTAATTTTATTTATCAACTATTTAAAAAATTTTTAAATGTTTATTTTGAAAGAGAGAGAGAGAATCCCAAGCAGGCTCCATGCTCAGCGTGGAGCCTGATCCCCCAACTGCAGACGACTGAGGCACCCAGGCACCCCCACCACTGTGCTTTTATAAAAGACCTACATAATTAGTACCTGTTTCTCTATCCAAAAGAAATCCAAAGAGGATTTTCGCTTTTCCAAACAAAAAGGCAAAAAATGAAAACAGGGTTGGGTGCTTGTTTTGCAGCCAGCATTAGTGGGGGCATCATGCACCCCGGGAGCTCCTCTCGGCATCTCAGCATCAAGCAGCCATAGCTTTGAACTGTGCCTGTGAGCATCTGCGCTTTATCTTGATTTATTTTGTGCATCTGTGAGCAAGATATGTTCCACGCTATCAGAAAAGCCTGAGAGGTTTTTTTCTTGGGTCTGGGACCACTCAAAACTTTTTCCATATAAATTAATGCTAAGTGCTGCTTCGCGTCATGCCATTTTGGCTTACGAAAAGATTTACAGGAATGCCCTACTTTCAGATAGCAGGGGAGACCTGTGTTTGTATTTTGGTTTGAACCATGTTAAGCTCTTTCTCTTATCACATGTGCCCTCTTGTGGTGACTCCATGACATTTCTTTCTTTCAAGCCATTAGTTGTTTGCTCTCGCTGGAGATTTAACAAACACAGGGTTTATTTATGTTAATCTCCCATTACTTATATTTGGTTAGGAATCACTGCTGTACCCAAAAGATTATTATAGGATGGTCAGATCTCTTATTAAAAATAAGATTTCTAGGGGCGCCTGGGTGGCTCAAGCGGAGCAGCACTCTTGATCTTGGCTCAGGTCATGCCCTGCATTAGGCTCCATGCTGAGAGTGTGGAGCCTGCTTAAGATTCTCTCTGTCTCCCCGCCCCTCTCCCCCACTCATGTGCTCTCTCTAAAAAATAAATGAGAAAAAAATTAAGTAAAAGATTTCTAAAAATAAGTTTTCATTTTGGTGGTTATTTACTAAGAAAATACGTAAAACGGGTACATTTTCTCACAAGTGGATTACTGTCCATTAGCAGCTCATTTGTAAGTTGGAACTTTGCATTCACTTTTTATGGAAAAATGATGTTATAATTGGGGTCAGGTTCCCAGACAGACCAAAAAAGCAAATTTTCTATCCCAGAAATGCTGTACTAGGCAATGGAATGGAAAAACAAAACAAAAATAGAACATACTATTGTGGTGTGAGTCACCTTCTAAAAAAGTCATAAAATATATTAAAACACAGACCATGTCTGAGACAGATCCATACAGCCCCAAGGCCAGACTCGCCTGGCTCGAAACTCAGCGTTTCTCCTGAGGTTTTGGGTAAAGCAGCTGCAGACTGGGGAGAGGAGAGATCTGTCCTATATTTGTGATGCTACTGGGAACAGGGAAGGGTTTCCATGGCGCCTCAGAGGCCGGAAGTTACCTTGCTCCCCTGGGGAAAGAGATGTCGATGGGTGCTTGTGTTTCGGAAACTGCGTATGAATGGAGCATACTGCAAAAATACTGCTAATAACATTATTACATTTAATGTTCAGTGCCTTTGGGTAAATCTTAGACCAGATCCAAATAAGTCTGGCTACTGGCAAAGTGGAAAGTCTGGAACAAATTTTAAAAGGACTGTAGTGAGGCTCTCCTCATCACATTTGATAACCTCAGCCATAAGGGTTATGATGATGTTGAATATTTGAGGTATGGCTTCAGTGATGTTGAATATTTGGGGTATGGCTTCATGTTTAGTCCTTCTAAAATGCTCATGTTTTTCTTTCAACCGTGCCAGAGAACACTGACCAATATAGTAAAACGCTGATGAATGACTAACCCAACTAAACGGAACCTTTGATTAGTCTACCTTCTGTTTTTATGCTGTTTCTCAAAGAATGGCCCTTGAGAAAAATGCCCACTAATATGAGGGGTTTACCCAAGTTACTTTCATGGGGTGTTTCCTGAGATCCTACTTAATTCAGGTTAGTCTCTGTTACCTCCTACCATCTATACAACTGGTCAAAATCAAGCACCAAGACATCTATTACTAATTTAAAAGTGGTTTTCAAAAGATTTTTCAGCAAATAATGTCTAAATCAAAAAAATGCTTCTAACCCCAGGCTAAGCAAAAATTCAATTAACCAGCATTAACTCAGAGACTCATTTTACTCAATTATGTATAATTATACCTGGTGGTGGGGGGAGCCACCCATGTCACCTCAGTAAAAGGCAAACTGGTTTTCAGAAAATCAAACAAATGTCAATCTATGGATAAGTGAAATAACAGATTTTCACAAATTAATTTTAAAATTGAATATTTGGTGATAAACATATTTAACTTTCTTGGGTCCATGAAAAGCCTTTTAATAAACTTTCGATTCCAGGGACACCTGGGTGGCTCAGTCAGTTAAGCGTCTGACTTCATCTCAGGTCATGATCTCACAGCTCATGGGTTCAAGCCCTGCATCGGGCTCTGTGCTGACAGCTCAGAGCCTGGAGCCTGCTTCGGATTCTGTGTCTCCCTCTCTCTCTGCCTCTCCCCCGCTTGCACTCTGTCTCTCTCTCAAAATTAAACAAACATTAAAAAAAATAAAAATAAATAAAAAACTTTCAATCCCAGTCTTAATAAACTTGATGCAATAGTTCCTTGCACTTCAAGTCATAACCGTTTCATTCGTACCTTGGTACTTCCGTTTCCTGTAAGCAACACATGGAACAGGTCTGTAATGTAATTGTGAAGCATGTGCTGGTGGTCGTTTGTAACTGTCATGTTTGTTAACAATCTCAGTCCAGCCAGCTGCACAGCAGAGTCCAGGGGACCAGAGAGGACATCCTTACAAACTTGATTGATGTATACCTAGGGGGAAAGAAGTGAGCATCTTAATTCTCCAAAAGTCTGTCTGTTAAATAGTAACTTTTCTGCCCAGTGGAGCAGGGCAGTTGTTCAGGATGAGACTGGCTCCTCAGAAAAGACATTTCTATCCAGCCCTTGAACTTGGGCAACTTTTTTGATTTTTAAAGCTACCTTTGGGTAGCTTTTTTGTTAATGCCAGGCAATGTGCGAGCATTTTACAAATATACCTGACTTAATCCAGAAGAGGATGGCCATTTTACAGATAAGGACAAGTCCTCAAGAAACTTGGATCCCCAGCCCAATATCAAGCCAGCTGGTAGGGGAGCAATGTCCAATTCCAGAGACCATGCTCTCAACACCAGTGGTCTCTCAATTATTGGGGGCCTCCCAACTCAGTCTACCTTTCTGTGTTAACTGGTCTAGGCACACTAGGACCAAGGAGGAAGACATGTCTGGCCATTTGGCATCAAGGTAAGTATCTTAACAATAGGACCCTATCCTTACGAAGTAAAGAATAGAGGAAACAGTGAAAGAATTTTTCTCTAGGGTTAGTTCTATCAAAAGGAGAGGGAAAACTCTCTTTGGCCCAGTTTTCTTATTTACCCAGTTTATGCATACGAATTACTCCTTCCTGATACTGTTAACTGCCACTGGCAAAACAAAATGCAAACAGTACAGGAGTACTATTTCACACATGACAGAATTGAACCCACCGGTGATGGAAAGTTTTCTGAAACTGTTTTCTATTTCTGGCCAGGATCTTTCCAGCTTGGAAAAACTAGGTCTCATAGATAATTACTATTCACCTAACTAAAAACTCCACCAGAAGTTCTAACTGCTAAAGAAAAAAAAAATTCCTAATATGAAATGCTAAGAAATTACCAATTGTCCCATAAGCCAATTCTAAGTTTTAAAAAAAACCGAAGGTATCCATGGTACCATAGAAACTAGAGTAATGGCAGTAAAGAGAGACTAGATTTTTAGTCTTGTTTCAGATCTGATATAAGTCACCTGGCTCTCTTTGGCCAGAATTTCATCACATACCTACTGATCCTTAGGAAAAAAAAAGGGGGGGGGGACATTTCTTTAGCTCCTTATAAATCATATATCTTCATAAGAGGCTGATGTCTTTCAAAGCATTTCCTAAAATGCATTGAGCATTTTTCTTTTTTTTAATGTTTATTTTTGAGAGAGTGCACAAGCAGGGAAGGGGCAGAGAGAGAGACAAGGAATCTGAAGTAGGCTCCAGGCTCTGAACTATCAGCATAGAGCCTGACCTGGGGCTCAAACTTGTGAACCACAAGATCATGACCTCACCCGAAGTCAGATGCTTAACCAACTGAGCCACCCAGGTGAATATTATTTTCTCCGAGTCTTTTCACCGGTTCAATTTTAGAAACAAGATCACCAGATGGGCCACCTTGGTTATTCCTGGAGCTGCGCCCACCTCCCCTTGCTCCTTTTTCTTGGAATTCCCTCCCTCCCCAACTCTGCTTCTAGAAACCAGACATTCTTCAGAGCTAGGTTGTACTCTACCTTTTACAAAACTTTTGGATGAGATCTCGTCCTTCTATGTACTCAACAATGTTTCACTTACATTTTTCCTTTAAGTACTTCATGTTCTGCCCTGCATCATGCCTGTTTATGGAGTTGCCTTCTCTCTCCTAGCTTTCTTAAAACAAGAGTTAATTGTGTTCATTTCTAAACTCTGTACCACAAAGTAGGAGCTCAATGAATGCTGAAAAAACAGAAGTTCCTAATTTATTTTATCTTTCTGCTGATATTACCAGACTCTGACCAGTTTCCTTTACACACTTGGATTAAAACGAACCCCAGGAGCGCCTGGGTGGCCCAGCTGGTTGAGCGTCTGACTTCAGCTCAGGTCATGATCTCACGGCTCGTGAGTTCAAGCCCCACGTCGGGCTCTGGTGCTGACAGCTTGGAGCCTGGAGCCTGCTTTGGATTCTGTGTCTCCCTCTCTCTCTGCCCCTAATGCACTAGCATTCTGTCTCTCAAAAATAAATAAACATTAAAAAAAAAACGAACCCCAAACTCAAAAGCATAAGGCACCTCTTACTGCCTGGTTCAGATTCCTCCTTCCTCTGCCTTATTCTCCGTAAAAAATGGGCAGAGGACCCAAATACATATTTTTCCAAAAGATACACATATGATCAATAGATAAATGAAAAGATGCTCAATATCACTAATCTTCTGGGAAATCACTAATCTTCTGGGAAATACAAATCAAAACCACAGTGAGGTCATATCTCATACCCAGAATGGCTACTGTCAAAAAAAAAAAAAAAAAAAAAGTCTTGGCAAGATGTGGAGAAAAGGGAATCTTGTGCACTGCTGGTGGGAATGTAAATGGTACAGCCACTATGGAACGCAGTATGGAGAGTCCTCCAAATATTAAATATACAACCACCATACGACCTAGCAATTCCAGTTCTGGGCATTTATCTGAAAACGGCAAAAAGAATAATTTGAAAAGACATATGTACCCACTATGTTCACTGCAGCATTATTCTTAACAGCCAAAACACAGAAATAACCTGTGGTGACAGGTGCATGAATAAAGCACATGTGGTCTATATACAATCGAATATTATTCAGCCATAAAAAGGAAGGAAATCCTGCCATTAGCAACCAATGGATAGACCTTGAGAACATTATGCTAAGTGACCTGACAGAAAAAGACAAATACTGAAGGGATCTTTTATATGTGGAATCTAAAAAAGCTGAACTCACAGAATTAGAGTAGCGTGGTGGTTGCCAGGGGCTAAGGGATGAAGGAAATGGGGAGATTTTGGTCAAAAGGCACAAGCTTCTAGGTACAAGATGAGTAAGTTCTGGGAGCTAATGGATAACAGGGTGACTATACTGTATTATATACTTGAAAGGTGCTGAGAGAGTAGATCTTAAATGTTCTCACCACACACACACACACAAAAGGTAATTATGTGAGGTGATGGAGGTCCTAGGTAACACCATAGAAGACTCACACATTTGTGATTTCAGCTAACTTACCTTTATCTTCACTTGATTTTCAACATTCACACTCAGGTTATTCAGTGCATTTAAAGCCTTCTCTTTAATACTGTGGTTGGGATTATTGATTTTGCTTCCAATGATTGGAATACCACCCAATTCACGAATAATGACCTAAGAGGGAAAAAAACGAGGACCATCACTTCAATATGCACCCCCTTCATCAAACTTTTTGCATCTACAAATACAAATTAATGACTCTTTGGGAATACCTTTCCTATGCACAATCTGTATTTCTTATTTTACTTATTTATTTATTGTTGAGAGAGAGTGAGACAGACAGAGGGTCCAAAGCAGGCTCTGTGCTGAGAGCGGAGAGCCCAGTGCAGGGCTCAAACCCATGAACCGCGAGATCACAATCTGAGCTGAAGTCGGAATCTTAACTGACTGAACCACCCAGGTACCCTTGTAATTCTTATTTAAAAAAAAATTATTAAATTTTATTAAAATTAAATTTCCATAATTTTATAGGTAAGAAAATAGATTGGAAATAAATTACGATACATAGTTATTTAAAAACTATAGCTTGGAGATATACAATGAAGATTTGCAGAGCTACTTAAATGATCTCAAAGCAATTTACAAATGATTTTCCTCTGAAATAAGTTCTGGGACTTTCCTATTATAGGCAAATTTGGAAAAGTGTTATGCTTTGCTAAACTGTATTCTTTGGAACACAAATCCCTCAAGATATTAATAGATGTTCCATTAAGAAAAAAAAAAAGGTTTCATGGTTAAGTTTGAGAAACTCTGTGTATATTAAGTGCAAACATTTCTTTATTGTGAAGCATTCATATATTCATCATGTGCACCGGGAATCTCCAAGAGGGGACCATTCAATATAGCATTTCCATGAACTGTACACAAAATAGAGGGAAGAGTGGGGTCAGAGGAAACACCTATCAACACCTGGAAGACTTGGGAGTTCCACGCAATTTGGGAAATGATACCCAAATTTCTGAAGAAATAATAATCTGGGGGATTTCTCACCATCAGTTGCAACACTATGCTACTACTATGCACCTTTGTCCTCAACATTAAAAGATGCATTAACTGCGTCTATTCTTACAAGAAAAGTAAGCTGAACATTACTCCTGTTGGGCCAAAACATGCCCTTCTATGAGAAAAAGAACAAAAGAGTATCTTGCCATCATCCATTTTTTACCAAAAGTCCCAAGCCCTACTCTACTGTCCAGAGTGGGCTCAGCACTGGGAGAAAAAGAAACCCCCTGTGCAATCCAGGTTCTTCCCAAAGAACTGCGATTACTAGAAAACAGATTTTTGTTTGTTTTAACTATCCTACTAAAGTAGATGAAGGCACTGTAATTTATGACCAGGGGCACCAACTTCCATTAGCCAAGAAAACACTTGTTCAAGCAGTGGCTACAGACACACTCTTCAAGCTACAGTTTGTTTCAGAGAGATATGAAACAATGGCATCAGAAACAGCACTATATAGGCATGCTAACAGTCACCACCTGTTGTTTTTGTTTGTGTGACGCTCCCCCCTGCCCGGGGGGCAGACAGAGCACCTCTTTTCTCCCATTTAGTCTCTGGTGGGACGGCTGGGCGAATGTGCTCACACCCACCACATCCATCCCCTGCTGTCTGGCCGTGAGATGCTCACGTGAGTCAAGCCTTGCTACCCGTGGCCCGGGGAGCCTTATTAGCACAGCACCTGACCCTGGCTGAGCAATTCCACCTTTCAGGGATGGAGGCCTGGGTGGCCAGTGGCTTTCTTTCCATCCTGTGAAGAAAACTTTCTTGTGGCCAAAGAGGTCAAAAACCAATATACAAAAAGAAGCAGGGATAAGCACGGCCAAAAGATGGAGGGAGGGAGAGCTCTGATAATGCATTCCGGAACCTTAAACGTTTCCACTTGTGCCTGAAGCCAGTGCTATTCTTGGATGTCCAAGTTAACTGAGCTCAGTATTTTCCTTTTTGGTTTAAAATAATTTAAGCTGGGGGCGCCTGGGTGGCTCAGTCATTTGAACGTCCCACTTTGGCTCAGGTCATGATCTCATGGTTCGTGGGTTCGAGCCCCATGTCAGGCTCTGTGCTAACAACTCAGCCTGGAACCTGCTTCGGATTCTGTGTCTCCCTCTCTCTCTGTCCCTCCCCCACTCATGCTGTCTCAGTCTCTCTCTCAAAAATAAATAAATATTAAAAAAATTTTTTTAAATAATTTAAGCTGGGTTCTGTCACTTGCAACTGAAAGAATATGAGTAATCAACAAATATCTTTTATATCTCCCTATAAATCTCAAAAGTTTTACAGTAAACCTTATCATGCTGGAAAAAACTTGATTGAAATAGAGTATAAATTCAACATAGTTTTCATGACAAAGTTAATGAAAGGCATTAGTTAAAAACCATTTCAGGGGCGCCTGGGTGGCGCAGTCGGTTAAGCGTCCGACTTCAGCCAGGTCACGATCTCGCGGTCCGGGAGTTCGAGCCCCGCGTCAGGCTCTGGGCTGATGGCTCGGAGCCTGGAGCCTGTTTCCGACTCTGTGTCTCCCTCTCTCTCTGCCCCTCCCCCGTTCACGCTCTGTCTCTCTCTGTCCCAAAAATAAATAAACATTGAAAAAAAAAATTTAAAAAAAAAAAAAAAATGAAAAAAAAAAAATAAAAACCATTTCAATTTTTTTTCTTTTCTTTTTTTTTTTTTTTTTTTTTTACTTTTTCTCTATGGGAGTAATAGAGAGAAGGTAACATTCAAATTGAGCTAGAGAGACTTAGTGTTACCAAGTTGCCATTGGTAGAAGGTAACATTGGTTAGTGGTTGTTAGCAATCAAGGGCCCACCTGCATCAGAACCACCCCATGAGACTTACATATAATAGAAGGCATGTACTTCAATGTTAGATGCTTTCACTTTTCAACTACAACAAGGTTGAGTTTCAAATAATTAAAAAAGCCATGCAATACTAAATGTGGTGTAGATAACATTTATCTACTAACCAACGTGATGCCTGTGATGAACTTCAAGGGGACCTCAAATCCCAGTAACACTATGTCACTATTAGGCTGTGCTTTTCAGGAGCAAACATTATGCTGGAGGGATACATCCCCACACCGTATATATGAGGAAAGTGAGGCTCTGGGATTAAGTACCTTATCAGGGTCACAATTACTGCCAGGGTGTAAGAATGGGAGGCACCCATTCTGAGACTAGATACTTACTTGGTTAGCTGAAAAGGCTGCATTGTTACCCAGAGTGACCAAAGCTCTTTCGATAATTATAGGATCATCAGTGGACTCAAGCAGGTAGAGGAGTTTCTGAAGCTGGTCAACATTTAGTATATCATCGTATGAACCATCGGTTAAATCTTCTGCAGAAGAACAAAGTTATTTAAAACTCTTTAAAATCAATAGGAGATTAAAGGATTTTTATTTTTATTATTTTGAGAAAGAAGAAAGTGAGGGGAGGGAGGGAGGGAGGGAATCTTAAGCAGGCTCCACGCCCAGTGTGAAGCCTGACATGGGACTCAATCCCACAACCCTGGGATCATGATCCGAGACAAAATCAAGAGTCAGGTGCCTAACAGACTGAAACCCCCCCACCAAGTGCCCATGGATAATATTTTTTAAACAATATTGAATGCATACTCTGATGCCAGGCACAGTTTTAAGCATGTCATCTACTTTATCTCATTTAGTGTTCCAGTAACCTTTGGAAGAAGATACCATTATAATTCTCAATTTACAGATGGTAAACTGAGGCTTACAGACATTAAGAAATTAGCCAATGGTCACTTGGTATTTCTTTCTTAGTAAGGCACTGCATGCTGAAACATTTTCTATTTCTTTTAAAAATCAGGTACACCTGTCCAATGGAACACTTGCCTAGAGGCATAGATTATTGAAGGAAAAGGGTTTGCATTAAGCAGATGTTTTCTGATCACAATTTTAAGAGTACCTCAGGCTGGAGACAAAGTTATGGGAGTAAGCCAATCATGCTGCTAGTGCGGCATTTTTGTTTGGTTGGGATTCTAGATGCTAGAATAACAGTCTTGCTGGGGGCAAGGACAAAAGCAAATCTCTTGTTTTGAGTAGAGCTAGAGCAGCTGAATGCTGGATCTGGTCAGTGACTTTTAGAATTTATAGCTCTATCTTAAAAAAGGCCCACAACTATATTTACAGAAATTACCACAGGAAGAATAGAAACCATTTTATAACACCATCATTGTGTGTTCGTTCCTGAAAAATGAAACTATGATTACAGGTTAGACAGTAGACATGTCCACAATTCACTGCCAGGGGAGGGGCAGCCTACAATAGTTGCTATATGATGTCATATCTGTGCCTTTAAAAAAATATATTTATTTTGAAAGAGAAAGAGAGGGAGACAGAGAATCCAAAGCAGCCTCTATGCTGATAGGACAGAGCCCGATGCAGGGCTTGAACTCATGAACTATGAGATCATGACCGGAGCAGAAGTTGGAAGCTTAACTGAGCCACCCAGAAGCCCCTGTGCCTTTTCGTTTTTAAAATATATACCAAATTATTAAAGGTGGTTATCTTTGGGTGTTGGATTTTGAATGACTTGTTTTCTATCCTGTGCTTAGGAATATTTTTTTTCTTTTTCGCAATAAATATGTATCGCTCCTGTAATGAAAATTAAGTACAGTAAAACCTTGGATTGCAAGTAACTTGTTCTGAGAGTGTTCTGCAAGATGAGCAAACATTTCTAATACATTCTAACTTGATAAAAGAGCAATGTCTTGCAATGCAAGCAGTATGTGATGCCGAATGTCACATGATCACAACTGAGCCAATGGTGTTCTCCCTCTCTCACTGCAGGATTGTGGGTGATCATCTCCCATGTTCAGATGCTCAGCCTCAGGCTGCGGTGTTTGGCAGAAATCAGTGAATTTTCAGAACACTGGAAGGTGCTCACAACTGGCACTAGTGTATTTTTTGTCGCTTCAAAGCACCTGTGGACAGTCCTTCACTTTCCTGTATTAAGAGTAAGCTTAGGAATGCTTGCTTCATTCTAGGTCAGGCTGCCTGCAGATATAGACCCTGTCCTCTGCTGCCTTACATTGCTGGTTACATTACAGTATATGACCAGAGTTTATTAATACTGTACTATAGTCAACATCCATGCGAGCGTATACAATGGCCCCATGCAGAAAAAGGTCGGAAAAAAGGTGGTAAGGAGATGATTACTTTTGAAGAAGGAAATCTCACACTGAGAAGTATGAATGAGGTGTGCAAGTGGCCAAAATTCAAGAAGTCAAAATTCAAGAGGTGGCCGAGATTTTATAAGAAGTCGATGTCTGCATCTCGTCTGCAGAGGAGGAGGAGGAGAAAGAGGCAGAGGAATCCCTCACTTCAAATGAAATTAGGGAGATATGTCAAATGTGGGAAACTGCAAAATTTTGTAGAAAATCACCACCCAAATAAGGCTGTAGCAGTGTGAGCAATGAATCTGTTTAACGACAATGCAATGTCACATTTCCGCGAAATCCTCAAAAGGAGGCAAAAGCAAGTGTCATTGGCTAGGTTCCTTGTTAAAGTTGCATGAAAAAAAGATTCTACAGAGCCAATAGACAGCAGTGACTCCGTTAGTGATCGTGAAAGTCATTCTCCACAGTAATCCTCCTCTCATCTCCCTCACACCAGCCACGAAGGTTGTCAAAGGTAAGTGCAGGTTAATTAATTTATTTTTCTTTATATTTTGTATTTTATTATTTTGCATTATATTACAGTATTGTAATCATTTTTATATGAATATTTTTCGGTTGTGGAATGAATCATCTGAGTTTCCATTATTCCTTATGGGCAAATTCTCTTTGATATACAAATGCTTTGGATAAAAGCATGTTTCCAGAACGAATTACGCTCTCAAACCAAGGTTTTATATACTGTATGATGTCACATATATAGAATCTAAAAACAAACAAAAAATGAGTTAATCAATAGAGATTGGGGTTGCTGGGGGCAGGCGAAGGGGGAGTGTAAAATAGATGAAGGTGGTCAGAGTACAAACTGAGTTTAAGATAAATCAGTCTTAGGCATGTAATGTACAGCTTGGTGACTACAGTTAGCAATACTGTATCGTATACTTGAAAGTTGCTAAGAGAGTACATCTTAAAAGTTCTCATCTCAACAAAAAAAATCTGTAACTTTCTGAGGTGAGAGATGTTAACTAAACTTACTGTGACTGTTCGGCAATATGTACAAATACATAAATCAAATACATCAAATTGAATCAAATATATGTACCATATATTTGATATCAAATACATACATATCAAATCATTATACTGTATACCTATCACTAGTACAAAGTTACATGTGAATTATATCTCAATTAAAACAAAAAAGATCATCTTCTGAAATCTAAGGTTGATGCTAAAAAAATGGGTACTTCTCAAGTCTTCTTCAAAAATAAAGGTGAGTAGCTTCAGGAAGAAGGGGCCATGAGCAACTTATTTTGTAAATTGCCTAAGGTAATGGTGACTTTGGAAACTGGTAAACTTAAGTTTAAAAGTAACACTATCCGCGTTTACCAGGTTAAGAAGGTATCTGAAGTCCAGGCCACCAGACCAATTACCTATATGGAAATCTCTCAAGGACAACAAATTAGGCTGTAAGGTAAATAAAGATCTTTAAAAAAAAATTGTTTTCCGGGGCGCCTGGGTGGCGCAGTCAGTTAAGCGTCCGACTTCAGCCAGGTCAGGATCTCGTGGTCGGTGAGTTCGAGCCCCGCGTCAGGCTCTGGGCTGATGGCTCAGAGCCTGGAGCCTGTTTCTGATTCTGTGTCTCCCTCTCTCTCTGCCCCTCCCCCGTTCATGCTCTGTCTCTCTCTGTCCCAAAAATAAACGTTGAAAAAAAAAATTATTTTCCTTTGTGCCAAAAGGAAATACACTTTCCCTCTACTCTGTTTTCTTAAGAGTGTTTCCTTGAGCAAAGTGGTAAAGCTGACTCTGGAACAAGGCAGGCGCTAGGAATGCCAATGCCTGAGAAGTTGAAAATCCATGTATAACTTTGGACTCCCCAAAACTTAACTACTAACAACCTGCCATTAACTGGAAGCCTCACCGAAAACAGTCATTTAACATATATTCTGTATGCTCTAGGTCTTATATGCTGTATTCTCATAATAAAGAAAATCATAAGAAAAATACATTTTCAGAATTGTACATATATTTACTGAAGAAAATCTGCTTGTAAGTAAACCTGCACAGTTCAAACCCTGATTGTTCAAGAGTCAGCTATAACTGTAAATCCTCTGCCTCTTTGACATAAATGAACATCTTTTTAAAGGCTAAGTAACCCTCTTGTCAGTTTACAACGCAACAAAGTGTTTCTTAGAGGCTTTGGGACTATCTGTTTGAAATGTAAGCATCAAGAAAGATGAAGCCCTGATCTCTGAGTTTAGCCTTGGCACCTGGCTCCCTGTTGTCACCTCCTGTTTATCCTAAAGATACTGAGAAGTCTGATTTTTCCTCTGGATAAAGGCAATTAGCTAACACAAATAGCCACCCCAATTACTAGTGAATATACGATGAACTATGTGTAGCAAATGGTGTTGTCAAGTCCGCTTAAGGACATGTTAATCTTGCGAACAGGCAGGTAATATGAAATAGATTTTTATCTGCCTGGGTACATAAAAGAGTGAGCACTCTTTTTCAATCCCATTAGCAGATGGCCTGTGACGACTCGGCAATCTAGTTTAATGCTTATTCAACAATAAAACTCTTTAGTGCTTTTGTCTATTTGTAGAGAGGAATTTCTTAGTTGGTAGTTTTAATTATTTCTGTAACAGCGTCCATGACCTGAAATATTCCTCCAGAACATTCAGCAAATCCTCAGAATCCCGAATGCACCAATCAACTTTTGGATGGCAATTTAACCACAACACTTGCTCACCAGGAGGGTACCCTCCCATGCAGACAACTGTTTCAACTGATATATACACCTGTGTCTGTACTTCCAGGATCTCTCTGCAACTTTGTGTATGAACCAGTGACATCAAGGTACCTCCCCTCTGAGGCTGGGCCGAATGCAGGCAGAGATAATCCTCAAGGGTTCCTTCTTCCAGGGCAAGTCCAAGCACAATTTCATCATCTACCGCTCCAAGGCCAGCAAAACCCGGGCCACAGTAGGGACAATCCCTTTGGTAACATAGAGTCCGGGAGCAAGCTTTAACGTGAGGAATAATCGACATGCTTTTGAGAAACCTAATCAACCCTCCGCTGTGACGCCGCACTCAGGCAGGAAAATCGGGGCAACTTTTCATCCCACGATTTTGAACCAAATGGAGGCAAGGGGCGGCTCAGAACCCTACCCGCACCCAGTCAAGCGGACGATCCGCCCTCTGCACCTGTGGTTCTCGACCTTGTACTTCTCACGAATCTCCCTCCCGCTCTCCCTCCTCCAGCTCGGCTCCTTTCTCTGCAAGCACGGGAGAGCCACGAGCGCCAGCAGTCTTCAACCCGCACCCTCGGGATAACACCGAGGCCCCGCCGGCCGTCCCCGGCCACCTGCTGGGCACCCCTGCGGCCTCACCTGCGGAGCGCGAGGGGCGCAGCCTAAGCCCGCGGTCGCCTTGCCGCTGGCCCCGCGTGAGCTTGTAAATGCAGTAGCAGGCGCCGGCCCCGAGGACCAGGCCCGCCGCCACCCAGCCCACGTGCCGGGAGCGGCCCATGCTACAGCTGGGGCTGAGGCGCAGCGCTGGGCCTGGCGCGGGAGGCTCCGAAGCAAGCGGGCCCCGCCGCCACCCCAGCGCCAGCCGAAGGGCGAGAAAGGAAATGGGGCTTGAGTTCCGCCTCCCGGAAACGGCCCTGCTAAAATGGTAAAACCGCCCACTCCGGCCCCCAAGCTTCCAGGCCGCTCGGCAGAGGCGGGGCGGGGGGCAGGGCTATGTGAAGGGCCGCAAGGACTGCGCGTCCCCCAGGGGGCGCACTGGGGTCCGCCGCTGTCCGGAGGCGGGCTTGCCCTCGCTTCGGCCCGGGCCCCGCCCCACCAGGGCCGAAGCCCGCCTCCCTCCCGGCTGCCCCGGGCGGTAGGGGCGTGGAACTTCGGGGGCAGCCCCGGCCCCTCCCCCCCACCTCCCGCGGTTGCCGGGGCAACGCCGGGACGCGCTAGTCCTAAGCTCGGGCTCCGCGCCTGTTACGCGGGGCGCGGAAAGCAGGCGGGGAGTTTCAGTGGGGCCTGTGGTCATGGCCTCTCTACGCACTGCCAACTCCCGGCTGAGGAACTACTTCAAAGAGAACTACATTCCTCAGGTCTGCGAGGTACTGGAGCCACGTGGCGGCGGAGTTACCAGAGGGGAGATCCGAAGATAGGCGGAAGGAGCTGGGGTTTAGCCGCCGAGGGAGCGGAGGGATTCCGGGGCGGAATGAGCCAGGATGAGGTTAGCCTTGAGCAGGCTGGCGATCTGGGCTGAAGATACAGATCAGAAAGGAGAGGACAGAGGGAGGTGATGGTGGCTGAAAAGGGGGAATGGGTGACCTAACTCGGGGAGAAAGAGTACAGGGTCCCGGGGCAGAAACCCCAAACTCCATACTTTAAGGTTTGGGCGCATTGGGCGCGAGAGGGGCCTGAGGACAAGAGAAGTGCGAAAGCAGTGCCCTAGAAACAGAGGAGGAATATCCGAAGAGTGTGGCTTTATGAAGAGAGAGGGCAATAGTGCCACCTAAGGTGAGGTATAGTGGATTTGGCACACGGGGTTTCAATGGAGTGGTGAAGGCAGAAGATAGAGACCTGTCGACGGAAGGTAGCCGGCCCTTTGTGAGGGGAAAGACCCCACCACCGGGATTGCCTTAAACAGCAAGACTGTTCCCTACCCCCACCATTATAACAGGAAGGGAGGAAGGAGGACAGGAGAGGGGTGGATAGGTTTTGTAGTTTTGGGGTTAGGAAGCCAAGAAAGTTCTCTGGTGACTTCCATTTTCTCTACAAATATTTGGTAAGATATTTGCTAAGAATTATATGTTTGGGTGGAGTTGGAGGCTGCAGAAGGGGTTTTGAGCAGAAATAAAGTATGTGGAAAATGATGGGGAGAGAGGTCTAGCTAGGGAAGGAAAGAACCAGGCAGTATTGAGAGCCCCGCTTGGGATAATAACTCCTATACAGTTGGGAGTGCAATTTGGTACAGCCTTTTTGGATGGTAATTTAGACATATTGTTGATCAAACATTTCATTTCTAGGGATCCACTCTAGAGGTATACTTTCACATGTACCCAGAAAGCTGTCCAAGGATATTCATTATAGTGAAAATCATAAAGAACTTATATATGAATGAGAGAATGGGCTAGTATATAAAGTATATGTGTACCTTTTCAAAAGAAAAGCCCTCCAAGACACATTTAAAAAGAAGGGGAAAAACATGCAAGTTGTTCCAGAAGTGTCTACAATTGACTCTACTCATATATTTATGTGTCCATATCTATCTACAGTTAAAACAATAACGCATGCATAGAACATATTGCAACACTATTGACAGCAAATGTTTGTTTTAGGAGAGAACCCTAATTTTTTGTTCTATATAGATCTGTATTGTTTTAGTTTTTTTTTCTGATGAGTTTGATTCATGTTTTACTTCAATTATATTTTTTTAAATTTTTTTTTCAACGTTTTTATTTATTTTGGGACAGAGAGAGACAGAGCATGAACGGGCGAGGGGCAGAGAGAGAGGGAGACACAGAATCGGAAACAGGCTCCAGGCTCTGAGCCATCAGCCCAGAGCCCGACGCGGGGCTCGAACTCACGGACCGCGAGATTGTGACCTGGCTGAAGTCGGACGCTTAACCGACTGCGCCACCCAGGCGCCCCATACTTCAATTATATTTAAAAATATCTGGAGAGCATGGTACTCATCTTCCCCATTGTGTGATTTTTCTTAAGCAGCAGTCAGTAAACCACACATAGGTACAGAAATAAGAGTTGATTTCAACCAGGATAGGTGTTTGCCAGGCATATAGTATGGAAGGGCAATGGCAAAGGAACTAAGCTTTTCAGAGTGCCTGATGGGCCAAGGAACTGGGTGGGAAATGAGAGTAGGATGTGAGATTGATCTATGGGCAGAAAGTGAAGGTTCCTAAGGAGTGAAGAGGTGTAAAGGGAGTAATTGAGTGAGGGAACTGGAAAAGTAGGAGGTAGGGATCAGGAAGTGGAATATTTGCATTTAAGATTTAGGGCAGAGTGATGACTCAGTCCAGGCTGGCTGTGGAGTAGGTAGCAGAAGTGGACTTGAGTTGAGGGTCAGGGAACATCAGGGAAGTGATAGCCTCTCCTCATCTTGCTCTCCACTTTCCATAACACTCAGAAGCTGCCAGAGTAATCCCTGGCTCCTCCTTTGGGTGAAAGCATCCTTTGCTCACCAGCCTACCAGGTTGCTTTGCTCCCAGAAGAAAGAGGCCCTCAGAAGTGCCCTTGGCCTAAGGTGACATTCTCATGACTCTCAGGAGTCCTTCACTCACTTCTGCTACCATGTTACCAATAGGCGCAAGAGAGCAGTTTTCTGGGGGCTCACACTCCCACCTTAACCTGGTTAACCCACTAACCCCAGGAGACTATCAGGATAAATCTCAATGTGCCTTATATTCCTGCACAGCTATTCATCTAATCCAATTTGCCAGGACTGGCTATTTTCCAAAACCCATCTTCTACAAGCTTTGGAATGTGTACACACACACACACACACACACACACACACACACACACACATTATCATGGATTCCCTGTGTATTTAACCTCTTCTGAACTTCACCTACCTATCCTAAATAAAACCTGGATATCATTTCCCTGAAAACCCTATCATGGAGGCTGATTTAAAACAAACAAAACAAAACAAAACAAAACAAAACAAAACAACACCCCTGCTTCACTTACTGGGCTGCTGATTCTTTTTTTTTTTTTTTTTTTAATTTTTTTTTTTTCAACGTTTATTTATTTTTTGGGACAGAGAGAGACAGAGCATGAACAGGGGAGGGGCAGAGAGAGAGGGAGACACAGAATCAGAAACAGGCTCCAGGCTCTGAGCCATCAGCCCAGAGCCTGACGCGGGGCTCGAACTCACGGACCGCGAGATCGTGACCTGGCTGAAGTCAGACGCTCAACCGACTGCGCCACCCAGGCGCCCCTGGGCTACTGATTCTAATTGACAACAGTTTTCATCAGTTTTAGAAAATTGTGGATCATTTCAAACAATGCTTCTACCCAATTCTCTCTACTCCTTCTGGGACTCCAATCATAAATATGTTAGGTTTGGTTTTTTTGTTCTGTTTTGTTTTTTCCCTATTTTTCTCTTTGTACTTGTTTGGATATTTTTCACTGATTGTCTTTAAGTTTATTGATTCCGTTTTATGCTGTGTCCAGTCTACTGTTAAATATATCAGATGAGTTTTTAATTTCAAACAGTGTGTTTTCCAGTTTTAGAATCAGTCTTTTTTTATACATTCCAATCAAAATTCTGCATCTTTTCATCAATTTTGTCTACCATTTCCTGCTTTCATTAATATGTTGTTATTTTAAAATCATTGTTAACATGAACAACTTTGAAGTCTCACGGAATGGGGTGATTGTTGAAACTGGGTTATGGGTACACAGGGGTTCATTATACTCTTGTTTACTTTCTCTGTGTTTGAAGTTTTCTATAATAAGAAGTTACAAGAGAGTAATGGCTGGGTGTTTTTTCTCATAATGTATGTAGCTAGGGATGGATGGAATAATAGGTTTCATTTGGCTGTATAGTCGTTTTCTATTTGCTGTATCAATTATCCATTGCTATGTAATACAACTATAAAACTTAGTGACTTAAAACAGCAGGAATCATTTTGTTTGCTCAAAAATCTGAATTCTGATAAGGTTTTTCAGTTTTTCTCTGCTCCATGTGGTACCATCTGGGGTGATGGACAGGGGTTAAAGGTCCACTTTTATTTTTTAATTTAATTTAATTTAATTTAATTTAATTTAATTTAGTGTGTGTGTGTGTGTGTGTGTGTGTGTGTGTGTGTGTGTGTGTTTGCCACTGTGCAGACTGTCCCCAGCAAGCCCATGGGCATAGAGACTTTCTCTGAGTACCTGCCTCCAAGCCATTATTGCCATGGGACATGAGACAATGATGGCCCTTGAAGTTATCAAGGCAGTAGATAAGAAGTCATCCCCTGCCAGCAAGGTCCCAAGTCAACGGTATTGAAGCATGTCCTCTAAGATCCACTTTTAAGATGGTTTGCTCACATGCCTGGCCAGCTGGTGCTGGGTGTTGGCTGGGAGTTCAGCTACATCTGTGAGCCGAGAGGCTTGGTTTCTCCATATGGGCCTCTTCATGAGCTGCTTGGATGCCCGCACAGTATGGTGGCTCAGTTCTAAGAGCAAATGTTTCTAAAGAGAACCAGGTATGTTCAATTCAAGTTAGTTAGGTAACTTATTTTTTTTGAGCAACAGATTAGGCTCTTGACACCAGCCAGCCTTTTTTTCTTAGGGGATGGTAAGTGTGGTAAGCTAAGGAGGGTACATTAGACCATTCCATCAGCAAATATTTGCTGGGCATCTACCATGTGTTAGTAGAAAATACCTCAATGGCTTTAGCCACTTGCAGCTGTGAATTTGAAGCTGTTTCTAGCCCAAACTTTTCTCCTGCATTCTCTGTGCATTTGTCTATTTGGGTGTCCTATAAATACATACATTAAAGAAGTAAAAATAAACAGGTGAAGTTAATTTAAAAAATTGTTAATGCTTATTTATTTTTGAGAGAGATTGTGAGTGGAAGAGGTGCAGAGAGAGCTGGGACAGAGGATCTGAAGCAAGCTCCGCCCTGACAGCAGAGAGCCTGATGCAGGGCTCGACCCACAAACTGTGGGATCCTGACCTGCGCTGAAGTCAGACACTCAGCTGACTGAGCTAGCCCTGGTGAAGTTAATTTTAATATATTTTAGAAAAACAATCTGTCCAGAATATCATCATTTCAACATGGACTCAATGTGAAATCACATTATGTCTTAGAATTGGATGTGTATTTTACACTTACGTCCCATCTCAATTTGGACCACCATGTCTGAAGTACTCAATAGCCATGTGTAAATAGTAGCTACTATAGGGGCGCCTGGGTGGTGCAGTCGGTTAAGTGTCCGACTTCAGCCAGGTCACGATCTCACGGTCCGTGAGTTCGAGCCCCGCGTCAGGCTCTGGGCTGATGGCTCAGAGCCTGGAGCCTGTTTCCAATTCTGTGTCTCCCTCTCTCTCTGCCCCTCCCCTGTTCATGCTCTGTCTCTCTCTGTCCCAAAAATAAATAAACGTTGAAAAAAAATTTAAAAAAAATAAAAATAAAAAAATAGTAGCTACTATATTGGACAATGCAAGTCTAGAATATATTTACATATTTAATAAATCAAGGAAAATTACCCCTGACCCAGAAGTGATCACTGTGTCTCTAAGAAGTTTGTTCTTTTCAAGAGCACAAAGCTTCTGGAACTTCAGGGAGAGTGGCACAGTGCCACTGAGTGGCACAGTGAGGGTAGAGGGGCTATAATGGCCAGTCAGCTTGGTGACTTACAACGATCAGTGGGGTCACACATAGGACAGCTATTCTCACATACACCAAAGGAAATTGATGTCTAGGTTCAAATCTTCAAGAATCACCATAATTAGATTTTATTGTGAAAATGAAAGAAGTGATGAGAGCATTCTATCAACTGAATGTTGGGTCTCCCCAAATTCATCTGTTGAAACCTAATGTTCCATGTGATAGTATTTGGAGGTGGGGACTTTGTCGGTGATTAAGTCATGAGGCAGAGCCCTCATGAGTGGGATCAGTTCCCTTATAACAGAGGCCCCACAGAAATCCCTTGCCCACCTATGATGTGAGGGTGCTATGAGAAGATGGCCATCTATGAACAAGGAATCAGCTCTCACCAGCTCTAATTCTATTACAATTAGAAATAAATTGTAAGTCACCCAATCTATGGTGTTGTATTACAGAAGCCCGAATGAACTAGGAGACTAGGTCATGGACTAACTGTTGAAATGATTTATTTGTTTTAAATCACAAAACGCTCTATACCTGTAGCTGAGAAGGTCTGTAGGGAGACTGGGGGACATGAATGGAGATTCAACAAGTGGCCTTGCTTCTGTCTTCCTGAATTTATCATTCCTCTGGGGTTCTCTCTTTGGACACTGATATATCTGCCTCCCTAATCCTATCTTAAATGAAGTCTGTCCCAATGAAGGACAAGTAAAGTGTATGCAAAATCAGAGATGGCTAGTGTCTTTGTCTGCTTGGGCTGCCATAACAAAGTACCATTACACTGGGTGGCTTAAACCACAGGACTTTGTTTTCTCACAGTTTTGGAGGCTGAAAGTCTGAGACCAGTGTGCCAGCATGGTGAGGTTCTGGTGATGGCCTTCATCCTGGCTTGCAGGTGGCTGTCTTCTCACTGTGTCTTCACATGGCAGAGACAGAGAGCAAGTTGTCTGGTGTCTCTTTTTATAACAGTGCTAATCCCATCATGAGGACCCAACTCTCACAACCTTATCTGACCCTAATTACCACCCAAAGGCCCCATCTCCAAATATCATCACAACGAAGACATGAATTTTGAGGGAACACAATTAGCCCATAGTGGCTGGTAAATGTAAGAAAATTAACCCCACTGACAAAAACATAATATAGATGAAATGAATTACTGTTTTCCACCTGTCAAATCACATATTTTATTATTCTCAGTGTTGGCAAGGTAAAATGGACACTCACATTGGCTGTTAATAAGAGTGTAAATTGATAAGATGTTTTTAGAAAGCAATTTTGAGATATGTATGAAGAGCTTCAAGATGCACCTTCTAATTCTATATTCTTCTAGAAATCTATCCTGAAAAAATAGAGCTGAAGATATGTACATTTCATCATTTTTAATAAAAATTAATATTATATCCTATAATTTTTTAATACTGGGAAAAAGTTAGAAATAACCCAAATGGCCAACATTTAGAAATTATTAAACATTTATGGTACTACTTTTTTTCTTCTTCGTTTAAAAAAATTTTTTTAATCTTTATTTTTGAGAGAGAGAGAGAGAGACAGACAGACAGACAGACAGACATAGAATCTGAACCAGGCTCCAGGCTCTGAGCTGTCAGCACAGAGCCTGATGCAAGGCTCAAACTCACAGATCGTGAGATCATGACCTGAGCCGAAGTCAGACATTTAACCAACAGAGCTACCCAGGCAACCCGGTACTATTTTTTGCAATAGATTATCAACCAACCTCAGTACATGATGGCTTGAGAATTTTGGGGAGACATGGAAAAATGTTCACAACATAGTGACCAGCCAAGGAAAAAAAAAGATATAAAAAAAAAAAAGAATATACAACAATATATAATCCTGATTTTAATTTGTACAATTATCATTTTAAAATTTAATTTGTTAAAAATATATGCACTGAGGAAAGAAACTAAAATTTTTCTTAGAGGTTATTTCTGGTTGGCAGGATGATGGTTGAGTTTTATTTTCTTCTTTGTATTTTCTCTGAATTTTCCAAATTGCATAGATCACATGTTATTTTTATAGTCAGAAAAAATATATTCATATATTTTATTATATAATAAAATATAAAATATTTTATATATTTTATATTTTATAATATAATAAAATATAAAATATTTTATATTTTATATATAATAAATATATATTTATTATATCTTATATAATATATATTATATAATATATATAATTATATAATATATTATATTTTATTATATATATAATATATATTTATTATATATATTAATTATATATATTATATATATTATATATATTATATATATTATTATATTTTATATAATTATATAATTATATAATTATATAATATATTATATTTTATATAATTTTATATAATATATATTTTATATATATTTTATTTAATATAAAATATATTTATATATAAAAATATATATTCATATATTAACTGAAATGCTGGTCTAACTGTAGTAAAAATGCCCCTTTTTTTGCTTTCCCATACTATTAGCAAATAAACTAGAAAGCAATAAAGAAAACACAGGGAGCATAAAAGCGTTTATTACTGGGAAGTGCTGGTTTCTCATCCCAGGTACAGCTGGTTGGCCTGTTGCAGACCTGCATCTGGTCTCCCTGGATTGAGTGCCCTTTTGCCTCTGGCCACGTACATGAGGTCTCCTGGACACCCCATTTCCTAGATGGGCCAGTCTCTGTCCCAGCTAGCACTGTCATAAAACCCTCTTCCTCAGGTTCGGTTTCCAGATAGCCCTGTGTGTGCCTAATTGCATACTGACAGATTTCCAAAGGTTTGGTTTTGTTTTCTGTTAGCAGAATCCCAGGGTTCTAACGACTCCTACAAGGAACGCTATATAGCTGGAGAAAGGGCATCAGGAAGAAGAGAGCTCCTCTTCTTCCCCTTATGCACTCCCCCTACAACATCAAAGAGCAGCTCTGCTTTTATCTGGATATATTTTGGGATTCCCATGAGGTTGTTTTTTTTTTTTTTTTAAGATTTTTTTTTTCTGACTAAAAAAAAAAAATGTATTTGAAATCACTGTGACCAATCACCATAGTTCTGTCAGGAAAATGATCTCTTCCTTCATGGTTCATGTTCTCATGTTGCAGCAAGCTCATCGTTTTTTCCCTCATGGGCAACCAGTATCTAATATGGATTCCACGCAAACCTACGTGTATTGTTAGTGCAAGAGGTACAAACATCGAGATACAGAATGGCTGTGGGTTTTGTTTTTTTAGACCATGGAGTCAAGTACTTTTTAAACTTTAATTTTAGGTTTGAAGTAAATGAACTAATTGATCAAATACTTGGAAATCTGTGCGATAAGAGATTTACTCGCTATATACTATTTTAAATTCAGGAAAAATATATTTTAGAAATTACACGTTTTTAAAAAACATCTGCATGTGGACACTCAGAGCCTGCACCTAGATAGAATTGTGGCAAAACTGAGTATTGTCTTCTGATTTCTCACTCACTAGATTCTCTCTCTGAGATAGTTCTTAGAAATACTTCATCTGAAGTATTTATTCTGAAATACTTCATCCCACTACTGTTGGAATCTCCTTCCTTGGAAATATTCCTTACAAAAGACATTTGTATTTTAAAAGGTATTAAGATAGCAATACACAATGAAGCCTTATTATTTTTGAGAGAGCGAGAGAGAGAGAGCACAAGCAGGGAAGGAAAGAAAGGGAGGGAGACACAGAACCAGAACACAGGTTCTGAGCTGTCAGTACAGAACCCGATGCGGGGCTCGAACCCACAGACCATGAGGTCATGACGTGAGCCGAAGTCAGATACTCAACTGACTGAGCCACCCAGGGGCCCCAATATTGTCAATAATATTTAGAAATCTATTTCTTCTTCAATTTTCTACTAGGCAGAAGTCAGCATGGTCCCAGGATGGGAGAGATACTATGGGTATAGTGTCTACCAAATTAGTAAACAGCTGTACATAGCAATTGTCTCTGAGAGCAGAAAAGTGCTCTTCAAATTGTTAGCTCAGATTTCGGTTTAACATTTAGTTTGCAAAACTAGATATTCCCAGCAGAGGGCGTATTTAAGTTACAAATCAAAATTTTTTTTGCAAAGTTTTCTATTTTTAGAAATAAGTGTTTTTTTATTTTTATGATTTTTATTCATCTTTTATGCTTTATATTTCTTTCATCATAGCTTCCAATTTGTATTTTGAAAATATTGCATTTATTTCTAAATTACATAGATTCTGTTACTGGGGATTTTTTTTTTTTTGAGTGTATTTTTTTTTTAATTTTTTTTTAGCGTTTATTTATTTTTGAGACAGAGAGAGACAGAGCATGAATGGGGGAGGGTTAGAGAGAGGGAGACACAGAATTCTGAAACAGGCTCCGGGCTCTGAGCTGTCAGCACAGAGCCCAACGCCGGGCTTGAACTCACGGACCACAAGATCATGACCTGAGCCGAAGTCGGCCGCTTAACCGACTGAGCCACCCAGGCGCCCCAGAGTGTATTTATTTTTGAGAGATAGAGACAGAGTGTGAACAGGGGAGGAGCAGAGAGAGAGGGAGACACAGAACTCAAAGCAGGCTCCAGGCTCTAAGCTGTCAGCACAGAGCCTGATGCGGGGCTGGAACTCATGAACTGTGAGATCATGACCTGAGCTGAAGTTGGATGCTCAACTGACTGAGCCACCCAGGCGCCCCTGGGGATTTTTTTTAGGAACTAATTGCTGCAAATATTTACTAGAGCTGCAAGAATCAGGAATTATTGAATATGGAGCAAGAGACCGCCAGCCAATGCAGGAGAGAAGGAACTGATACATTAACTCATTTTACTGGACCTTGGGGATAGACGTTGTATCTTCTGAGGGCAGTTGTTTGCTGAGTTCCCTTAGCCTAGTCAGCCAACTCACAGATGCAGTTCCAGAGGCAAATTTGTGGAACGCTTAAATAACCAAAAAGTATACAATGATTATTTCTCCAGTAACAGTTTACTTATTTAGGGATTAAACAGCTGGTGACCACCTCGCTGTGGGCCAGGCACAATCCAGCAGGTATCAGAATCCATTGTCTTGCTCTCACCTCACGGAGACTGGGTCTCCTCACATGTCCCACCTGCCTTAAAACCCCTCAAGTTCTAGTGTTGAGGGACATCTCTCGCTGATGTTCCTCCTGAATGGCTGAAGCCAGCTGACCCTTTTAAATAATCTTCAGTATACTTTGAGTTATAGAGTTTCTAAAATAAAAAATTGACACCTTCTATTTAAATCTCAAGAAGACACAAAAACTCTTTTGTTCTCAAATTGTTAACTTAGTAACTTCTGTAGAAACCGATTAAGAGTTCCCCTCCAATGACACAATAGCATGCCAACCCCATTTCTACCATAATGGGATGGCAAGCATTTGTGAGATGTCACTTGGAGCTTGTTTGCAAGGGGAGGGAGCTAGAAGCGACTTTGAACAGAGACTTAAACCTTATTCCTAAGAAAAGGGGTTTCTGTAACTGTGTGATTCTGACATTGCATTTTTATTTATTTTTTATTTTTTTTATTTTTTAATGTTTATTTTAGAGAGAGAGAGAGAGAGAATGGGGGATGGACAGAGAGAGAGGGAGACAGATTTGAAGCGGGCTCTGCACTGACAGCAGAGAGCCTGATGTGGGGCTCAGACCCACAAACTGCGAGATTGTGACCTGAGCCAAAGTCCGACGCTCAACCGACTGAGTCACCCCGGCGCCCCTGACATTGCATTTTTAAAAGCAATCTCATCTTGGGGTGCCTGAGTGACTCAGTTGGTTGAATGTCAGTCTCTAGATTTTGGCTCAGGTCATGATCCCAGGGTCGTGGGATCAAGCCCCATGTGTGGGTCCCCACTGGACATGGAGTCTGCTTAAGATTCTTCCTCTCTCTCTCTCTCTGTCTCCCTCTCTCTCTGCCCTTTCCCCACTCATGCACACACATGCTCTCTCTCTTTCTCTAAAAATTAAATGAAAAATTAAAAATAAATAAATAAATAAAAATAAAAGCAATCTCATCTAAAACAAATAAGGTGAAAACTATATGTTGATTTTTCTACCATTAATTTAAAAGAAGAATGTCTTTCTAGATTGCATAAAAATAAAATATTTCAAGGGGAGCATGGGTGGCTCAGTCAGTTTAAGGGTCTGACTCTTGATTTTGGCTCAGGTTATGATCCCAGGGTCGTGGGGTAGAGCCCCATGTGGGGCTATGTGCTGGGTGTAGAGCCTGCTTAAGATTCTCTCTCTCTCTCTCTCTCTCTCTTTTCTCTCCCCCTCCCTTCCCTGAACATGTTCTCAGCATGCACTCTCTCTCTTTAAAATAAAAAAAAAAAATGAATAAGGGAACAACCAAATAATAAATGAATGAATGAATGAATGAATGAATCAATAAATAAATACTTCCAGATAGATAACGTGAAAAAACCCCTCGAGTTCTGGAGGAAGATATACATGCAAACAATTTTGCGTGAGTGCAATGCTATGGGCCCGGGAGGAGCCCTGAGTTTGTGGTTTAAAAACCTTCTCACTTTATGTACCACCTGGCCCTACTTTGCCTCATCTGTGAAATCCAGAAATAAGAACATACCCTCTAAAAGTCAAGGTCAACTTCCTCTAAATGTCAAGTGGGATCTTGGGAAGCAAAATGAACTGGGAGTCTCTGGATGTTTGGCTGTCTGCGACATTTGGCCATGTGACTGGTCTTGCTGAGGTTTGCTTCTGAATGGCCTCGAGGAATCTAGAGGAGGGAGAAAGACCCTGTCCCAGGTCCCAGTATAAAATTCTGGCTATGTCTGCTTCTCTCTCATCAGAACCCTTTACTCCAGCCAAACTGGTCTCTGCCCCTGAGGTGTTGCTCTTGCCAAGAGAAAGACCCTATTTGCAAACCACCTGCTCAGTACTTGCTACCTGGAAGTTTCTCCCACTGCCCAGGGCCTCACAAGGCTTTTGTAATCACTTTATCTCTGTACTCAGGAAGCAATTGATTTTTGCATTGCTACTTAGGCCCTTAGTATATTTTACTATATTTATCTGCAATATCTGAAAAGCCAAATAAGTCTTGCTCCCTTGAGTATCTAAGTGTCTCATAGATAGTTACTACTTTGCTATTTATATTTAAACTATTGTTCTATCAAGTTCTCTCTCCTAATCCTTTCCCCCAAATGCATTTGTTCTAATCCCTTCCATCAGGCTTGGTATAAAGTCAATCTCTCTGTCATCACACTGGCCTCTGAATGGTACAAGGGAATAGTTTTGAATTTCTTTTCTCTTTGTTCAAGTCTTTGGCTCTACAGGAGGTGATGATTATCAGTGAATGGCTTGTTACCATGATCATCTATGGAGTGTTTATTTTATACTAGAAACTATTCAAAATACTTTTCATATATTAGCTCATTTAATTCTCATGATAGACCTATGATATGTGTACCTTTATGATATATATAGGGAAGGAAATAAGAACAGAGAAGTAATTGTCAGAGCTTCCCCACTGGGAGATTGCAGATCCAGAATTTACAGCTAGTGGAACCCAAGCACTGCATTATCTTGCTCCTGGAAAGATGGATGGTAGTTGAAAGGAGTAGAAACAATGGTCCTGGATAAACCCATGTTTGTCATCAGTCCCCATACATCTTTGAGAATATTTGAGAAAGACTGGGGACTGAGTTAGAGAGACAGAGCCAAAAGCAAGTGGAAGATTGCACAATTATTTTGTGAAAATACAAGCTTCAGAAAGCCAATTTAGATCTTTTTATGTCATGGTGTTTTTTGTCCTTGATTGTGTAAGTTTTTACTTAGAAACCTAGCAATAATAATTGGTAATTAATAATTAATGTGTTTTTTGACAGCCAAACATTCATCTTGTGGGAATTTTGCATAATTTTGCCTCTGCAAAACTAATGGTTTTGCAATTTTTATTTTCATTGGGTGGAAAAAAAGCTAGTGATTCACTAATTATGTTTTCTTGTTGGCAGATAGCTATACGCTGTTTACACATTAATATATAAAGCCTTAGCCTATTTTACTTTGCCCAGTGGGAAACTGAACAATGAGATATCTTGTGCAAAAAGTGAACATTTGAACTGTGCTAGTTCCATATGCCTTTATTATCATTCCAGAGACTTTTCCTCTCAACTTGATTTGACTTCTGCAAGATAACTTTTCAGGAGAAGTAGTTTCCTAATCTGTGGAACTTAGAAATATAAAGAAGTAATTTCTTGTATTCATTAATCAGATCCCAACTTTCTTAAAAATCACCTCAAGGCACCAATCCTCAGACTTCAGTGTGTAGAGGAATCACCTGGTGAGCTCATCAAAATGCAGCTTCCCAGGCCCCATCTTCAGAGACCAATTCACTCCCCAGGTGATTCCGATGCAGATATCCTCAGGGTGCCAGAATGGAATGCAGGATGTGGTAAGTGGGGAATGGAGAAACTCAGCACTCTGGGGACTCAGGCACAGCAGTGCCAGAAAGCAGATGGGCCTTTCATGGGACTATTCAGGGAGCTGTCTGAAGTCTGGCTTCAGGTAATAGAAGACTTCCGCCCTTGGGTAACAGAATGCTATTCGTATCCATCTTGCAACTGTGGTGAGAATCACTGACCTCCTGTGCAATTATATTCTGTAGGTCTAGGGGAGAAAGAAGTCAGTCAGCAGATGGCTGAGTGCTCACTGTGAACATCTGGGGTGGGGCTCAGTCAGGAGGCAGAGCTGGAGAAGGAGAGACATGTAGGTCTAACCACTTTGCCGTAGTCTTGAGGGCTGGGTTCTCACCCTGCAGCCTGCACACTAAAAGAGGGACGTGGAGCTAATTGCAAAGGGAGAACTATGTTGTGCAGGGTCCAGTCAGGGGAAAGTATCCAATTTCTTCCCCCTGGAAGAACACTATGAGAACTGCTAAGAGACTAAGGCAGGACTTCCAGGCCTGGATCTGCTGACACTTGGTCCATGGAGGTGGGAAGATCCCTGCATGACCCAGTGGGTGAAATTACTTTGTTCACAAGTGAGTGAGCAGGAAAAAAGCCAGTGAGAATAGGCCCTCTGTAAAAGAATGGCCTCTCCACCTCCACCCCCAGTCCTGCCCCATGCACACTAGACCCTGCCTGCAGGCAGTGAACCAAAATGGCAAAGAGAAATGTCTAAGGAGGATTCCAGGTGGTTTCTGTGGGATGTGTGCTGTAAACTGTTTTCTCTGCCTCAAACGGAGAAATATTCTCCATTTTGGGAAAACTCAACGCGGAAAGTAAGATGGCAACAGCTTTCTGAGTTCATATCCGTACTTTAAATTTTTTTTTTTTTAATGTTTATTTATTTTGGAGAGAGAGAGAAACAGAGTGCGAGTGCGGGAGGTGCAGAGAGAAAGGGAGACACAGAATCCGAAGCAGGCTGCAGGCTCTGAGCTGTCAGCACAGAACCTGACGTGGGTTCAAACTCACAAACCCAAGATCATGACCTGAGCCGAAGTCGGACGCTTAACCGACTGAGCCACACAGGCGCCCCTCATATATGTACTTTAAATATCCAGATCCAATAAGCCATTTGTTTCCCACCTTTGTGAACTATGCTACAAGCTTGCTTTCTTCTTTCTTTCTTTCTTTCTTTCTTTCTTTCTTTCTTTCTTTCTTTCTTTCTTTCTTTCTTTCTTTCTCTCTCTCTCTCTCTCTCTCTCTCTCTCTCTCCTTCTTTCTTTTTTAAGTTTTATTTATTTAAGTAATCTCTACACCCAACGTGGGGCTTGAACTCACAACTCCAAGATCAAGAGTCACATGCTCTTCCAAATGAGCCAGCCAGGGGCCCCATAAGCTATAATTTTTCAAATATATGTTCTGTAGATGTTGTGAATGATAAAATATAAATTTTTTAAAAAGACTCTTTGAATTTGTAATAGATTTTGAGAGTGGATTTTCTCAATAACTTTTGTGGTTGGGTCTGAGGAGATGTTTGATGTTAAAAAGGAGGACTTCATACTAAAAAGGGGTAGACACCACTGATCAAAATATCACAACTGTGTCTTCAATTTGACTCCAAAATACCGCCCATCGAATGTAAAACACTGAGCAGCAACTCCATTGTGTCATTTACAATGGATTTTTTTTTTAAGTAGTAAAGGTGAAACTTCATTTGTTAGACTTTAACAAAATATGAACACTAGATAAATAAAGGAGTGTCTATAAGGTACACTTACTTAAAAAACTGTCACATTGGGGTGCCTAGGTGGCTCAATTGGTTGAGCATTTCACTTCAGCTCAGGTCATGATCTCATGGTTTGTGAGTTTGACCCTCACATCTGGCTCTCTACTGGTAGAAAAGAGTCCACTTTGGTCCTCTGTCCCCTTCTCTCTCTACCCCTTCCCACCTCTTGCTCTCTTTCTCAAAAATAAATAAAAATATATTTTAAAAAAACCTATCACTTTATTTGATCCTGTAATTGGAGAGAAACCTATTTGTTGCTTAGTAAGAACATGCACATCCAGGGGCACCTGGGGGGCTCAGTTGATTAAGCGTCCAACTTTGACTTAGGTCATGGTCTCACAGTTTGTTGGTTCGAGCCCCACATCCAGCTCTGTGCTGATGGCTCAGAGCCTGGAGCTTGGTTTAGATTCTGTGTCTCCCCCACCCCCCTCTGCCCCTCCCCCACTAGTGCTCTGTCTCCGTCTTTCAAAATAAATAAATGTTAAAAAAAAAAAAAAAGAACATGCACATCCAGAAAGAGTGATTCTGTTTCATTTTCCCTAGGCTCTGTTATGTGGCCTACTTACTACATGTCCTGAGGATCCGCTGAAATATTTACAGAAAATGATCATTACTATAATGGAAAATGGTCTCGAAAGTCTTCTCTGGTGAGTATTGTTTTGCTTTATGGTAGGGAGATATTTTATTCTGAATGTAAAACACTCACTATAGAGTACCAAAAGAAGTCTTCTAATCTCAGGATGGTTAAGGAATCCCTCCATAGGCTTTTTTAAAATGTTTATTTCTTTTAGAGAGAGAGAGAGAGAGAGACAGAGAGACAGAGAGACAGAGAGACAGAGAGACAGAGTGTGAGTGGGGCAGGGGAAGAGAGAGAGGGAGACACAGAATCCAAAGCAGCTCCAGGCTCTGAGCTGTCAGCACAGAGCCTGACGTGGGGCTCGAACCCACAGACCGTAAGATCATGACCTAAGGCCAAGTCAGACACTTAGCTGACTGAGGCACCCAGACGCCCCCTTTCATAGGCTTTTAAGTCTGAAAGACTTCAATAGGAACAATTTCCCCACTGGTTCTTAACTTGAGAAATATAGCCCTCTCTCATCAATAATGTGCTCGTAGGGCAGTTATTTCAAGTTGGGGGTGAGGAAAAAGGGGCACAGCAAAATCTGGAGGAGGGGGTGGTTGACAAAGTCCTGCAGTAGGTTTTGATATACTTCTCCCAAGGGGAGTATATCCCCTCCCTTCAACTCCACCCATAGAATCATGGATTCAAATCACTGATTTAATTATGGAACTAACTACTATGAAATGAAATGTTTGACTGTGTTTTATGATTTTATCAAAGGGATATGTGCATTGATCCATCAATGAGGCCAAAAATTCGGAGGTTGTCTGAAACTTACATGGAACAACTTTTTGGACTGGATGATCAACTGGTCAGTATTAGTAATCAGACATTCTAAAATATACATCCCAAGTTTTGATGGAAGTTCTCAAATAGATTTTAGATTTTATAAGATGTATGAGGTCAAACTGTTTTTGAATTGGGGACACTCAGAGAAGTGAAGGAATATCACCCCGCCCCCAACACCCCGCACACAGCCACATTCATAGTAAACTTCCCAAATTTCCAGAAGTATTTAACAGACATTTATTCTTCCTCTTCTGATAAAATCTTTCCATTATATTTTTCCCATTCCTCTTTCTCCTTCTCCTCTCCTCTTGCATCTTTATAATGATAAAACCAACATTGTGGAAAGCTTTAAATGAGGATATTATCCTTCCTTTCTAATCTACTTCCTTCTGTATTCTATCCCTTCTCCATTCTTTTTGCCATCTGCCCAGGGATTATGCTCATAAAGATATGGCCAAACAACGAGAGCTAACTTAAAAGCCAGACTGATTGTTAAAGAAAGGAACAACCAGCTCTAACAGCTGGTTTTGATCCTGTACAGAGGGCAAGGAAGTAATTCAGGACACGGAGACTTTTAGAACAAAGACTGTGTATCTGAGAGAAGCTAAAATAGCAAAAGGCATGTGGGGAGAGAAATGCCAACACAAATTACATGTGTGTGGGGCCTTGTGTGATACCTCCAGATCCCAGGCTGGTGTCTTGGTAAACGCAGGCAGGGCTTGGGAGCTGCTGGTGAACTTGGGCGCCGAAAAGTGAAATCGAAGCCTGGGTCAAGGTGGATGCTGAGAGCCAGGATCAATCTGAAGCGTAATTTGGAAGGCTGGGTGGAGGGTCACACTGGATCCTACTCAGTGGTCTGCATCAGAGAGACAGAAATAGAGGGACAGGATATTTCTGTCAAGACTGGGATGATTCTGAGTACCAATACAATGGGAAGAACCCACATGTCCAATCCTAGCTGATCTGTGTTGTGGTGTCTGGGTGTCTTAATGACTTCACTTTATCAGCCATAGAACTTTATCTACTATGAAGTGCAGGTGTCTGCAAACTGTTCTCGGAGATGTTTGGGGGCCACCTCAGGAGCTGAGGGGGAGATCCAGGGGGTGGGGATTCAGGGTCTTTCACCCCCACCTTACACTCTAGAACAATTCCACTTTGAATATAATGTCATATGAAAAAAGCTTAAACATCATTGCTAAAAGATACTAAAATTATTAAAAACCACTGACGTAGAGGGGTGAACCTCGTCAATATTTTGAAAGTGATTTTGTAAAATACAATCAGATTATGTTCAATATCTAGCTAGAAGCCTAGAGAGAATCTTTTAAAGAATTGCACAGAATTCTGAGACACCATAGCAACTTTAAACCTAAAGTTTTATTAGAAAAAGAATTCTCAGAGATATTTCATGATGTTGAAAGTGCAAAGGATAAAATACAGGAAGCTCATGCACATTTAGAAAGGAGGATGATAATTCATATGTATAGAAAAGATGTCTGCTTCATTTTATAAAGTAGGGAAAGTAGAAACTAGATGTGATTTCACAAAAGGTAAATCTCTAGATGCCTATGATTGCTTTGTTAGAGGGCTCAGCCAAGATTGAATATGGATTAATTCATTTCTCCTTCACCCTCAGAGGAAAATGAAAAATTATTTTTTTTTTACAAAGGATAAGACACTTTAATCCTTAAAGTTTCCAGTATTTTATTTTATTTTATTTATTTAAAGTTTTTTAACATTTATTTATTTTTGAGACAGAGAGAGACAGAGCATGAACAGGGGAGGGGCAGAGAGAGAGGGAGACACAGAATCTGAAACAGGCTCCAGGCTCTGAGCTGTCAGCACAGAGCCCGACGCAGGGTTCGAACTCACGGACCGTGAGATCATGACCTGAGCCAAAGTCGGAGGCTCAACTGACTGAGCCACCCAGGTGCCCCAAGTTTCCAGTATTTTAAATTATAGTATACTAAATAAATATCAGCTTTGCTTTTTTCCCCCATTTTTCTTTCCTATAGTTTCCTATACAGCTATAATCACTGATGAGAGTTTTTAATGTTTTGACAAAACATTTAAAATATACATATTTTTTAATGTTTATTTATTTTTGAGAGAAAGAGAAACAGAGTGTGAGTGGGGGAGGGGCAGAGATTGAGGGAGACACACAATCTGAAGCTGACTTCAGGCTCTGAGCTGTCAGGACAGAGCCTAATGTGGGATTTGAACCCACAAACTGTGAGATTATAACCTGAGCCCAAATCGGATGCTTAACTGACTGAGCCACCCAGGGGCCCTGATAAAACATTTTAAAGATCACAAACAATTGTAATCTTTCCCATTTTTAAGATTGCTTTGTAGGGGGACCTGGGTGGCTCAGTGATTAAAACAGCCGACTTTGGCTCAAATCATGATTTCCCGTTAGTGAGTTGCAGCCTCTCTCGCATCAGACTCTGAGCTGCTCAGAGTCTGGAGCCTGCTTTGGATTCTGTGTCTCCCTCTCTCTCTAACCCTCCCCTGCTCATGCTCTGTCTCTCTTTCTCTCAAAAATAAATAATAAACATTAAAAAATTAAAAAAAAAGATTGCTTTGTATTGTCTCAGCATGCTTCTGTCTCCACACTGTTTTGCCTATTTATAACAAAGTATTTGTTTCTATTTGTGCAAACAGAGAAAATTGAATACAGGAAACTGTGAGCAAGCCACATTGTTAGAGAAAAAGTAGGAACTCCTCTCATAATAGTAAATAGAAAGACAGTTTAACTATGTGTTCCAAGATGAAAGAATCAACCATTGTCAGGAGGAAACTAACTTCACAGACTTGATTCTCATTTCTTAGGAAATGAAATCTCCAGATGGGTACTGATTACAAGAAGAAAAGACTTCTATAATATTTAAAAAAAATCTTTTTATCATGGAAAATTTTAAACATAACACACAAGCAGAACACCATAATGATTCCTCATCATCCAGCTTAAATGACAGTCAACATTTTGCCAATCTTGTTAATTATCTCCCCTTGTCCTTTTTTTTGCTGAAGTATTGGAAAGCAAATCCCAGGAGTTATATTATTTTACCAGTAAATACATCAGTGTGCATCTCTAACAAAAAATGACATTTTTAGGGAACATAGCACAGTGCCATTATCTATGTAATGAAATTAGCAGTAATTTCTGAACATCGCATAGTGCAGATTATATTCAGATATATATATTCCATATTCAGTCCATATTCGAGTTTCCCAAATTGTCTCAAAAATACCTTTTTAAACATGACTCTGTCAAATCAAAATCCATATGGAGTTCACATTGCACTTGGGTATCATATATTTAATACTTCTTGTAATAAACTTTCTTATTTCCCATGCCACTCATTTACTGAGGAAAACATCATTTGTCTTGTAAAATGTCCCACATTCTCATTGTTTCCTCTGGCATCATTTCATTTGTTCTGTTTCTTGTATTTCCTTCAAGTTTGTAGTTAGACCCACAAACTTGATATTCAGGTTCTTTTTTTCCCCTTTTTTTCTCTTGGGGACAAGAATAACTACATGGGGAGGGGTGGTTCTTCCTAATGCATCACATGGGGGTGCACCCAGAAGTGTGGCAGACCCACTTTTTATCAATCTTGATTCTTCTAGACATTAACATAATCGCTTATTAGTTTCATCTTACAATACACGCATAATGGTTTTGGAATAACGATACTACAAGATCACTAACAATAAAACTACTGGATGTAGTTTACAAAAAGTATGCAATTCAAAAGAGTTATGCAATTCTTTTTGCCTTTAAGATGTATATATCCTACCAAATATTTTCAGTAAAAATACTTTTTTTGTTACCCCAGGTACTTATTTTTTTTTTTTTGTGCCAATGGCCATCTTTTTTTCTCTTTGATATAATTATGCTTTTCCAATTATGTATAATATTACTTGGCAATAAAAACAATAAACGATACAACAAAATGAATGTTCAAAGAATCAAAACAATAAAATGAGTGTTCAGAGAAGTATTGCTTCTATTCCTGCCTTTTTCTCCTCCCTATTCCATCCCTGTTTCTAAGTATCCAATGTTTGTAGGTTTTGGTTTATTTATTTAGTTTTTCCATTGTTTCTTTTTGAAAATTATGAGCACATACATTGTATTCTTCTCCCATCAACTTCTTACATTGAAGTAGCAGACTATGTGTCGCTTTTTCTCACTTAATGTGTCCTAGAGATCACTCCCTTTTAAAATGATCCTATGGTTTTTAAAATGATGGTATCATAGAGAGCACTGTTTAACAAATCCTAAAATCTAAATGAAAGATGTGGACTTAAAAGTCTTACTGATGTAACAAAGTTTAACTATGAAAAGGAGACTTAACCTTATGACCCCAGTGGCTAGGTTTTAACCTTTTGGAAGAGGCCAGCAGATCCTATGCCTCCAACAAGAATCAACTGGTCGATAACCACACCCTCTACCCTTCCTGGTTTGCAAAAGTATCCTTTTCCTTTTAAAGTTTGGCTGGGCGCCTGGGTGGCGCAGTCGGTTAAGCGTCCGACTTCAGCCAGGTCAGGATCTCGCGGTCCGTGAGTTCGAGCCCCGCGTCAGGCTCTGGGCTGATGGCTCGGAGCCTGGAGCCTGTTTCCGATTCTGTGTCTCCCTCTCTCTCTGCCCCTCCCCCGTTCATGCTCTGTCTCTCTCTGTCCCAAAAATAAAAAAAATAAAAAAAGTTGAAAAAAATAAAATTTGGTAGATTACTCTTCCCTGAGAAGGCATCAAACTAAGTATTACAGTAACCTGGAAGGAATAGAAGTAATGAAGATATGAACTGGATTCATGTTGTTTACTTTAGGATAAATTTAAGTGTAAGGTAAGTAATAATAGTTAATGATAGAGCGTTTTTGTATGTTTGTCTACTATGTGTGGCATCTGAGAGTTCTAAAGAACATTTTTATAAGTTTAAATTGTTTCAGGGGCGCCTGGGTGGCTCAGTCGGTTAAGTGTCTGACTTCAGCATGGGTCATGATTTCACAGTCCATGAGTTTGAACCCGGCATCAGGCTCCACACTGACAGCTTGAAGCCTGGAGCCTGCTTTAGATTCTGTGTCTTGCTCTCTCTATGCCCCTCCCCTGCCTGCACTCTGTCTCTCTGTCTCTCTCAAAAATAAAATAAAAACATAAAAAAAAAATTAAAAAGAAATGTTTCAGGGACTTTCTTAAAATTTGTAATAAACATTTACATGTTTAAGGAAAACTGATTTTTCAAAGTTGTATTTATTTAAATGTGTTTATTAACACTTAGAGCCCTAAAGTACAAATATCAATCAGTGTCTGTCTCCAGGCACAAGAGCCCAGTGGGCATTAAAGAATCTTTCAATAATTTGCAGAAGATAAAAATAATAAGAAAATTACTCATGAAAAATCCAACACTTTACCCACATCATGGTACTGTTATAGACACTACTCACTTTGGCATGAAAGACATGGTTTCATTTTAGCATTTTTGTTATTACTATTAACTTTTCCAGCCCATGAATAATAAAAATATCAGAACTGGGAGGGATTTGAAGTAATGCCTTCAACACATATTTATAAACCCTGTTCGGGATGTCATAACAAAATTCTACAGACTGGGTTGTGGTTATCAACAACAGAAGTCTGTTTCTCCCAGTTCTAGAGGCTGGGAGGTCCAAGATGAAGGTGCTGGCAGATTTCATGTCTACTGAGAAGCCAGTTCCTAGTTCATAAACTGCCATCTTCTTGCTGTTACTTCATATGGCAGAAGGGGTGAAGGAACTCCCTGGAGTCTCTTTTATAAAGGCACTAAAACCAGGGTGCCTGGGTGGCTCAGTTGGTTAAGCGTCCAACTCTTGATTTTGGGTCAGGTCAAGATCTCATGGTTGGTGAGGCTGGCAGTATGGAGCCTGCTTGGGATTCTCTCTCTCTCTCCCTCTCTCTGTCCCTCTCCTGCTCATGTTCTGTCTCTCAAAGTAAATGAATAAACTTAAAAAGAAAAAGAAAAATATAAAGGTACTAACCCCATTCATAAGGGCTCTACCCTCAGGAGCTGGTCTCCAAAAGGCCCTACCTCCAAATATTATCACACTGGAGATTAGGTTTCAACATACGAATTTTAGGAGACGCAAACATTCAATCTATAGCAAATCCCATACTATTTTGTTAGTATTCTACAATGATGCTATGTGGGATATTAATGAATTCATGAATGAAGTAAAGAAATGTACTTTAAAATATGATGAGGGCACCTGGTGGCTCAGTTGGTTAAGCATCTAACTTCGGCTCAGGTCATGATCTCACAGTTCGTGAGTTCCAGCCCCACGTCAGTCTCTGTGCTGACAGCTCAGAGCCTGGAGCCTCCTTTGGATTCTGTGTCCCCCTCCCTCTTTCTGCCCTCCCCAACTTGTGCTCTGTCTCTCTCTCTCTCAAAAATAAACATTAAAAATTTTTTAAAAAATATGATGACATGTTATGATAATTTAATATATAATTCCTTGATTCTTGGATTAACTGAGCAAAAAATGGAATTGTTTACCAGAAGAAAAATTTTGTTATACTAAAAACCAAAAATTATAATATGAAGTTAATGATTTACCTTTATTTTTTGTTTGGTTCTTATCAGAGTCCTAATATTATATTAAGTATTTCAAATATCACAAAAGTAAAACTTTTTTTTTTCCTATTGGCATTATTTGAATGCATTAGTTTTCTCATATATCATAAATAGATAGTATCTAACAAAGTTAAAAATTAATGGGGACCAGTTACTACTAACACTAAAGAGCCATAAATTGAGTATGTTTGTAAGTTAGCATTCATGGTTTGTAATGGTATTTCTTTTTTTTTTTTTTTTTTTCATTACGAAATTTTCCAGGTCTCACCAGCCTGGGGTACAAGTAGAGCAATGTTGATAGTAATATTCCAAATTTCACTGCCTCTAGTCCCTAGCTCACAATTGCAGGAGGTTGGTTTCCCTCAAAATTCCAACCAGTTCTATCTGGGAATCCCAAAGCTGTCCCGTGTGAATTCAAGAATTCCTCTTAAGGTCTCTGTCTCAAGCCTGTTGGGCTGCCTGAAGGTGAAGCCGTAGTGTGGGTGCTCTTGACCTGAGAGCTCTGAAGTCTAACTGAGGTGGAGCTCTAGTCTTTTTCCACCACAAATCCTTAAAATGCCAAAACAGTGCTCCTTTCTCTGTTGCTCTACTCAGACCATACCTAGAGGTCACACTGTTTGAAAGAGATGCTTTTATAAAGACCTCGAATAAGTCAAGCTTGCACTTTAAGACTCATTCCACAAGCGTTTTACCTGCCAAAATGGTACCACCATGTGCCAAGAACTTAAAACTTCCATGCTCCCACTAGCTTTAGAATGAAATGCTTCTTGATAAAATTTTAAGTGGAGGGATTGCATTATTTCAAAATTTGGCATCATGTAAGATGTTTGTAATATTTTTATCACATTATTTCAGATTTTCAACACTTAAAGTTACACAAAATTGGATGCCACTGTGCTGTGGGTGCCACACGGAAGTGGAGGAAATGCCTTCTCTCATTTTGTCTTGTACAGAAGTGCCTCAGAGGAGCAGTTTGTTTGGGTTTTGCCTCCAGTCTCTTCTTCCTTAAAGCTCAGACCTCCAATCCATGGGGCTGTGACAGGAGCTATGCAGCGCCCTGTCCCCACTCCCCACTTCTATCATTCTTCCAGATGATAGAAGAAAACTCCCATCAAAATAAATTCACAACAAAAATATTTGAATTGACTTCTAGAACTTTCTCTGTAAAAATACATTAAAGATACCCAGAAAACTGAATTCATCAGATTTAGCCAGAGACTATGCCTTATTTGCCCTTCATAGTCATTAAATGTTGAAAAATATGTAAAAGGAGAATGAAGAAAAAAGTTTCATATAAAGTTTCATGAAGAGTTTCATATAAACCGAGTCATCAGTGCTAACACATGACCCTAGTTTAGACCTTAGTTAGACCCTAGTTTGAACAAACTAACTATTTAAGATGTTTGAGGGAATAATTCCAGAGATTTGGATATGGAGTGGGTATTAGATGATATTAAGCAATTATTGTTAATTGTACAAGGTGGGATAATGGAATTGTGGTTGTGAAGAAAATGTGACTATACTTTAGAAATAGACACTAAAATTTTTGGTTTATATACTTTATATACTACAAAGAGAAAAAGTAAGTATGGCAAAATGTTGACAATGTTAAATGTAGACTAGGGGGTGGTAGGTATTTATTTTAATTCTCTGTACATTTGAATTTTTTTACATAAAATATTTTTAAGACTATTTAAAATATTTTAAATAAAAAATTAAAATTTTTTTAAATAAAATTTTTAAATAAAAAATTAACATTTTTTTAAATATTTATTTTTGAGAGAGAGAGAGAGAGAGCAAGCAGGGGAGGGGTAGAGAGAGGGAGACACAGAATCCAAAGCAGGCTCCAGGTTCTTAGCTGTCAGCATAGAGCCTGATGTGGGGCTTGAACTCACAAATTACGAGATCATGACCTGAGCTGAAGTATGACATTTAACTGACTGAACCATCGAAGCGCCCCTTTTTAAAACTATTTTTAAGACTTGAGTTGTATTATGCTATATGCAGTATCTTTTTAAAAAGAGATCAACATTCTATTTTACTTCTTTTATTTTTCTTCCAAGCTATACAAAATGTTTCCTTGAAACTAGTGTGTTAAGTTGAATGTACTTTCATTGAATCATATTGTATTTCATTGGAACTCAGTTTAAAACAGAGAGCCTTAACATGAGGGATAAGACATATTCTCAGTAGTAATAGTGACTCATCATAGGAATAATTCCTATGGAGGTGGGGAGTGAGCATGAGTATTTTACAAAATTTCATAGGAGATTCTAACATTCCACCCTTTAACTTTCAAAACCATCTCTCATGGCAGAATTTTTTCTTTTATTTCCAGACTCAAAGCTAATCTTATAACTGGACTCTTAGAAATTGTGTGGCGGTCCACCTTTTTTCTCTCGCTCCTTCTCTCTCTGCCCTTCCACAGCTCGTGCTCTCTCTCTCTCTTTCTCAAAATAAATAAACTTAAAAAAAAAAATCACCAGGGCTTAACTCTCAAAAGCTGGATGGCAATAGCAAGCCAAGCCTCTGCCCTTAAAGAGCCAGGATACTAAGTGACTCTCCGGAGACACAGCACAGAAGCAGCAATTTGAAAAGTGCCTGGGCAGCACCTGGGTGTCTCAGTCGGTTAAGCCTCTGACTTCAAGCCCTGCATCGGGCTCTGTACTGACAGCTCAGAGCCTGGAGCCTGCTTCAGATTCTGTGTCCCGCTCTCTCCCTGCCCCTCCCTTGTTCATGCTCTGTCTCTCTCTCAAGAATAAATAAAACATTAAAACATAAATTAATTAAAATAAATAAACATTTAAAAAATCTTTCTAATAAAAAATACAAAATAAAAGTGCTTGGGGTATACATGAAGAAGATTTATTGACTAATTTGAGGTCATGTGTTGGAAGAGCAGAGATCTGCAGGAGAGTTCTTTGGGAGAAAAAGCTCTTTTTCTTGTCCTTCCTCAGCCTAGATAGTTGCATGCTTGTGGGAGTCAGTCCTATCACTCACCAGCCAGCCCTGGAATTTCTTTCAGCCCTGCCCCATCCAACTCACCTGCCTTGGCAGGTGTCCCACCACACCTAGCAGGAAGCCCTGGCTAGAACCAGCACCTCTCCAAAGTGACTCCTGCCCTGCAGAGGTGGGGAGATGACCCCACACATGACCCCATCTGCAGTTTGTGCACAGGAAACGAGTCTTGTCCATCAGTACACCCACAGCTATCACAGCAACTAATTGCAGATAGCCAGGCTGAGGGCCAGTCCCACCGACCAGCATGCCCACAGCAATCAAGACTCAGCCACAATAGGAGGACACATGCAGCCCACACAGCAGTCACCCTAGAGCACTTGGTTCTGGTAACCAAGGGGGGACTGAACTACAATGCACCACAGGACCCCATCTACACAACGTCACTACTTTCAAGACCAATAGCCATAGCTGACCTACCTAATACATAGAAACAGACACAGAGAGACAAAATGGGGGGACAGAAGAATAAGTCCTAATTGATAGAATAAGACAGGGATGCCTGGGTGGCTCAGTCGGTTAAGTGTCTGACTCTTGGTTTTGGCTCAGGTCATGATCTCACAGTTCGTGAGTTTGAGCCCCACATTGGGCTCCATGCTGTCAGCACGGAGCCTGCCTGAGATTTTCTCTCTCCCTCTCTCTCTGCTCCTCCTCTGCTCTCTCTGTCTCTCAAAATAAATAAACTTAAAAAAAAAAAAGAATAAGACAAAACCACAGAAAAAGAGCTAAACAAAATGGAGGTAGACAATATACTTAATAAAGGCCAAAGTAATGATCATTAGATATTCATGGATACTCATTAGAGAGAGGAGTGGATAAACTCAATGAGAACTTCAACAGATATAGAAAATATAAAAACTAGCCAGTCAGAGCTGAATTAGGCAATAGTTGAGATGAAAAATACACTAGAGGGAATCAACAGCATGTTAGGTGATGCCGAAGAATGGATCAGCAACCCAATCAGCTAAATAGCAAAAGAGAAAAGAATAATAAAAATGGGAATAGTTTAAGGGACACCTGTGACATCATCAAATATAGTTACATTTGGATTACAGGGATCTCAGAAGAAAAAGAAGAGAAAGAGAAGGGGGCAGAAAATTTATTTGAATCATAGCTGAAAACTTACCTAACCTGGGGAAGGAAACAGACATCTAGGTCTGGGAGGCAAAGAAAGCCCCAAATAAGATGAACCCAAGGAAGCCCACACCAAGACACATAAGAATTAAAATGGCCAAAAAAAAAAAAATCTTAAAGCAGCAAGAAAAAGCAAACAGTTACATGCCAGAAAAAAGCCCCACAAGGCTATCAGGTGATTTTTCAGCAGAAACTTTGCAAACCAGAAGGGAATAGCATGATATATTAAAAATGCTGAAAGGAAAAAAAACCCTACAATCAAGAACACTAATGTTATCATTAATTGAAAGAGAGATATATAAGGTACCCAGACAAACAAAAGTTAAAGGAGTTCATCACCACTAAACCAGCTTACAAAAAAATGTTAAAAGGAATGTTTTACTTGGAAAGAAAAGACCATACCTAGAATTAAGAAAATTAGGAAGGGAAAAAATTTCACTGGTAAAGGCAAACATACAGTAAAGACAGTAGATTAATCACTTATAAAGCCGATATAGAGGTTAAAACACAAAAGCAGTAAAATCAATTTTATCTACAACGATTAGGGGATATTCAAAATAAAAAGATATAGACTATAATATGACATACATAAAACATGAAGGGCAAGTAAAAATTTAGTGCTTTTAAAATGTGTTCAAACTTAAGTGTCCATCTACTTACATAGACTGCTATATACATAGGATGTTATATATGAACCCCATGGTGACCACAATCCAAAAACCTGTAGTAGATGCAAAAGAAATAAAGAGAAAAGAATCCAAGCATAACACTAAAGAAAGCCATTGAGCCACAAGGAAAGAGAGCAAGAGAAGAGAGGAATAAAGAATAACTATAAAAACAACCAGAAAACAATGAACAAAATAGCAATAAGTACATATCTACTACTAATTACTTTAAATGTAAATGGACTAAGTGATCCAATAAAAAAGCGTAGGGTATGGATGGATGGATAAAAAATGGATAAAATGGATAAAACAGAATGGATAAAAAAAAAAAGCAAAAAAAACAAAACAAGAGCCATCAATATGCTGCCAACAAGAGAATCACTTTAGACCTAAAGATACATATACACTAAAAGTAAAGGGATGGAAAAAGCTATTCCATGCAAATGGAAGTGGAAAAAAAAGCCAGGATAGCAATATTTATACAGACAAAATGGACTTTAAAACAAAGCCTGCAACATCAAAAAGAAGGGTATCATATAATGATAAAGGGATCAATCCAACAAGAGAATGCAATTGCAAATATCTATGCACACAACATAGGAGCACCTAAATACATAAAGCAAATATTAACAGACATAAAAGGAGGCTGATAGTAATACAATGACAATAGGGGAATTTAACACCCCATTTTTATCAATTAACAGAGCATCCAGATAGGAAATAGGAAACAGTGACTTTAAACAATACATTAGGCCAGATGAACTTAAGAGATATACACAGAACATTCCATCCAAAACCAGCAGAATATGCACTCTTTTCAAATATACACAGAATGTTCTCTAGGATAGATAACATGGTGGGCCATAAGACAAGTGTCAATAAGTTTAAGAAGACTGAAATGATATTAAGCATGTTTTCCAACCACAATGGCATGAAACTAGAAATCCATTGCAAGAAAAAAAAAACTGGAAAAGATACAAACACACGGAGGCTAAATAGACTACTGAACAACCAACAAGGCAAAGAAGAAATCAAACTGGAAATCAAAAAAATTGACAGAAACAAATAAAAATGGAAACAACGGTGCAAAATCTTTGGGACACAGCAAAAGTAGTTTAAGAGAAAAGTTTATATAATGTAGGCCTACCTCAAGAAACAAACAAAATTCAAATAATTTAACCTTATACCGAAAAGAACTAAAAAAAAAAAATAATAAACAAACCAAAGTTAGTAGACAGAAGGAAATAATAAAGATTAGAGTGGAAATGAATGAGGTGTGCCCGGATGGCTCAGTCAGTTGAGCATCTGACTCTTGATTTTGGCTTAGCTTATGATCACAGGGTCATGGGATTGAGCCCCACATCAGGGCTCTACACTGAGTGTGAAGTCTGCTTAGGATTCTCTCTCTCCCTCTGCCAGCCCCCTCCCCTACTCATGTGTGCTCTCTCTCTTTCTCAAAAAAAAAAAAAAAAGAAAAAAAGAAAAAAGAAAAAAGAGTGGAAATAAATGACAGAGACTAAAAAATAATAGGAAAGATCAGTGAAGCCAAGAGCTGGTTCTTTGAAATGATAAACAAAATTAATAAACCTTTAGTCAGACTTATCAAGAAAAAGAGGATGTAAATAAATATTTTTTTTTAGAAATGAAAGAAGAGAAAGAACAACAAACACAGAAATACAAAAGATTATAAGGGAACACTATAAAAATTATATGCCAACAAATTGGACAGCCTAGAAGAAATGAGTAAATTCCTAGAAACATACAATCTTCCAAAACTGAATCAGGAAAAAAATAGAAATTTTGAACAGACCAATTACTAGTAATAAAATTGAATCAGTAATATAAAACCAAAACCAAACCAAAACAAAACAAAAATCTCCCAACAAACAAAAGTCCAGGACTAGATGGCTTTACAGGCAAATTCTACCAAACATTTTAAGAAGAGTTAATACCTATCCTTCTTAAACTATTCTAAAGAATAGAAAATGAAGGAATGCTTTAAATTCATTCTGTGAGTCCAGCATTACCCTGATACCAAAACCAGACACAGATGCTACAAAAAGAGAAAATTACAGGCCAATATCCCTGGTGAACATACATGCTAAAATCCTTAACAGAATATTAGCAAACCAAATACTACATCAAAGGGATCAATCACCACAATCAAGTGGGATTTATTCCAGGGATGCAATCTTTGCAAATCAATCAAAATGATACATCACATTAACAAGAAGGATTAAAACCCACATGATTATCTCAATAGACGCAGAAGTATTTGACAAAATACACATCTATGCATGATAAAACTCTCAACAAAGTGAGTATACTGGAAACATACCTCAACATAATAAAGGCCATATATGAAAAACCCACAGCTAACATCATACTCAATGGTGAACACTGAAGGCCTTTCCTCTAAGACAAGGCAGAAGACAAGGATGTCCACTTTCACTACTTTTATTCAACAGAGTACTGGAAGTCCTAGCCATGGCAATCAGACAACAAGAAGAAATAAAAGGCATCCAGATTGGTGAGGAAGGAGTAAATTGTCATTGTTTGCAGATGACAAGATACTATATACAGAAAACCCCAACATTCCACCAAAAAACTATCAGGACTAATAAATGAATACACCAAAGTTGCAGCATAGAAAATCAATATACAGAAACTTGTTGCATTTTTAAACACTAATAACAATGCAGCAGAAAGAAATTAAAAAAAAAAAACACAACTTCACTTACAATTGCATCAAAAGAATACATTACCTAGGAATAAACTTAACCAAGGAGGTGAAAGACCTATCCTCTGAAAACTACAAGACACTGATGAAAGAAATTAAAGATGACATACATGGAAGGACATACTACGCTTATGGATTGGAAGACTTAATGTTGTTAAAATATCCATAATACCTAAAGCAATCTACAGATTCAATGCAATCTCTGTTAAAATACAAATAGCATTTTTTACAAAACTAGAATAATACTAAAATTTGTATGGAGCCGCAAAAGACCCTGGATAGCCAAAGCAATCTTGGGAAAGAACGAAGCTAGAGGTATCACGATCTCAAATTGCAAATCAATCAAAAGCAATCTTGGGAAAGAACAAAGCTAGAGGTATCACGATCTCAGATTTTAGGATATACTACAAAGCTATTAAAACCAAAATAGTATAGTACTTGCAAAAAAATAGACACATAGATCAAGGGACTAGGATAGAGATCCCAGAAATAAACCCACACTTACATTGTCAATTAATCTATGGCAAAGTAGGCAGGAATATACAATGGGGAAAAGACAGTCTCTTCAACAAATGGTGTTAGGAAACCAAATACTTACAGCTAAAAGAATGCTACTGAACCACTTTCCTACACCATTCACAAAAATAAACTCAAAATCGATTAAAAACCTTAATGTGAGACTTCAAATCATAAAACTCCTAAGAGAAAACCTAGGCAATAATCTCTCAGACATCAGCCTTAGCAACGTATGTATGGATATGTCTCCTCAAGCAAGAAAAATAAAAGCAAAAATAAATTATTAGGAGTATACCAAAATAAAAAGGTTTTGCACAACAAAGGGAACTAACAACAAGATGAAAAGACCACTACTGAATGGGAGAAGGTATTTGCAAATGATATATCTGATAAGGGCTTAATATCTAAAATATACAAAGAACTTATATAACTCAACACCAAAACCCCACAAATAACCTAATTAAAATGGGCAGAGAACCTGAATAAACATTTTTCTAAACAAGACGTATACATGGCCAGCAGACGTTTGAAAAGATGCTCAACATCACTCATTATCAGGGAAATACAAATCAAAACCACAATGAGATCACCTCATCAATCAGAATGGCCAGCTAGGAAAGCAAGAAAGCAAGAAAGCAAGAAAGCAAGAAAGCAAGAAAGCAAGAAAGCAAGAAAGCAAGAAAGCAAGAAAGAAAGAAAGAAAGAAAGGAAGAAAGAAAGAAAGAAAGAAATTAACAAGTATTGGTGAGGATGTGAAGAAAAAGGATTCCTTGTGTACTGTTGGTGAGAATGTGAACTGGTACAACTAATATGGAAAACAGTATGAAGTTTCCTCAAAAAATTAAAAATAGAAACCCCATATAACCTATTAATTCCACTTTTGGTATTTGTTTGAAGAAAATGAAAACACAAATTGAAAAAGATATGTGTACCCCTGTGTTTACTGCAGCATTTTTTACAATAGCCAAGATGTGGGAGCAACCCAAGTGTCCATCAATAGATAAATGGATAAAGAAAAGGTGGTATACAACGGTACATTATCCAGCCATTAGAAAGAATGAAATCTTACCATTTGCAAAAACATAGATGGTATGATGTTAAGTGAAATAAGTTAGACAGAGAAAGACAGATGCCATATGATTTCACTTACATGTGGACTTTGAAAAACAAATGAACGAACAAAAAAACGGAAACAGACTCATACATACAGAGGACAAACTGATGGTTACCAGAGATGAGGTGGGTGGGAAATACATGAAATGGCAGAGGGGATTAAGAGATACAAAGTTTTAGTTAAAAAATCAATAAGTCATGGAGAGGAAAAGTATAGCATCAGGAATCTAGTCAATAATATTTAAAAAAAAAATTGTATGATGACAGATGTTTACTAAACTAGTTATGGTAGCCATTGAGTAATGTACAGATTTTTAAATCACTTTGTTATATACCTGAAACTAATACAACAGTGTATGTCAACTATATTTCAACAACAATAATAATTAATAAATAAATAATACATAAAAATATTTCAACTTACTCCCCCCCAGAAAGTAGAAAGCAAGTTGCTAAAGCAACAGTGAAAACGTTGAGCAGTGGAAGCAGAATCATGTGACCAAACATATGGGCACAGGCCAGAGGTGCCGCAGTGGAGTAAAGCCCTGCTCAGCCCCGCGTGGGGGATGGGGCATTACTGGGCTTGAGTCTTTGCTGAGGCCAGTACCTCAGAGCGATCTCTTAAAGCTATTTTCCCTGTGGAGAAAACAGGAGGATGCCAACAATGAGGAAAAATCATAGCTATTTTCATTTTATTAGTGTTTTGTGTGTTTTGTTTTTAGTCAGAACAGTATCTGTGAAATTAAAATGAGAATTCAGGGCAAGAAACTCTTTAAACAGGAATATGAGGATGACAGACTTCCAGCATAGTAAGTCATGAATTAATGAGGACTTCAACTTCTTTCAACAATAGAATAGAAAGAACTAGAAAGAACACTTTTATGCTGGTTTAAAGAGTGGATCATTAGAAAGGAAACCCGGGGCACCTGGGTGGCTCAGTCGGTTGGGCGTCTGACTTCAGCTCAGGTTATGATCTCACAGTCCGTGAGTTTGGCCCCGCGTTGGGCTCTGTGCTGACAGCTCAGAGCCTGGAGCCTGCTTTGGATTCTGTGTCTCCCTCTCTCTCTATCCCTCTCCTGCTCATGCTCTTTCTCTCTCTGTCTCAAAAATAAATAAAAACGTTAAAAAAAAATTAAAAAAAAAAAGAAAGGAAACTCAAGTTCAAGTCTTACTGGCTGAATTATAATTCGATCATGTAATATACTCATTTTTTAATGAATGATGCCATTTATTGTAGATATTTATATATTACTTCCCAGGTTATATCTTCTAAAGAAAAGTTTAATCTTAGTAAATTTAGGGGCTAACAGCAGAACAGAAAGATTGTTTTGTAGATGAAATTTGTCTTTTCTTCTGTCACCTCATTCCTTTCCTGGTTTTATCCACCCTGCTGTGATATCCCCAATACTCTTACTTTACTCATCTGAATTCCTTTCCCTTATGAAAATCAGAATTTAGTAAAGAATGATTCCAATGATTTATGTTCCCCCTCCCCACAAGCAAAATTTGCATATAATCTCCATCAAACTGAGGGTTTCCAAATGTCTTTGAACATCAGGCAGAATATTGGCCGGGATGGGGGGTGGGGGGCAAGGGGCCTTTGTTGTATGCCTAAAATAAATCCATGATTGAGGAGAAAAACATTTGTCTTTGAAAAGTGGAATTAAGAATTCTGGGCAGTTTGTATAGATTTGAACCAAGCTTATCTCTATACCAAACAGACGTGGCCACATGTTTATTTATATGGCAAACAAGGTGGTGATAACATGAGAAAAAATAACCCCATTTGCACTTCATAGTAGCCATGTACATATAACAAATGTGTTAATATAATATTATCTTTGCTCATTAAAGAAGATACAGAAAGTACAGATAATTTCAGGAATCCTCACATAGGTGTTCAACATACATGTCAGTCAATGTGTGTTATTGTGAATAGTTGCAAGTAATAAATTTGCATCTCTTTTGGTATATTCCGAAATCTTAATTTATATGGTTTTCCTATGCCTGTTTGGTGAGACATTCTGGTAAGCTTTTTATTTTTTCTTTCTTTCTTTTTTTTTTTTAAGGAAAATTTCATTTTATATTCTTGAGAAGGCAAAATCATTCAGTTTAATAGTGACCTACAACTCTATACTATTATCAATACAGCTGACAATAATACCTTAGACTTACTTAAAAATGCTTTAATGTTTTAAAAAATGTTTATTTTTGAGACAGAGACAGAGCGTGAGGGGGGGAGGGGCTGAGAGAGAGGGAGACAGAATCTGAAGGAGGCTCCAGGCACTGAGCTGTCAGCACAGAACCCAATGCGGGGCTCGAACTCATGAACCGTGAGACCATGACCTGAGCCGAAGTTGGAAACTTAAACAACTGAGCCACCCAGGCACCCCTTAAAATGCTTTAAAGTAAATACAATATAATGGGAACATTTTAAGCTGCAATTTTAACTTAAAAAAATAGATAATATGATAACATTCCAAAAAGTGTATATGGTATATAGTTCTTCCAGTCCATTCCTGTCTCCTTACTGCCCAAGGCAACCATTGCTCTCATTTTCTTGTGTAGCTTCTGGAGTTAGCCTTTGGATTCCATTCATTTCTAATATTTGTTTTATTTATTTATAAATTTATTTATTTATTTATTTATTTATTTTAGATGACTCCAGAATTGATGATAAAAGCATGTACTTTTTATACTGGACGTTTAGTAAAGACACACTTTTGGTAAGAACGTGATTTTTACATACTATTTCTTTGTGTTTTTATTTTTTAATACTCTCCATATGAAGAACAACTCATTTTTAGCCAGTTGTTCTGATTTTATCTATTTAATCATGTCTCCACCATTTTGTATTATATATTTAATTTATTTTCACTTGGCTTTTACTTAGTTAAAATATGTTCTTTACTTCTTCATGGTATTACTTTGTTGTGTGTGTGTGTGTGTGTGTGTGTGTTTTAATGTTTTATTTTATATTTGAGAGAGAGAGCATGAGCAGGGGAGGGGCAGAGAGATGGAGACAGAATCTGAAGCAGGCTCCAGGCTCTGAGCTGTTAGCACAGCTAACAGAGCCTGATGTGGGGCTCGAACTCACAGACCGTGAGATTGCGACCTGAGTCAAAGCTGGACGTTCAACTGACTGAGCCACCCAGGTGCCCCTGTGGTGTTTTGTTTTTTTTTTTTTAAATAAAAACTTCAAAATTGAAAGTATAAGGTCTATAATCCCTTCATTTGAAACCCTTGGAGATATGTTTTGAAATTTATATTCCTTTCCTTAAAATTTTTTACAAAGGTGATTTCTGCACATTGTATGTATTATATAACATCTTCAGTGGTGTCTGAGACAGCATGCTGGAACCAAACGTATTCAAACATATTAGTATTTCTACTATGTATATATTATATATGTATGTAATAAAATGAAATGTATATACATGAAATGAAATGAAAAAAGACTATGACCAATTATGTGTCAATTTCAGGGAGGTTCTAATGCAAAATTACTTTAGATCAGGTCTAGTTTTGCCTCTAAATAGATTATGGAAAAACTTTAGGATTCCAGATCTTTCTGGGTTTTAGAAATGTAGCAAAGGGAATTGCAAGCTCAAAGGAAATGCAAGGACTAGCTAGAAATAAAACAATAACAATAATTGAACAGTTTCTTTCTATGCTGTGGTTTTTGAGGAGCTAAAGGAGGTGGTATTACTCCTTCTCCCTCTCCATTTATTTAGTAATGTATTGCCATAACATCAAAATACTATTTTTCTATATTTTCTGCCTCTAGCTCTTGGAGAGACATAGCAATACCTCTTACAAATGAAGATGATGAGCTGGCTGAGAAAATAGAAAGAGCAATGAAATATAATAATTTCAGACTTCAAAAATATGTATTTCATCTCTGGCACTCTTATGTAAAAGGTCAAAAAAAACAACTTACAGGTAAATCCTTACATAGTATTGATTTTTTTTTTATATTCAGGTATTCAAAGAATCAACACACTTAATGGCTGAGCAGTTTGTACTAGAGAATTTATTATTATGTCTAGAGAGCTGTCATGAAATGTAAAGCCCCTAATTTAAAATATTTAATGAGATTTGTGTCAAAGGGTTTCATCGTAACAGAAAACAGTCATGTTTAAAAGAAACTTCTGAAAAAATAAATAAATAAAAGAAACTTCTGTATGTATTTGTGTGAAATAGGGATCTCCTATCAGCTTTTTTACTAATAGACCCCTGGTATATCACAGTTGGGTACCAAAATTGATTATTTCTTGGTAGAGAGTTTTCCATTCATGACAGGTATTTCATTTGAAATGGGTACATGAGGAAACAAAGAAAATGAATTTTTTTTTCCTTAAATCTTTGATGAGCAGGCAGTGCAAGTACATGATCTTAGGAGCAGGGATAGAGGACTCCAGCCTTTTTTTATTTTTATTTTTTATTTTTTTAATGTTTTTAAATCTATTTTTGAGAGACAGAGAGAGACAGAGAAGGGGAGGGCAGAGAGAGAGGAAGAGACAGAATCCAAAGCAGGTTCCAGGCTGAGCTGTGAGCTGTCAGCACAGAGCCCAAAGTGTGGCTCAAACCCATGAACTGTGAGATCATGACCTGAGCTGAAATAGGTTGCTTAAAGGGGACTGAGTCACCCAGACACCCCTGGGGACTCCAGCCTTTTGTTCAGATTTTAGCCACTTCACCAAATATTGGTTTATTGTTGCTGCAAATTAGAGAATTATTTCCTCTTGATCCATTCCTGTTGGTCTCTCAGTCACAGTGAACCCTCTGAAGGTTTTGACATAAGACTGATGGACTTCTAATTCTGGGAGGAAACAATTGGTCGCAGTGAGGAAGCCACTGCCTTCTGTCAGTGGTATCCGGGGGCCTGCCTTAGTCATCCTTCTTCCTGGCCCCACCCCTGTATTTGAGCTTTGGACCCTTGGTGAAAACATAAAATGGAGCAAATTCTTTAATCATAATGCATTTAACTAAATTAGAATACTATCACATGATTCTATTTCTATGAATAAGTTTGGAAATTCTGGTTTTATAAAGATGTGCTATCACATCTATTACATCTTAATTTATAAGGGCAAAAGTGATGTTTACAGGTTAATAAAGTCTCGGGAGTAGAAATCTACTGCTATCCGTAATAATTAATTTTAGAAGAAATTAAAATCAAACAAAAACTGTCAGATGCAATATTGGTTCATATTGTAAACACTTTGGGTTTTGGGGAAATATCTTTAAATATATACAATAATCTAATAACTTTTCTTTAGATACACTATCGCAGGTACAAAAGATGTTGCACTGTTACAAGCTGACAGCTATCCTAACTAAATGGAGGGATAAAGCAAGACTTAAGTATAAAAAGAGAGAAGATGAGCTGGTACGGTATCTTGGAAACTTAGTATTTTTAGAAATTTAATTTTGGTGTTACATTGATGTGGCTTCAGATAATGATGCTATGTGTGGAAAGTACTAAAATCCTGAATATTACATACTTTTGTTGGGGTCTTTATTCTTGTAATTTAACAATTTAAATTTCACTTCAGCTACCAAGAATATTTTCTAATAAATTCTGTTGTTTCAACTATGAACACTGAGAAAAATCATTTCAACATTTTGTTTAAAGTTATTGATAAAGACTAAGAATTTTGCTCAAGCAAGTGGTTAGATGGGTATAGATGTCTAAAATGGAAGAGAAACTATTTGTTGTGATAAAGACTGAATAGTTTTTTTCTAGGTAAGATTAAATTGTTATTTATTCTTTTTCAACATTTAATGTAATAAATTATAATTTTAATATCAAATAATTTTAAAAATTACTAAATTGCTAAGATTAAAGGATCATTCTTAACTGGGACACCTCCTCCCCCCCCAGCAATTAAAGTAATTAATTTTAAAAAATATTTATTTATTTTTGAGAGAGAGAGAAACAGAGTGCGAATGAAGAAGGAAGGAGGGGCAGAGAGAGAGGGAGACACAGAATCTGAAGCAGGCTCCAGGCTCTGAGCTGTCAGTACAGAGCCTGACACAGGGTTCAAACCCAGGAAGTGAGATCATAACCTGAGCCAAAATCAGATGCCCACCCGAATGAGCCACCCAGGTGCCCCCAGGAATTAAAACAATTAAAATAGAGGATCTAAGGAAATTCCTCCAAACCTGAAAATATCTCTAGTTTGCTTAAGCTATTAGTAAATTACTATTTAATATTGTTTTAGTAAGCACAGTAACTATTAGGATCAGACAGAAAAATGCTGAAATTTTTTTAGGTATTTTATTCAGTAGGTAATATTTTATCAATAGTCTTTGAAATACAAAGTTGGAATAAATAGGAAAGAGAAAAATAAGAAGTTAAACTCCCTGTTTTGTCATTGCCTGGTGGAGGGCAGGATCAATGCCTCCCACCGCTAACTAGTTCAGATGTTGAGACTGATGATACTACATACGTCCCGAGAGGGCATGAAAAGATTTATTGCTTACATAATCCTTGAAACAGTGCTAGAGCCTGCAAAGGATACTGACATGCATAAAGCATATTCTTGCTCTCTGGAAGTTTATTATCTGCTGGTATTGAACAGGTGTTCTTATAGGATGTCCTCTAGAATTTTGTGGAGTTCATTTTCAGTGTTGCCAGTTAAACAGTTATACTTCAGGTTCCACTGTTTTAATCTGCTTGCTCAGTGTTTTTCAACACTGTGTACGAAGCTAGTACTTTGACCTTGGCTCCCCCCATGTCTGATCAGTGATTGTCCAATGGTGCAATAAATAACTGTACGTGACTAGTCTGCTCCTTTCACACCCCTCTAAAACTGAACATCCTTGAGGCAAAATCATTCTCTTAATCATACACATACATTGAGTATAATGTTTTGCATGTAGTAGTTGACACAATTAGTACATATAATAATGTATATTATACATAATATAGTATTATCCTTAATATAGATGTATATTATATAGTTAATTGAGTGTTTAGAGAAAATATTTGCTTCTAGCTATGTGATTTCTTGGCCTAATAATCACTCACTTAGGAGGGTGAAGTGAAGGAGGCAGGTATATATAATAATATATATATATACTATATATAATATATACTATATAATAATATGTAATAATTATATAACTGTATATAATATATACTATATAATAATATGTAGCAATTATATATTATATATAACTAATAATAATCAAAATTGTGTGTAACATTTGTTTGCCCTCATGGCTTTTTCTTGATTATGCAGTTTTAAGGAATGTATTGAAAGTTAAAATGGGGACTTCTTGTAACAATAAATCAGGCAAGTCCCCAGATGCTTTCTTCTGTCTCTCCTTTTTTTTTTTTTTTAATTTCTGTGCTAACCACCTCCTTTCCATGCCCCAAATATCAGTTCTATCATTACCAGAACCTCGACTCTGTGGGTTTCAGCTTCCTCATCTGAAGGAGGAGCTGGACCACATCTTCAAGGTTGTTGCCTGTGCCAATGTTGTCTTACAACTAATGGAAATGATCTCTAATGCCTTGGTGGTCCAGAGAATATTAAACATGCTATTGACAAGACAGTTTATATAACAATGATAGTAACAATAAATAGTGCTTAATTGGTGCTATCATGGTGGTGAGCACTGTGCTTTTTTTTTTTTTTTTCAACGTTTATTTATTTTTGGGACAGAGAGAGACAGAGCATGAACGGGGGAGGGGCAGAGAGAGAGGGAGACACAGAATCGGAAACAGGCTCCAGGCTCTGAGCCATCAGCCCAGAGCCTGACGCGGGACTCGAACTCACGGACCGCGAGATCGTGACCTGGCTGAAGTCGGACGCTCAACCGACTGCGCCACCCAGGCGCCCCGAGCACTGTGCTTTTTTAAAAAAAGTTTATTTTGAAGGAGTGAGAGAGCACATGCGCATATACAAGCCAGGGAAGAGCAGGGTGAGAGGGAGAGAGAATGGGCCCAATCCCATGAACATTTGAAATCATGGCCTGAGCTAAAATTGAGTCAGAAGCTTAACCAACTGAGCCACCCAGGTGCCCCACACTATGTTTGATATATATCATCTCATTTAACCTTTACAACAATTCCATGGAATTTATCAATTATTTTCATGGCAGATATTAAAACATGAACTTCAATTGCTAAAATGGAGAAACAACCTAAAACTCAAATTAGCTGCTAATGAAGAATCCATTTTTCCTGAACCAAGTCTGTCTAAAGTCTCTCTTGAAGGCAATATTCCTGAATGTGACATTTCACTGTTACCCCAAAGAGCGGTCTCACAGGTTTGTATGAATTCATGTACCGTAACTAGTCATTTTCACAATGCTTATTTAAAGAGTGGTTTTATAAACCTTACATGGATGATGGAGATTTTATTTCAAAGATATACGTGTTTTTTTACAACTACATTTGGGTTAAGCTAATTTTTTTAGAGGCCATCCTTTTGGATGGCTATAAGATGAATCTAACAGTCAAAAGTGGGGAAAGTAAAGCTGTAGGAAATGTTTTTCTTCCCTTCCTCCTTCAAGTACATGTTGTCATTTAAGGTGGAACAGATTTTAGATACCCCAGTGCTCACTTTTTAATCTCCAATCCCTCCCTAATCTTTTAATCTTAACATTATTCCTCTATTCGGGGATGCAAATGGTCATGTCTTATTGCAACTTTCAGTTAGTTAAAATATTTATACTATCTTTCTTCCTTAGATTGTGAATTCATAAAAAGAATCATGTAGTTACATCTTACAATTCATTGAATTGATCTCTGAAAAATAAACCATAATTCCAACTACTGGCTATATTCTCTCCTATTTTGATAGAAAAGTAACTTCTACTTTGTGAGGCTACCTGATAAGTGGTAGAAGAAGTGTAAAATATCACCTCATTCTGATTGATGGCAGCTTCACATTATAAAATCCCATGTATTAAATATACCCCTCTAAATGCACAGAATCAAGCTCAAGTTATATTTGGGAACAGGTATCTATGTATCTACACCTAATCTTGCATTTTATATAAAAATTTAAAAAAAATTTTTTTTACATTTATTTATTTTTGATAGACAGAAAGAGACAGCACAAGTGGGGGAGGGGCAGAGAAAGAAGGAGACACAGAATCCAAAGCAGGCTCCAGGCTCCGAGCTGTCAGCACAGAGCCCGAAGCGGGGCTGGAACTCACAAACCGCAAGATCATGACCTGAGCTGAAGTCGGACGCTTAACTGACTGAGCCACACAGGCACCCCATTTTTTATTTTATATTATTATTATTATTAATTTTTTTGCATTTTATATAGAGCATAGAATTAGGATAAGGATAGTTTTGCCCATAATTTCCTCTTTATAAATTGCCTCAGGTTTGTTTTTAAATTGGAATTCCTATAATTTTTTTTACTGGTTTGTAATAGCCCTTTATATATTGGTAATATCAACCCTTTGCCTGGAATATATTAGAGATTTCCACCCCTCCATGCTTGATGTTTGCTTTCAATTTTGTCTGTAGAGTCCTTCAATGTGAAAAATTTTAGAGCTTTCTGTAACGAAGTCTGTCATTCTTGCCCTAATTACTTTTCCTTTTGTGCCATATTAATATGTCATTCTTAGCTGTTTTCCTAAGCATGTCACATTCTTTCTTACAGTTTATACAGCTGTTTTTTGTCTTTGAACTCCTAAGCTGTTCACTGCTAATGTTTCTCTGTTTACTTTATCAGTGGCTGTTCTAGGGTTTACGATATGCCTTTTCAATTTATCACAGATTACACCTTCACAAAATTTTCTACCACTTTATGTATAATGTTAAAATCTAAGAGTAAGCTTTCATTTTCCTTCTCCTGTGCTTCATGCTAGTATTGCCATACATTATATTCTTAGGTATTTATAAACCGTACAATGCAATTTATTATTTTTACTTTAATAGTTATATTCTCTTTCTCAAATATAAATAATCTTAAAAAATATTTTTAAAAAAGGGACGCCTGGGTGGCTCAGTCACCCAGTCAGTTGAGCATTTGACTTCAGTTCAGGTCATGATCTCATGGTTTGTGGGTTCAAGAGCCTGGAGCCTGCTTCGATTCTCTATCTCTGTCTCTCTCTCTGCCCCTCCCCCACTTGTGTGTGTTCTCTCTCTCTCAAAAATAAACTTAAAATTATTTACAAAATAGTCAATTTTATTTTACCCAGCATTTATTTACTTATTTATGTATTTATTTATTATGAGTAAAGGGCAGGGAGACCTGCCCCTAATTTGCTTTATTATTTTTTTTCTAAGTTTTTATTTAAATTCTAGTTAGTTAACATGTAGTGTAATATTGGTTTCAGGAGTAGAATTCAGTGATTCGTCACTTACATATAACACCCAGTGCTCATCCAAACAAGTATCCTCCTCAATGCCCATCACCCATTTAACCTATCCCCCACCCGCCTCCCTCCATCCACCCTGTTTGTTTTCTATCATTAAGAGTCTCTTGGGGCACCTGAGTGGCTCAGTTGGTTAAGCATCCAACTTCAGCTCAGGTCATGATCTAACTGCTTGTAAGTTCGAGCCCTGCATTGGGCTCTGTGCTGACAGCTTGGAGCCTGGAGCCTGCTTCAGATTCTGACTCTGTCTCTCTGGCCCTCCCTCACTCATGCTCTCTCTCTCTCTCTCTCTCTCTCAAATATAAATAAGAAACACTAAAAAAAATTTTTTTAAGTGTCTTATGCTTTGCTTCTCTCTTCTTTTTTTTCCCCTCTTCTTATATGTTTATCTGTTTGTTTCCTAAATGCCACACATGAGTGAAATCATATGGTGTTTATCTTTCTCTGATTTACTTCACTTAGCATAACACTCTCTACTTCATCCACATTGTTGCAAATGGCAACATTTCATTTTCATTTCATATACCACATTTTCTTTATCCATTTGTCACTTGATGGACACTTGAGCTCTTTTCATAGTTTAGCTATTGTTGATATAGAATATATTTATTATTTTGTTGTTTTCTTATTGAAGTATAATTAGTGTACAGTGTTATATTAGTTTCAGGTGTATAATATGATGATTCAATGGTTCTATACATTACTCAGTGCTCATCAAAATAAGTGTGCTCTTAACCTGCTTTGTTTCACCCACCCCTCCACTCATCTCTCCTCTGGCAGTCATTAGCTTGTTTTTTTGTTTTGGTTGTCTTTTTTTTCTTTGTTCATTTGCTTTGTTTCTTAAATTCCACATGAGTGAAATCATAATGATATTTGCATTTCTATAACTTATTTCACTTAGCATCATACCCCCTAAGTCTATCCATTTGTTGCAAATGCCAAGATCCATTCTTCTTTATGGCTGAGTAATATTCCATTGTGTATATATATGTGTATATATATGTGTGTGTGTGTGAGTAATATTCCATTGTGTATATATATGTGTATATATATATATGTGTATATAAATATGTGTATATATATATATGTGTATATATATATTTTATACATATCTATATCTATATCTATATAGATATAGATATAGATATATATAGATACACACACACACTACCTCTTCTTTGGGTTTTTGTTCCCATATCTTGGTTGTTGTAAATAAAGCTAAAATAAACACAGGGATGCATATATCCCTTTGACTTAGTGTTTTAATTTTCTTTGGGTAAATACCCAGTAGTGAAATTACAAGATCATACAGTAATTCTATTTTTAATTTTTTAAGGAACTCCGTACTTCAGGAGTAGAAGTGGCTGTACCAGTTTGCATTCCTACCAACAGTGCATGAGGGTTCCAAGATTTGTTGTTTCTTGTGTTTTTTATTTTAGCCATTCTGACATGTATGAAGTGATATCTTATTGTGGTTTTGATTTGCATTTCCCTGATGATTAGTGATGCTGAACATCTTTTCATGTGTCTGTTGGCTATCTGGATGTCTTCTTTGGAGAAATGTCTGTTCATGTCTCTGTCCATTTTTAAATCAGATTATTTGTGTTTTGATGTTGAGTTATATAAATTCTTATACTTTGGATATTAACCCCTTATTGGATATGCCATTTGTAAATATCTTCTCCCATTGAATAGGTTGCCTTGCCATTTTATTGATGGTTTCCTTCACTGTGGAGAAAGCTTTTTATTTTAGTATATTCCAATAGTTTAATTTTGTTTTTGTTTCCCTTGTCTGAGGAGACATATCTAGAAAAATGCTTCCTTGGCCAATGTCAAAGAAATTAATGCCTATGTTTTCTTCTAGGAGTTTTATAGTTTCAGGTCTCACATTTAGGTCTTTAATCCATTTTGAATTTATTTTTGTCTATGGTGTAAGAAAGTGGTCCAGTTTCATTCTTTGGGTATAGCTGTCAGTTTCCCAATACCATTTGTGGAAGAGACTATCTTTTGCCCATTGTATACCCTTCTGTCCTTTGTGATAGATTAATTGACCGTATAAGTGTGGATTTATTTCTGGACTCTGTATTCTGTTTCCTTGATCTATGTGTCTATTTTTGTGCCAATACCATACTGTTTTATTACTATAGCTATACAATATATCTTGAAATTTAGGATTGTGATATCTCTAAGTTTGTTCTTTTTCAAGTCTGCTTTGGCTATTTGGCACCTTTTGTAGTTCCATACAGATTTTAGGGTTACTTGTTCCAGTTCTGTGAAAAATGCTCTTGGTGTTCTGACAGTGATTGCATTAAATCTTTAGATTGTTTTAGGTAGTATAGACATTTTAACAATATTGATTCTTCCAGTCCATGAGCATGGAATATCTTTCTATTTGTGTAATCATCAACTTCTTTCATCAGTGTTTTATAGTTTTTGGAGTAGAGGTCTTTGACTTTGTTGATTTATTCCTAGGTATTTTATTCTTTTTGATGCAACTGTAAATGGGATTGTTTTTAAAATTTTCTTTCTGCTATTTCATTAATGTATAGAAATGCAGATTTCTGTATATTAATTTTGCATCTTGTGACTTTATTGAATTCGTTTACTAGTACTAGTAGTTTTTAGGTGGAATCTTGGGTTTTCTGTATATAGTATCATGTCATGTAGAAGGAAAGAAATAATAAAGATTAGAGAAGAAATAAATGAAATTGAGACAAAAAAAAAAGCAATAGAAAAGATCAATAAAAGTAAGAGCCGATTCTTTGAAGGGATAAACCTTTCACCAGACTTGTCAAGAAAAGACAGAGGACTAAAATAAAATCAGAAATGAAGGAGGAGAGGTAATGACCAACACCACAGAAGTAAGAGGACATTGTGAAAAACTGTATGTCAACAAATTGGACAACCTAGAAGAAGAGGATAAATTCCTAGTCATATATAACCTTCCAAAACTGAAACAGGAAAAAAATATAGAAAATCTCAACAGACTGGTTATGAGCAATGAAATAGAATCAGCAATTTAAAACTTCCAATAAACAAAGTCTAGGACCAGATGGCTTCAGAGGTGAGTTCTACCTAACATTTAAAAAAGTATTAATGCCCACACTGAGATACCACCTCATGTGGGTCAGAGTGGCTAAAATGAACAAATAAGAAGAATATAGATGCTGGAGAGGATGTGGAGAAGCAGGAACCCTCTTGCACTGTTGGTGGGAATGCAAACTGGTGCAGCCGCTCTGGAAAACGGTGTGGAGGTTCCTCAAAAAATTAAAAATAGATCTACTCTGTGACCCAGCAATACCACTGGTAGGCATATACCCAAGGGATACAGGGGTGCTGATGCATAGGGGCACTTGTACCCCAATGTTTATAGCAGCACTTTCAACAATAGCCAAATTATGGAAAGAGCCTAAATATCCATCAACTGACGGATGGATAAAGAAGATGTGGTTTATATATACAATGGAATACTACTTGGCAATGAGAAAGAATGAAATCTGGCCATTTGTAGCAACATGGATGCAACTGGAGAGTGTTATGCTAAGTGAAATAAGTCAGGCAGAGAAAGACAGATACCATATGTTTTCACTCATATGTGGATCCTGAGAAACTCAACAGAAGACCAGGGGGGAGGGGGAGGCAGGGGAAAAAAAGTTACAGAGAGGGAAGGAGGCAAACCATAAGAGACTCTTAAATACTGAGAACAAACTGAAGGTTGATGGGGGCTGGGGGAAGGGGAAAGTGGGTGATGGGCATTGAGGAGAACACCTGTTGGGATGAGCACTGTTTGTTGTATGGAAACCAATTTGACAATAAATTTCATATAAATAAATAAATAAATAAATAAATAAATAAATAAATAAATGTTAATGCTTGTTCTCAAACTATTTCAAAAAATACAAGAGAGGTGCCTGGGTGGCTCAGGTGGTTAAACATCCAATTCTTGATTTTGGCTCAGGTTATGATCTCACAGTTTGTGAGACTGAGTCCCATGTTGGACTTCACACTGATAACATTGAACCTGCTTGGGATTCTCTCCCTCTCTCTCTGCCCCTCTCCCGCTCATGCTCTCTTTCTCTCTCTCTCTCAAAATAAATAAACATTAAAACAAAGTAGTAGAGGAAGGAAAGCTTCCAAATTCATCCTACAAGGCCAGCATTACCCTGATAACAAAACCAGACAAAGACACTACAAAAAAAGAAAACTATAGGCCAATATCTCTGATAAATATAGATACAAAATCCTCAATAAAATATTAGCAAACCAAATCCAACAATACATTAAAAAACATTCTCCATTATCAACTGGAATTTATTCCAGGATGCATGGGTGGTTCAATATTTACAATCAATCAACATGACACATCACATCAACAAAAGAAAGGATAGAGGGCACCTGGGTGGCTCAGTCAGTTAAGCATCCGACTTTGGCTCAGGTCATGATCTCACGGTTTGTGGGTTTGAGCCCCACATTGGGTTCTCTGTTGTCAGTGCAGGGCCTGCTTCAAATCCTCTGTCCCCTCTCTCTCTGCCCTTCCCCTGCTCTCTCTCTCTCTTTTAAAAATGAAAACACATTTAAAAAAAGGATAAAAACCATATGATCATTGCAATAATTGCAGAAAAAGCATTTGACAACAACATCCATTCATGATAAAAACCCTTAACAAAGTCGACTTAGAAGGAATATACCTCAATCTAATAAAGACCATCTATGAAAAGCCCACAGCAAACATCATATTCAATGGTTAGAAACTACGAACTTTTCTTCTAAGCTCAAGAACAAGACGAGGATGTCAATTCTTACCACCTTTATTCAACGTACTACTGGAAGTCCTAGCTACAGCAATCAGACAAAAGAAATAAAAGGCCTCCAGATTGGTAAGGAAGAAGTCAAGTCTTTTCAATACATTTTTTACTTTAATAATCTGAAGCTTACAGAAAAGTTGCCAGTACTATACAAAGAACTCTTTTTCCTAAACAGTTCGAAAGTAAGTTGCTGACATGATACTTCATCACCCCTGACTACTGTTGGTTTATTTCCTGTAAACAAGATCATTTACTTATAGTCAGTTATCAAAATCCTCAAACCCAGTTCAGGTTTCTTCCATTGTCTCATTAATGCAAAAGGATCTACTGTAGCAACTGGTTGCCACGTCTCCTTACCCTCCTTCAGGTTGCAACTGTCCCTTGGTCTTTCTTTAATTTTCATGACCTTGACATGAAGATTAGGTCGGTTTAATTGTGGAATATCTCTTAATTTGAGCTTGTTTTATGTTTCCTCAAGAATACATTCAGGTTATTCGTTTTCATTAGAAATACCACTGGGGCGCCTGGGTGGCTCAGTCAGTTAAGCATCTGACTTCGGCTCAGGTCATGATCTCACGGTCCATGAGTTCGAGCCCCACGTCGGGCTCTGTGCTGATAGCTCAGAGCCTGGAGCCTGCTTCAGATTCTGTGTCTCCCTCTCTCTCTGACCCTCCCCCATTCACGCTCTGTCTCTCTCTGTATCAAAAATAAATAAATATTAAAAAAAAATTAGAAATACCACAGACATCGTGCTGTGCTCTTCTCATTGTATCATATCAGTGACAGGATTTGGATTTGTCTATGACTGGTGACATTCACTTTGGTCACTTGGTTAAAAAGTGATGTCTATCAGGGGTGCCTGGGTGGCTTAATTAGTTAAGTGTCTGACTTCTGCTTTGGTCATGATCTCATGGTTCCTGAGTTTGAGCCCCACATCGGGCTCTGCACAGTGAGACATTTATTACCTTCCAAAACTGAATTAGGAAAAAAAATAGAAAATTTGCTTTGGATTCTCTGCCTCTCCCTCTTTCCCTCCCCCTCCCCCACTTGCTCTCTCTCAAAATAAACAAATAAACTTAAAAAAAAAAAGTGGTGTCTATCAGGCTTCTCCACTTCAATTCAATCACACCCTTTGTGATTGATATGCATTTTGTGGGTAATTACTTTAAAATTATATAAATATTCCCGTTTGTTTATTGATAGCAGTATGGACTCATGGTGCTCTGTTTTAGTCACGGGTTATAATCCATTACTATCCCTATTTATTTTGGTGCTCAAATTGTCCTAGATTCAGACAAATTCAAGTTGCCTTCCATGTCCTTTTGACATATAACCAGCTCCTTCAGTATACTTTCTTACTTTATAACACAGCATGATGTCCCAGGCTCATCTCACACTTTCCCTGCCCCACCTCAGATGAGTTATTTCTCCATGAGTCCCTAAATCCTTCTTAATGGAAATTGTACATAGAAACCAAGATTAGAGCACTACGTGTATTCTTTGCCATTGCTGTGTCACTTGTCCCATGTCTTCTCAGTAGACTGAGTGGGAGACTATAATAGGTACATGCAAATACACATTTATTTCCATGTCAACATACTTCTATATACCCAAACTTATTGCACATGGATACTTCCAGTTTTAATTTTGCACCACAGAGCTCATTCTAGTTCTTCTTCCATATTTGCAATGTCCTTCTCCACCAGTGAGAATCCTAGCCTTCATTATTTATTTTTCTTTTTTCTTTTTTTTAAAACTACTTATTTATTTTTGAGAGAGAGACCATGAGCGAGGGAGGGGCAGAAAGAGCGGGGAACAGAGGATCTGAGGTGGGCTCTGCCCTGACCGCACAGAGCCCGACACGGGGCTCGAACTCACAAACCTTGAGATCATGACCTGACACTCAACCCACTGAGCCACTCAGGCGCCCCCTAGCTTTCATTATTCTTAATATATTTACTTATTTGATCACTCCCCCTGTGTGTAACCATTCATACAGGTTGCTGCCACCATTACCTCCCTTCTTCATCCTGCTTAGGCTTTGACATCCCTCGCCAGGCCACCCTCTTATGAAGAGGCCCTCCTCACACAGCTTGGGCTCTGATGCCATGTGTCAGTTGCCTTTCTCCCTGTGTATTTTCCTCACTAACTCTGTTTGGGCTGACACACACTATCCTGAGTGCCTTCCTATGTAGATGCCCTCCTTATCCTACTCAGGTTCTGACAATGGACGTGTAGGCTGCCCTTTTTGGGGATGCCCTCCTTACACTGCATAGGTCCCATCACCCCATGCCATTCCTGCACACATAGGCATGCTCCACATTGCGCTTGGCCTCTGGTGTTTTACACTAGGTTTTCCTTCGTTGGTTCACCTTCCTTGACCTACACAGGCTCTGACATCCCACCCTAGCTTCTTCTCATTAGGAACACCATCCCCATCCCTCTTAGACTTCAACATTCTGGGATATCCTTCCACATGGAGGGAGGCCCTTCTCACCCTGCTTATTCTCTGACTGTCTGCACTGGGCACATGTCCCCTCATTGAGCTTCATCTCCCTTGGGCTGCAACATCGTAGAGTGAACCATGCTTCCTCACTTTTGCCTTCCCTTTTCCACTTGGGCTCGAACATTCCACTCTGAGCCATTCTTTCTTAGGAACACCCTCCTCACCCATCTTAGTCTCCCTAACCCTGTGCAAGGTTGTCCACTGAGTAGATACTCTCCTTTATGTACCCTAGTTCTGATACCCTGCTTTGGGCCAAAAGAGTTCCTCTGCACCCTCACTCTGGCATGGATGTCTACTTTGCTTAGGCAACTTAATGTTTTCCTGCAGGTCACTGAATTCCTATTCCGATTTTATTTTATTTTACTTTATTTTATTTTATTTTTTAGTTTTTATTTTTTAAATGAAATTTATTGTCAAATTGGTTTCCATACAACACCCAGTGCTCATCCCCACAGGTGCCCTCCTCAGTACCCATCACCCACTTTCCCCTAACCCCCACCCCCCATTAACCCTCAGTTTATTCTCAGCATTTAAGAGTCTTTTATGGTTTGCCTCCTTCCTTCTCTGGAACATTTTTTTCCCCCTTCTCCTCCCCCCTTCTGTTGAGTTTCTCAGGATCCACATATGAGTGAAAGCATATGGTATCTGTCTTTCTCTGCCTGACTTATTTCACTTAGCATAACGCTCTCCAGTTCCATCCACATTGCAACAAATGGCCAGAGTTCATTCTTTCTTATCGTATTCATTTTTTAAATTTAAGTTTCTGTTGTTTAGGCCACCCAGTGTATAATATTTTGCTATAGCAGTCTGAGCAAACTAATACAATTCTTTTCATTTTTCTTATTATAAATCCCCCACTTCGTTGCCCCTCACCTCACTTTCTGTCCTTCTTCAATGAGAAAATATATATGCCGTCAGGTAGGATGGCATAATTCCTGACCACGTTCCTCAGTCCTGTTTTCCTGATCTATTTGCCCTTTTTCAAATATACCATGCATACCCACCTTTGTTTCCTTTTCTGTTCTCAGGGGTGTTGCCTATGTCATGTACAGTATTTATTTCAGATGCTTTTCTTTAATTTCTGCCAGAGGTGATGATGCAATCAATATCAGTTTTGAGTCAATGAGGAGTAGTTGACAGAAAGCTGCATAATTAACTTCAAATACAAGACAGTTTCTCAACATAATTTCTGTTGCCTCCTAACCAAGGCACTCAATGGTCCGTCCAAACTGAATCTTTCTTGACATCTAGGACTATGTTTATTCATGTTTCCTGATTTATAAGCATCCAGAAATATTTATCAAGTGAATGAATTTATCATTTAAGAAATTATCATATGCTGGGGCACCTGGGTGGCTCAGTCGGCTGAGCCCCCGACTTCGGCTCAGGTCATGATCTCACGGTCTGAGTTTGAGCCCTGCGTCAGGCCCTGTGCTGACAGCTCAGAGCTGGAGCCAGCTCAGAGCCTGGAGATTTTGTGTCTCCCTCTCTCTCTGCCCCTTCCCTGCTTGTTCTCTCTCTCTCTCTCTCTCTCTCTCTCTCTCTCTCTCTCTCAAAAAATAAATAAACATTGAAAAAAATTAAGAAATTATCATATGCTGTCCCAATTCAAGGTTAAGAAAGAAGGTACAGATCTATAATAAAAGCACCAATATTTTCCCCAGGCCATTTCTTTTGTCTGTGAAAGCCAATTCTCCAAACAATTATTGACAAGTAGGCATAAAAGGTAAGCTTTTAATAACTACAGAAATATCGTTGATTGAAACAGAACAGAAAGGAGATCAAATTTTGAAATATCTTTAGGCTCCACATTTTTTCAAGAATGCACCATCTTTTTATGGGCCTCCATATAAACAATTTAAGGCAAGAATAAAAAATGTTAACACTATAGTTTCAGAAGCTTATTGATTGATTCAGACTCTTCAGGAGACCTCCAAGTAGCTACTTTAAACAAGGCATTCAGGTTTAGTAATTATCTAAGCTGTGAGCTAGTACTGCCTTCACCTACCAATATAAGAAAGCATGGCAGATGGTGGGGCTTAAAGAAATAAGGTCTTATTTGTTTCCTATAACAGAGAGTCCGGAGGAAGGCAATCCAGGTGTGGTCTTCCACAATGCCAATAAAAATGGAATCTATCATTTAATTCCACAATCCTTAGCATCTTCTTGCTTACTGTCTCATGGTTGCAATATGGCTACTCCACCTCCAACCATATTTTTACTTATCAGGTCTGAAGAAGGAGGAAAATCATAGTGCTAGCAGGGGAAAACGTTGGCTTATTTCTTTTTAGTAGGAAAGCAAAGTTTCCCCAAGACCCCAGTTAAGACCTTCACTGGTGTATTTTGGGCTAGAACTTTGTCACTAGGCCATGTTTAACTGCAAGATTGCTAGTCAGGAGGGGACTTTGAGTGGGGACTGGGTGAGTTACAACAGATAAGAAGCAAGCAAATCTTTAAGAAGTCAGTATATGATTGCTGCAAAGGAATTCTGGTTTAATGCTCTTCCCTCTCCCAACTCAAAGAGGCCCAAAATGCCAACTGATAAAGAACCACCGCACCCGGTGTTAGCAAACCATCTCATAAAGTGATCCAGGGCCTAACAGAGACTTGTACCTGGAAATTTCAACACTTATGATGAGCTATGAACTTGTATGTTTTCTCATAAAAGTGTTTTGGTTTGATAATACAGTGGTTACAAGTTCAGGCTCAGCTCTCAGGAGAACTGGGCTCCTATCTTTCCTCATCAATTACTAGCAACACGACCCTAGGCAATATCAGCCCTCTTGGCCCTTGATCTCTAAAACATCCCTGCTGTCATCTCTCCAACTAAATTCTGAATTTATGGAAAAGAGTTCACGTTGGATTAATCGAAGTTTTAGCACAATGGGAGTCATTGCCAGTTTTTGCATTTAACAGGTTACTTTCTGGTATCATGTCATGGGTTGTGATCAGGCTTGCTATCCGTTCTTCCACCCTGATTCCCACCCCTACTCCCATGTGGAATGATGGAGAGCCTTTGGGAATCAGAGTTATGAAGTCTGCCAGAGTACTCAAACCATAGCATGATCTAGAAAAAAGAATGTAGAAATTTCTCTGTTGAGCTTTTATGTTTTTCAGGACCTGTGGACCTAAGAAATTAAATGACATCCCCAAAGCCAGACAACTACAAAACTGAGATCAGAATCTGATTTTGCTAATTCTTGTCTAAAATTATAACCTCTATTCTGTTTTTTCTTCTTGGAGAATTCTAAAGAAACGTAATAGGGGCGCCTGGGTGGCGCAGTCGGTTAAGCGTCCGACTTCAGCCAGGTCACGATCTCGCGGTCTGTGAGTTCGAGCCCCGCGTCGGGCTCTGGGCTGATGGCTCAGAGCCTGGAGCCTGTTTCCGATTCTGTGTCTCCCTCTCTCTCTGCCCCTCCCCCGTTCATGCTCTGTCTCTCTCTGTCCCAAAAATAAATAAACGTTGAAAAAAAAATTTTTAAAGAAACGTAATATGTATATTTTACTTATGAGACAAAAAAAGGAATGGAATTTACCATTTATCTCTGTTTAGTTACATTCCCCTTAAAAATATATGAGTAATATTTTTCTTTTCCAAATGACTAAATCTTCATACAACACGAAAGTACAGAATTATTCTTGGTTATCCTCATTTTTTTTCCCCAATCAAATAAATTGTCAGGAATGTCTATTAAAAGTGCAAAGGCATTAAATGAGTGAATTTATATAATAGTGGAAAACTGGAAATTAATGATTCTAAGACTCATGTTTTGAACAGGTGGGTTTAAGCTTATTAATGCTACAGATTTGCAAAGCTAATTTTTTACATCATGGTTTAAAACGCCATCTAATTTGGTGACTAATTTGGTCAGCCAATTCTCAGGGACTTGAGGAGCAAAGATGTAAAAACATGAAAAGGTAATGTGAGTTGGATCTAACTTTACTTAAAGCCTTTGAAAGTGTTGGTTTTTAAAATAAGTTGATATTTGTACAATTTAGCTTGCCTAATGTTTTGAAGGAATAATTGAAAACAGCAATCTGGAATGACATACAATTTGAACTTACTTGGAAAATACACTTATACTGCAGGCCTGCCTTTTAGGTTCAGTTAAATCAACCCATGAAAACAGGTCAGGTTCTGTTTTATAACAATTTTCCTTAGTATCATTTACCCACTGGGAAAGTCTGCTTACAGATGGTAGGGATCATATACTATCACTCACATTCAGATCTAGTGGGAGGGTTGGCTCAGACCATTTTCCATGAAAATATAAGGTTTTTCTTTTTCTCCCCCCCCCCCCCCCCCTTTTTGGTATGTGTGTAGTTTGGCAAGCAATACAGAGAAAAGCCTTATACTTGATGAATTTGGAAAGTCTAAATAATATATAGTTAGGCAGTGCATTTGTCTTAAAATATAAAATTGCTTGATTAGCTTAACAATATAAATGGTGTCTTGGGGCTACCTTTCATTTTAAATAACTATTTTTGTTTGTTTGTAAAAGATAATAGCATGTGGACTTGCAGAGTTTTAAAATCACCTTCAGTGTTATGACTCATCTTCTCACTTGGAAAAAGAAAACACAAAACGTGGATGACTATTAAAACTTGTACCACGTTGCAGGAGACAAAGCAGATGGTTCAGGGCCATTGGATTCAGTTACTTTAGAATTATAAAACAGAATTCTCAATGACTTTTTGAATTCCATGTTTTGATAACCTCAGGGGTCAGTCTGACCTCAATTCACCAAAGCAGAGAGTGATTCCAGGTTTCATACGCATGTACTGTGGGAACTTCAGATAAGAGAAGGTTCCAGAACCTTGCTCTATCAAGGAACTATGTGTGCATTGGCTCAACTTGTGGAGTGGGTGAAAAAGCAGATGGAACAAAACATCTAAAAATTGTTTTAGCATCAGCTTATTTTTGGTGAAAGCCTGCTCTGCCCATAGACCTCGATTTCATTGCTTCAGTCCTAATCAGTAATACTAAGTTAAGCAGTTTTACAAATGATTTTACTATAAAGCTTTAATGACAAATTGTAGAAGATGTCACATTAATTTTAGCAGGAACGACCTTTGCAAAATGAAACATCATCCCTAGGATGGAAAACTACAGCACAGAAAGAGGCAGCCACTTGGAAACTGAGTGTGTACTCTGGAATGTGGGTGGCCAGTTCTGTCACTAGCTGTGTGACTGTGGGCATGTTGCTTAATCTTTTTATTTCTAAGTTGTCTCTAAGTAATGAGAGGATAATTTAAAAATATCTCCTGCATTTGCTATTATGAGGATTAAATGAGTTAATACATATGAAGCACTTAGAACAATTCCTAGTGTGTATAGTAATTTCTCTGTGGAAGTTACTATTATTATTATTTTACTTTATTTCAGAGAGAGAGACAGGGAGAGCATGAGCAGGGGAGGGGCAAAGGAAGAGGGAGAGGGAAAGAGAATCTTAGTGCGGAGCCAGACATGGGGCTCGATCTCATGACCCTGGAATCATGACCTGAGCCGAAATCAAGAGTGAGACACTCAACTGACTGAGCCACCCAAGTGCCCAGCAAAGTTACTATTATTGATATGTTGAATGTGGATGTCTGAATGATGAATAAACAACTGAATAGGAAGTACAGAAGACCGGATTCTACATGGTTCTACACGTAGTCAGTAGCACTGTCAGCCTGCTGACCTCCCACAGGGCATCTAACCTATCTCAGCCTCAGTTTAAAGACTTTGAAAATCTCTAGCAGAGTATGTACTTGCAGTTTCTTCTGTAAAACGAGAGGATGGGCTAGATGGCCTCTTGGATCGCTTCTAGCTTTAAACATCTATGAATCATGGATGCAAACAAGCATCCCGGTAGAGGAGATATCAGGAGTGAATGCAGAAAATCCTGGAGAGGGCTTTGCCCAGGTTCATGCCTGTGTTCCAAATGCTTCTCCACCCCACTACTAGCCTGATTAGCTCTTTCTCTTACTTTACATCTCAGCTTAAATGGCGTCCATCAGACAGACCTCTCCTGACAGTGCAATCTAAAATTTTTTTTTTTAAACGTTTATTTATTTTTGAGACAGAGAGAGACAGAGCATGAACGGGGGAGGGTCAGAGAGAGAGGGAGACACAGAATCTGAAACAGGCTCCAGGCTCTGAGCTGTCAGCACAGAGCCCAACGCAGGGCTCGAACTCACGAACTGCGAGATCATGACCTGAGCTGAAGTCAGCCGCTCAACCGACTGAGCCACCCAGGTGCCCCATGACAATCCAATCTAAAAGCAATCACTCCTCTAAGGCCTTGTTCTTTTCCTTCAGAGCACTTTTCATTCTAAATAGCTGTTAACTTTCAATAGCTTACTATTTTTTTTAATGTCTCTCTCACTGAAGTATATGCTTTTTAGGTTCAGATATTATACCTGTTTTGATTATTTCTTTAAATTTTTTTTAATGTTTATTTATTTTTGAGACAGAGAGAGACAGAGCATGAATGGGGGAGGGTCAGAGAGAGGGAGACACAGAATCTGAAACAGGCTCCAGGCTCTGAGCTGTCAGCACAGAGCCCAATGCGGGGCTCGAACTCATGGACTACGAGATCATGACCTGAGCTGAAGTCAGCCGCTCAACCGACTGAGCCACCCAGGCGCCCCATGTTTTGATTATTTCTTTACCCTGAGCATCTAAGAGATTGTCACAAGCAGGCACTCAATGAAGATTTTATTTTGTTTGTTTAACAACTATATTGGATTCCTACAATGTACGAAGGTTTTGGGGCTTATATTTTCATGTGAAGAAACAGTGAAGAAGTAAACAAGTGTGCAAGAACATGTCACACAGAATGAAATGCTATGAAGAAAAAGAAGTCAGGATAAAGGATGAACACCTTTACCAAAAGAAACATCAAAAGCAGAGGTAGCAAGAGCTGATGGAACTCCATCAAACTAAAAAGCTCTGCACAGTAAAGGAAACCATCAACAACACGAAAAGATTACCCACTGAATGGAAGAAAATATTTGCTAACTATATATCTGATAAGAGGTTAATATCCCAAATACAAAATATCCAAGGGCCAAGTCTCTTGAACAACACCGAGTTTAGGAGCACCAACCCCCATGTACTTGAAAATCCATTAGAACTTTTGATTTCTCTAAAAAACATAACTACTAATAGCCTATTGTTGACCAAAGCCTTACCAATAACATAAAGTCAATTAACACATATTTTGTATGTATTATGTACCATATTATTATAATAAAGTAATCTAGAGAAAAGATAATATTAAGAAATCATAAGGAAGAGAAAATATATTTATAGCACTGTACTATATTGAAAAAATATCTGCACATAAATGGACCTGCACAGTTCAAACTCATGTTGTTGGAGGGTCAACTGTATATAAGGAACTTATACAACTCAGTAGCAAAAATTTAAAAAATACAATTAAAAAATGGGCAGAGGATCTGATAGACATTTTTCCAAAGAAGATATAAAGATGGCCAACACATGTGAGAAGATGCTCAATATCACTAATCATCAAGGAAATGCAAATCAAAACTCTAACACCTCACACACCTGTTAGAATGGTTAGTATCAAAAAGACAAGAAATAACAAGTGTTGGAGAAAATGTGGAGAAAAGGAAATCCTTGTGCACTGTTGGTAACAATGTAAATTGGCACAACTTCTATAGAAAACAGTGTGGAGCTTTCTCAAAGTATTAAAAGTAGAAAAGCCACCTGACCCAGCAATTTTATGTCTGGGTATTTGTCTGAAAGAAACAAAATCACTAACTTGAAAAGATATAGGTACTCCATGTTCATTGCAGCAATATTCACATTAGGCAAGACATGAAAACAACCCAAAGGTCCATCAACAGATGAATGGAAAGAGAAAATATGGTAATATACATACACTAGAATGTTATTCAGTCATTTAAAAGAAGGAAATCATGTCATGTGCAACAACATGGATGGACCCTAAGGGGATTATGCTACATGAAAAAAGTCAGAGAAAGACAGAAAAATACTATATAATCTCACTTATATGTGAAATCTCAAACAAAGAGAGAGAGAGAGAGAGAGAGAGAGAGAGAGAGAGAGAGAGAAAACTGAACTCATGGATACAGAAGACAGATAGGTGGTTTCCAGAGGGTAGGGTCGCGGGTGAACAAAATGGGTAAAGGTAGTCAAAAGGTAAAAACTTCCAGTTATAAAATAAATGTCATGGGAATATAATGTAGCATAGTGACTATGGTTAATAATGCTGTACTATATATTTGAAAGTTGCTGAGAGAGCAGGTCTTAAAAGTTCTCATCACAAGAAAAAAATTGTAACTATATGTGGTGATAGATGTTAACTAGATTTATTGTGGTGATCATTTTGCAATATATACAAAAACTGAATCACTATGCTGTATACCTGAAATGAATATAATGTTGTATGCCAATTATATCTCACTTAAAAATAAGAATGACGGGGGTGTACTGCTCTAGTTGTGGGGGGAGGCTTCTCTCTGCAGCGTATTTGTTGAAAGAATTAAAAGAAAAATAACACTAAGAAAATGGGAGAAACATTTCAGCAGTGGTCGAATAAGGTTGGCTTGGCTGGAATGAAGAATTTATGTTGGGGGCAGCAAGATATACAGTTGGAAGGGCTGGGGATATATTGTTGAGGTCTTGAGTGTCCACTCAGAAGTTGGGCTTAAATAAGTGGTCAATGACATAATGGTAGACTTAGAAAGTGGTTCTCTTTCCCCTTCACCTGTCTCTCCCTCCTCTTCCTACTGCTCTAGTTAGGTCGTGAGGGTTGGGTGAAGTCTGAAGGCAGGAAGGGTTTTCTCTAAGAATGAGCAGTAGGGGGTAACCTGGATGACTCATTTGGTTAAGTGTCTGACTTTGGCTCAGGTCATCATCTCATGGCTTGTGAGTTTGAGCCCCTTGTGAGTTTGAGCCCCGTGTAAGGGCTCCGCATTGGCAGTGCAGTGCCTGCTTGGGATTCGCCCTCTCTCCTCTCTCTCTGTCCCTCCCCTGCTTGCACTTTTTCTTTCTCTCTCAATAAACAACTAACTTGAAAAAAAGAGAAAAAGAAGGAGCACTAGGATAGCATTGGTGGGAGTGATACATAGACTCTAAAAGACAAAACAGGGGCGCCTGGGTGGCTCAGTCGGTTAAGTGTCCGGCTTCGGCTCAGGTCATGATCTCACAGTCTGTGGGTTTGAGCCCTGCATCGGGCTCTGTGCTGACAGCTCAGAGCCTGGAGCCTGCTTCTGATTCTGTGTCTCCCTCTCTCTCTGCCCCTCCCCTGCTCATGCTCTGTCTCTCTCTGTCGCAAAAATAAATAAAAACATTAAAAAAAATAAATAAAAGACAAATGAATAAACAAAGTAAAACAGAAACAGACACATGGATACAGAGAACAATCTAGTGGCTGCCAGAGGGGAGGAGAGGGTGGAGGGATGGGAGAAATAGAGATAGGGGATTAAAAGGGACAAACTTCCCTTTATAAAATAAGTAAGGCACAGGGATACAATGTACAGCGTAGGGAATAGAGTTAATACTATGTAACCACATTGTATAGTGACAGTCAGTAGCTAGACATATTGTGATGATCACTTCCTCTGTCATGTATATAAATGTTGAAACACTGTGTTGTATACCTGAAACTAATATAACATTGTATATCAACTACACTTCAATAAAAAAATTTGAAAAAATAAAAACTTGCCAGCGCATGCACACACACACACATACACACACACACACACACACACACACACACACACACACACACGAAAGAGAAGGAAAGGACCCATGTGGGAAGCAAAGTCTTAACACAGTTCTGGGACCAGCAGTACATGGAGTGAAAGAATGAGTGAGGAGGCTGATAGAATCATCACTGAGCCTGACTGATTAGAGGGGTGGGAAGCTCAGAAGTAATAAAGTCAGGAGTAGAGCCAGGTTTTCACTGAGTTTAAATGCATGACTCATAATACCACTCAACACTTTTTCCTGACTCATGCTTCCTGTCTTGCCAAGTGTTTTTCTTTCCATACCATACAATGTTCCATTGAAATGGTGGAGTCTAATTCATTTTAGCAGTTTGCCGTCTGTTTTGGATGGCTTGTGATCTGCACTGAAGCAATTTACTAATTAACTCAAAAGTGTGTGTTTTATGTTCAGAAGACAACTCTCCTCTTATTGCACCACAAGGTAAAATTAAATAGGAGAGAACCGCTCCCCCTGCTCCTTCCCTGTGCCTTCCCTGGCCCCATCATCTTCAGTTGGTTTCTCTTTGATGACTTATTCCCTGATGTCTATAAACATATTCAACTCACTCCTTTAAAAACATGTCTCAATCATCCTTCTCTCTTGAGTTAAAATTCTATTTTCCTCCTTATATGTGTTGTCAAACTTGACTGTACCTCCCACCTGCCCTTTTGAGACACTCAGAAACTGCTTTTAAACAGTCTCCACCTGGGTGTTCCAAAGGCACAAACCAACTTATCATTTCCAAAATAGAACTTATCATTTCTTTCCTCCAACCCTCTCTTTCTTCTGTATTATTTCCAAAGGAATGGCATCATCATCGACTTAATTGGCCTAGGTAGAATTTGGGAATTATCTTCGATTTCTTTCCTTTACACCCAACTGCGTATTCTTTCTGTTTTTTTTTAATGTGTATTTATTTATTTATTTATTTTGAGAGGGAGAGAGAGAGAGAGAGAGAGAGAGAGATGAGGGGCAGGGTCAGAGAGAGGGAGAGAGAATCCCAAGCAGGCTCCATGCTGTTAGCACACAGACTGACAGGGGGCTCAATTCCATGGTTCATGAGATCATGACCCAAGCTGAAATTGAGATTCGGATGCTCAACCGACTGAGGCACCCAGGCACCCCTCCCTTAAAAATTTTTTTTTTTTTTAGAGAGTGGGGAGTGGCAGAGGAAGAAAGAGAAAGAATACCACGCAAGTTCCAAGCCCAGCAGTGTGGAGCCCAAAGCAGGGCTTGATTTCACGGCCCTAGGATCATGACCTGAGCTGAACTCAACAGATTGAGCCACCCAGGCACACCTCTTTCCCTTTTAAATGTGTAATCTCTCTTATTGTTTCCTCTCCATTCTCTCTGCCTCTCATTTTACCTATCAGTGACATTATTGTCAGAGCCACTTAATTGGGTCTTCTTGGCATCTACTTTTTTTTTTTCAATGTTTTTATTTATTTTTGGGACAGAGAGAGACAGAGCATGAACGGGCGAGGGGCAGAGAGAGAGGGAGACACAGAATCGGAAACAGGCTCCAGGCTCCGAGCCATCAGCCCAGAGCCTGACGCGGGGCTCGAACTCACGGACCGCGAGATCCTGACCTGGCTGAAGTCGGACGCTTAACCGACTGCGCCACCCAGGCGCCCCTTGGCATCTACTTTTGACCTTGACTTCCCACCAGGTCAAATGAAAAAAAACTTTTTCACTTGCCCACCAGAGCTGTATTTCTAAATTCACATTTATCTCTCGCTGACTTACCATCGGCTTGAACATGCCCCACAGGGCCCTTCATGTTCTAGGCCTTCATGCCTGTCAGCTTCATTCTCCACCATCCCCCCACAGGAATCCTTGGCTCTAGCCATGCTCAGTTACTCTCATTACCCAAGAGCAAGGCACTCCCTCCAGCCAACAGGCCCTTTTCTATGTAAGCCCCCTTCTCATCTTCTTTGGTTCATTTCTGCTTGGGCACAACTTAGATGTCATCTTTCTCAGAAAGACTACCTTTGCTTTTCTGTCCTCTCCCTTTATCTTGGTTAGTTGCCCATCATACATGTTCCTAGAGCCCTTGAGGCACTACTTTTTATTGTCTGTTATAATTATTTATTTTCTGTTTTTCTCTTGGACGGTAAGTGCCTTGAGGACAGGGATAGTGTCTCACATGTTCTGAATTCTCAACCACTAGATGCTCAGTAAATGTTGGCTGAATGATTGAATGAAAAATGATTTTTTGCCCATTCAGCTCTATCACTACAAGCTTGTTCTCCCTCCAGGAATTCCTTAATCTTCACATCTCATCTTCCTTGCTCTTTCTGTAACATTTGACTACCCTTCTTTCTTGAAATACTCTTTTTTTTTTTGGCTCCCATGGCATGACATTTCCTGGTTATTGTCTTCTGGGAATTATTTCTTTGTCCTCATGATGGGTTTTTTGCTCTCCCCCGCCCTCTGGCTCTCTACCAGCACCTCTGAATGTTGACTTTGGCCCTCTCTCCTTTCTCTACACTTTCACTAAATCTTGGCAATCACAGTTGGGCTTTTGACCACCACTCGCTGATGTTGGTATTGATTTGCAATTATGATAGGGACATTTGCAACTTCCTTACCATTTGGGAACTTTAATCTTTTTTTTTTTAATTTTTTTTCAACTTTTTTTTATTTATTTTTGGGACAGAGAGAGACAGAGCATGAATGGGGGAGGGGCAGAGACAGAGGGAGACACAGAATCGGAAACAGGCTCCAGGCTCTGAGCCATCAGCCCAGAGCCCGACGCGGGGCTCGAACCCACGGACCGCGAGATCGTGACCTGGCTGAGGTCGGACGCTTAACCGACTGCGCCACCCAGGCGCCCCGGAACTTTAATCTTTAAAAAAAATTTTTTTTTTACATTTTTAATTTATTTTTGATAGACAGAGACAGAGCATAAGTGGGGGAGGAGCAGAGAGAGAGGGAGACACAGAATCCGAAGCAGGCTCCAGGCTCCAAGCTGTCAGCACAGAGCCCGACGCGGGGCTTGAACTCACAAACCCAGAGATCATGACCTGAGCTGAAGGCAGACGCTTAACCGACTGAGCCACCCAGGCACCCCGGGAACTTTAATCTTTTAAATCTGAATGAAACGTGAGGCCAGTTGTACCTCTTGATGTGCGGCAGTGTGGGGTGTGTTGGGAGTCTGAGCTGGTTTGGGGGGAAAAGAAATTTAATTTTAGATCCATTGTATTTGGAATGTCAGTGAGGCATTAAGTTGGAAGGTCCAAGAAGTATCTGAAGAGTCATAAAGTCATAGAATCCTACATATAGAACAACTATAGAACATTTAGAGTTATGTGGTCCAAACTTTTTCCTAGGACAATAGTCCTCATAGATAAACTTGAGGTTTCAGGGGCAATATCATAACATCTCTTCCTTGTCTGGGTTTGCAACCAATTGAAAAGTTACTAGATGGAGATCAAAACAGTAATCTGATATAGCTGATAAGAAACTTTGGATTAAGATCATTGACCAAGGTGGCTTACTAGGTACGTTCACCTCTGGATCAGATAAACTCACCATCAGTCACTGCACAGCTGGACAACTGCAGACTTTCCTCAGGTTACTGAGAGCAGCCGGGTACAGGCATTCAGGTCGGGTAGAGTAGAGCAGGAGCTGAGTTGCAGGCCTGATTCTTTCTCCCAAACTCCTTAGTCAGTTTGTCTCTCCTCTTCTCCTGAGGAGGCCTGAGGGTTGGAGAGAGAGGCCTGGGGTGTTACCGAAATGCTTCCAGATGGAAACATGGGGCCAAGGGAATGAAACATCTCCATTAACAGTAATGTTTATCTTGCCTCTGACTTAACGCTTTCTGTGTTAGGGAGGCTGTTGACTTTGAGGTTATTCTGTTCCATTTGGAGAAGGATTGAATGATCAGAAAGTTGTTCCTCCCATCAGAGACAGTAGCTTGACCAGTACCTTCTGTCCCTAGGACAGAAATTTCTGCATCCACAAGGAATAAGACCAAATTTGCCAATTGTTTAAACACCACTATAATTTTATTTTGTAGTCCTTTTATGGTTACAAATTTCCAGTTCAGACAATCACTTATTCTTCTATGACTGTTTCTAGTCTCAGCCCTGCCATCCCCACTTCTGAGACTTTCCTGGTTGCCATCTTTTGAGAACTGTCTTTCAGTCTGTTCCTCATAGAGTGGGCCTGTGTTCTCCCACTTTGAAGGGCAGGGGATCTCCCCAGGTATAGGTTGCCTACATCACGTCATACCCTTATACTCACCTTCCTCCTTATCCCAGTCCTGAGGCTGTCCTTCAAGTAGCAATGTAAGAGAAACCTACACAAGACATTGAATATTCACTCACATGATTTATTACTTAACCCTGAGTCAAATAAGAATCAGTAGGAGAAGCAGCAGCCCAAAATGTGTCTTGAGCACCTAGGTTCAAGCTAATCCTTCTACACGGAAAGCTCTCCCTCCCAGATGGAGACACCCAGATCATTCAAGGCTCTGCGCCATTTATGGTTTCCTTTGTAGCTTGTGGATAGCCTCATAATGCTGTTTGCTCCTGGGGTCCTTTGGCAAAACAATTGGGAGTGGAGAATACACTGTTCTCAGACCCTTAACCTCATGGGAGCCGATTCCCACTATGTTCCTGGCTACTGTCACTCTTGTCCTTAAAATAATGTAAATCACCACATTGCTGCCTGTACCTTTTCGTTTTGCCTTTCTCATTTCCCCACAATATGACTTATCTATTTGGTTTCCCCTGAATTCTCTAATTTATCTTCTATTGCCACTACCTAATCTTTTTTTTTTTAAATTTTTTTTTCAACATTTTTATTTATTTTTGGGACAGAGAGAGACAGAGCATGAACGGGCGAGGGGCATAGAGAGAGGGAGACACAGAATCGGAAACAGGCTCCAGGCTCTGAGCCATCAGCCCAGAGCCCGACGCGGGGCTCGAACTCACGGACCGCGAGATCGTGACCTGGCTGAAGTCGGACGCTTAACCGACTGCGCCACCCAGGCGCCCCTACCCACTACCTAATCTTGACACCTGCCTGCTTTTCCTGTGCAATGACTTCCTCCTCCAATCACTTAATAGTGCCTAGAGTTGGAAAAAATATTGAAAATGTGACTCAATTTGCACAGCATCCAGTGCAAGTATTACCTTCCTTGAAGTGGACGTGTCTGTGGTGCATCTTTGGTCCCACTTTTTCATATCATACTCTCTCATCTTTGGATGAAAATAAACATCATATTTATTTATTCTCCTACATCAGGTCAATTTTCTACCTGTCCTCACTCATTTGGCAGCCAGTAAAATCAATCTCAATCATGAAACTTAACCCTAACCACTCCCCCCACCCCCACCTGGCCCCTGCTCCTTAGTTGCACAAGAATCTTAGAGGTCTCTTACAGCCCATGTGCCCAAGAAGAGTACTAGACTTGAGCCCACACTGGCCACCATACTTGTGCTTCCTGCCTGAACTAACTCAGTCCCTTAAAGGCAGGAGGCTGCAAAGTTTCTGAGCCAAGTCTGGGCACAGTGATCTTTACCGCGGTGCTCAGTGCAGGTTTCTTAGTGGTCAGTTGTGGTGGCCTTCTAGTGGCCCTGTCACCTCTTAAGAGCATCTGCATGAGAATGTAGCACAGGTGTCTGCTATGTGCCCCAATTCTTCCTCTAAGTCTCAGGAACATACTCAACTGGCAATTCTTTTCACTGATTAAATCCAATTCCTCTGAGGCTAGGTGTCTTGTGGGGCTTCTTTGGCTTCTGGTGGTTGGCAACTTCTGTTTTTGGCCCTGCCGTGTAAATGCCATTAAAGGGCTCAAATATTAGCACACACACCTGCCTTCCCGTTTCTTCTGGCAAAACAAAAATTAATATTTCAACAGATTATCTTCCAAGTGCTATGACACGCTTAATGTATGTTATCTTGTCAGTCCTCTCAATTTAGTGAGTTTGGTATTGCACCTGTTTTACAATGAGGAGAGAGACACTTGGGTTGCAGGAATTCAGTAGTGAAATCAGGAACTGAAAAAAGGTTTGTTTGAATCTATGGCTTATTTTTTTTCCCTCTACTACATAATATCCATCCTTGAACTTGTGTTGAACCAAAATGCTGAGGTCTTCTTTATCTGAACTGCTGGCCAGCAATTCAACCTTATGTCACTGCTATTCTCAATCTAGACACAGCAGTTCCTGTTATTCTTGTTCAAGTCGATCTTGTTGATTTTGGTTCTGATTCCAAAAGTCAGCGAGTTAGCTATGTCGTCCAGTCTTCTGGAATTTACTGATTTGATAAACATGATATTTACAGCTTTATCCACATTCAAAAAAATGTTGAACACAAATCCTATCTACACCCCTTTCTTGGGCTCATTCTGCTGCTCTGAGCTGTGACATGCCTCTGTAGGTCTGCTTTTTGTCAGTTAATCTATCTACATTTTCCTCCTTCCCATGAGACCTTGTATTATATGGAAGGTGGGAGTGGTTTGTATGCTGGTGGGAAACTCCATCAGGAGCCAAGGTGGTGTAATTCCTGGGTGGAGTGAGGGGCAAACTGTTTCATAGTTGCTTAGTGTAAGAAGTAGTCTTCAGGGGATTTGACCAAAGGGCCACAGTCAGCCCAGGTGGTGAGCATGGAAGGATTCCAACCTGGTGAGATTCCTGTAGGTGGGCAGAACACAGTGATGAGGGTATAGAAGTTGTCGGCATGTGGTGACACTGGTGATGGGCTGGTGATCAGGGACAAGTGGTCAGGCAGGCACTGAGGGTCTGTATGCAGGGCTAAAGGAGAGGGGGAGCCAGTGCAAGCAATGAAGAACCCCAGTTCAGGTGAGGGTTTCCAGAATTAGCAAATAAAAATACAAGGGGCTTAGTTAAATTTGAATTTCAGATAAAGTTCCCTTTTCTTTTTTTAGTATAAGTTTGTCCTATGTGGTACATACTTACACTAAAAATGTATTCATTGTTTATAGAAAATTCAAATTTAATTGGGCATCTTATAGTTAAATCCAGGTAGAACTGAAAAATGGTGTGGAGTTAAGTGCCTCCCTCTTTAAACCAGGATAATACTGGACATGTAATGGGATTCTTGTAAGACTTAAAATGAAATGCCCAGCACAGGAGAAAGGCACAATAAATAAAAATTCCCTTTCTTCTTCCATACAACCTTCTTTCCCATCTTACAGCATTAAACTTTTTGTTTAGACAGTTGTAATCAATAAAATGTCACATAAGCCCCCAGAATGAATGAATGTCTGTGAGGATGTTTCTGAATGAGATTAACTTTTGAGTTAGTAGACTGAGTAAAGCAGATATCCCCCACCCCTAGTGGGCTCAGGCATCATCTAATCCTCTGAAGGACTGACTAGAATAAAAAACCGAGTAAGAAAGAATTATCTCTATATTTGACTGCCTTTGAGCTGGGGCATTAGTCTTCTCCTGCAATTGACTCAGACTAGCACTGGAATTTATACCATTCATTGCCTTTCCTGGTTCTCAGGTCCTCAGACTCACACAAGATCTACACCACTGGCTCTCTTGGGACTCCAGCTTGCTTACTGCAGACCTTGGATTTCTCAGTCTCCATAATTGTGGGAGTCAATTTCTTATAGTAAAATATACCACACAGGGGCACCTGGGTGGCTCAGTCGGTTAAACGACTAACTTTAGCTCAGGTCATGATCTCGCAGTTCATGAGTTTGAGACCCACGTGGGCTCTGTGCTGACAGCTCGGAGCCTGGAGCCTGGAGCCTGCTTTGGATTCGGTGTCTCTGTCTGTCTCTGTCTGTCTCTGCTCTTCTCCTCCTGTGCTCTGTCTCTCTCTCTCTCTCTCAAAAATAAACACTTAAAAAATTTTTTAAAAAATACACCACACACACACACACAGATTTTCCTCAGCTTATGATAGGGCTATGTCCCAATAAACCCATCATAAGTTGAAAATATCGTAAGTCAAAAATGCATTTAATACACCTAACCTATAGAACAGCACAGCTTAGCCTAGCCTACCTTAAACATCCTCAGAACACTCACATTAGCCCACAGTTGGTCAAAACCATCCAAAACAAAGCCTATTTTAGTTTATTTTAGTTAATTAATTTATTTATTTTGAGAGAGAGAAAGTGAGAACAAGCAGTGGAGGGGCAGAGAGAGAGGGACAGAGAGAATCTCAAGCAGGTTCCACTTTGTCAGCACAGAGCCAGTTGTGGGGCTCAATCTCATGAAGTGTGAGACTATGACCTGAGCTGAGATCAAGAGTGAGACGGTTAGCAGACTGAGCCACCCAGGTGCCCCCACAAGGCCCCATTTTGTAATAAAGTTTTAAATATATCATGCAATGTATTGAATTCTGTATTGAAAGTGAAAAACAGAATGGTTGTATGGGTACAGAATAAGTGTATTAGTTGTTTACCCTTGTGATTATATGGCTGACTAGGAGTTGTTGGCTTGCATCCAGGATCATCCTGCATACTGCTGGCCTGGGGAAAAAGCCCAAATTCAAAATTTGAATATAGTTTCTACTGAATGCGTATGGCTTTTGACCATTGTAATGCTGAAAAATCTTAAATTGAACCATCTGTCATAAAAATATATCAATATATCTGAATTGATATATCTCCTATTGGTTCTTTTTCTCAACATTTATTTATTTTTGGGACAGAGAGAGACAGAGCATGAATGGGGGAGGGGCAGAGAGAGAGAGAGAGACACAGAATTGGAAACAGGCTCCAGGCTCTGAGCCATCAGCCCAGAGCCTGACACGGGGCTCGAACTCACAGACCGCGAGATCATGACCTGGCTGAAGTCGGACGCTTAACCGACTACGCCACCCAGGCGCCCCTTGGTTCTTTTTCTCTAGACTAATATAGGGACAAATGGAGGGAGCAGAGAACCAGGAGTCAGGGAGGGGGGAGGGACTAGTATGGGTAATTGGCATCCTGGAAGCTGGGAGATAAAGAATTTTCATTAAAAAAGCCAAAACAAACAAAAAACATAACAAGGTCCACAGTAAATGGTTAATGTCATTGTCTTTCTGAGGATAAAAGAAGGTCCTAAAGAAAAGTTTCTGACTAGTTTCTAAAAGGGTAATACTTGTGAAATTGATTTAATGGATATATGCTTGCTATAAATTTCTTTCTTTCTTTAGATGCTTAAATGCTTCATAATGTTTTATTTCATTTTGATCAGATTTTCCCACACTTATTTGGCTGTGCAATCATTTTTTCCCTACAAAGTATTTTTTAATAATGTAAGGAACATTTATAGAAAGAATTGGTTTATATGTCCCTGGGATCCAATGCTTGTATGCTGGACTATAACCACCATGGCTCAGACCTAAATGGAACTTATTAATTAATCCAAAATAGTATTCTGACTTGTAATGGCATTTGGGAAACACAGTAGAATTGTTTTTAGAATACCATCTTCTAGAGATCATATATCTTTTTTGACAATAAGTTTAAATTAGGGGAACAAAGAAGAAAAATACAGAGTGAAAAACTTCAATATTAATTTAGTATTTTTCTCTTAAGATCTATATACATGAAAAGAATTTTTAGAATATCTACCATTTATGCATCATAAATACTGCATTAAAAAAATAACTTTGTGGGGCACCTGGGTGGCTCAGTTGGTTAGCAGCTAACTCTTGATTTTGATCTCACAGTTTGTGCATTTGAGTCCCCGTGTCAGGCTCTGTGCTAACAGCATGGAGCCTGCATAGGATTCTCTCTCTCTCTCTCTCTCTCTCTCTCTCTCTCTCTCTCTCTTTCTGCCCCTTCCTTCCTTTCCCTCTTTCTCTCTCTCAAAATAAATAAACTTTAGAACCGCCCCCCCCCCAAAAAACCCTTTTATAAAATGTCCTACTTTGGGTAAGCAGAACAAGATAGTTGCTAAGAATAGTTCAGGTGTTGTATTATTATTTAAAAATTGTAAAGAGTAAGTTAAACAGAACATGCAATTTAGCCATGGAAGCAGATTGTTTGATTGTTAAGTGTTTTACTCTTGGGAGTTCTATTTCTAATGGGATGTGGTTAAATTTTCCTCTAAGTATTTAGAAGTGAACGTGTTGTTATATTTTTTTGACATTAGATGTTGTGCAAAAAGGAATGGTTAGTTTAAACAAGGAACAAGAAACTTGACCTTGTACTGGTCAAAGTTTCAGTTTTATTTTGGGTGAAGTGAATGACTTCATTGTACAACTGAGGTTTACTTTTGAACAAATTTTGTCTTCAAACAGATGGGTGTTTGCAGAATTTTGACATGAGTATCTCTTAGGAGAATTTGTCAGCAAAATTAAGAAAATCATCATTACATACTGTCAAGTAGTTTATGATTGGAAAATGTCCAATAATTATGCGCCTTTGGGAAAATGTTCAAAATACAGTTTATATGGTGAAGATTGAATTTTATGCTGAAAGGTGTTTTACCAATAAATAAATTCATTCTATTCTTGGCCGGATGGCAGTTAGGCAGCAACAATCTGCTATTCTAGAATGGTGTGAGTTATAGAAATTGTGTAGGGAAATGAATCCTGTATATAGAAAACCAGAGTATGAATTCCAGCTCTGGATAACTGTGTGTTATGGACTCAATGTTTGTACCCCTACCAAATTAATATGTTGAAGCACGGGGGCACCTGCTTGGCTCAGTCAGTTAAGCATCCAACTCTTGATCTCTGCTCAGGTTTGATCTCGTGGTTTGTGAGTTCGAGCCCCATGTCCGGCTCTGCGCTGGCAGCGAGGGGCCTACTTGGGATTCTGTCTCTCTCCCTCTCTGCCCCTCCCCCACACATGTGCACTTTCTTGCTCTCAAAATAAATAAACTTAAAAATTTTTTTAAAAAATATGTTGACGCATTAGCTCTCAATGAGATAGTTTTAGGAATTGGGGCCTTGGGGAGGTAATTAGGTTTAGATGAAGTCATGAGGGTTGGGTCCCCATAGTGGAATTACTGCCCTTGGAAGAAGAGGAAGAGACACCAGAGCTTCCTGTTATCAGCCATGTGAGGACATAGAAAGAAGGCAGCTGTGGAGAGCCAGGAAGAGAGCCCTTACTAAGAACCTGTCAGTACCTTGATCTTGGACTTCCTTGTCTTCAGAACTGTAACAAATAAATATCTGTTGTTTAAGTCACCCAGTCTATGGTATTTCATTGTAGCAGCCCAAGCTGACTGAGACTGTGTAATCTACGGCATGTAATTTAATCTCTCTGATCTTCCTGATTTGTATAATGCAGATAGAGTTGATACAAGCTATAATGTTTGTGAATAGGCCTACCAATACTAAACATGACTAAAGCAGTACCAAACCAATACTAAACCCTCCCACTGGTATACAATCAATGCTGGAATGGACCCAAGAGGCTTACTCTGACATTTAAAAACACTTATGTCCAAAATGCCTACAGTGACCTAAATTACTAGTGAATGTTTACATACATTTGCATTCTAACAGAACTCTACTTTTTTTTTTTAGCGTTTATTTATTTTTGAGAGAGACAGAGAGCGAGTGGGGGAAGGACAGAGAGGGGGAGAGACAGAATCCCAAGAAGGCTCTGCACTGCCAGCGTGGAGCCCGATGCAGGGCTCAAACTCACAAACCAAGAGTTCATGACCTGAGCCAATATCAAGAGCTGGACATTTGATCGACTGAGGCACCCAGGTACCCCCAGAACTCTACTTTTAATCTCTGGGAATTGTGAAAACTGGCCCTTTTGATGCAAATGCAGTGTTGCCAAAAAGATCTTTTGGGGGTTTTCATTTTTTGTCCCTAAATGTGTCTCTATTTGTTCAGATGAAATGAGTGTTTTAGGACACAGGGTGCCCTCAGGACAGGGATGACAGGAAGTGAGTAAGGTTAAGAGTTTGGCTTGCCCCAAGGATTCTTGCAGGTGCCATAGATCTAGCTGAATAAGAATCTGAAAGCCACCAAGCTGGGCCCACCACAGGCATTCTGGGGATGGGTGTGGTCCACAGCAGGGTTGGCAAACTATGGCCTGAGGGGAGGCTGTTTTTGTATTGACCTTGAACTAAGAATAGTTTTTTACATTTTCAAATATAAAATGTAACAAAAAAACCCACAAAAAACCCAAAACAAAAAAAAAACAACAAAAAAACCCACCATTAACTTTTGGTGAACAGTTGCTCAAAGAGTTTATAACCTTGCCCCGAGATCCACAAAGTCTAAAATATTTACTGTTTGGTTCTTTTCAGAAAAAGTTTGCTGACTCTTAGTCTAGAGGGTCACCATAGGTTACTACAGGTTAGTGGGTAACACCCAGGAAGTCAAAGTATTGGTGAAAGCATCCTGGAGCCCAAAGTGTTTTCACCCTACTCTGATGATCTATTGGGCAGTGACTGGCAGGATGTTGGCTACTTACTTAAGTCAATCCCTCCCCTCTTTCTTGCAAACAGAACCTTGTTTGGTTCAAGAATTCAATCTCCATGAGCTTCGAGGGAGGGTTTTCCCACTCTTGGCCTCATCTATCTATCCAGTTGTATACATTGAAACCCACAATTTCCTACTGATATCCCAGTTCCAATGTAACATTACAAAATTATAGTTTTCTTCCTTTCCCTACTTGTAACATCCTTGTCCTAGAGTGAGAACCTAGCTCCCAGTTTGCTAATATTTTTACTTATTTGATATATTTATCTCCTCCCTGTATATACTAACCTCCCATTAGCATGGCCTCCTTTCCCATGCAAATAACCCCCTTAAGCGCTTTTAATTTTTGACATTCCACACAGGCCCCCCCCCCCCTTATCTCATGAGCAGATGAGCTTCTTATACTACCAAATTCAACCTCCGCTGCCTTGTGTGACCACTTGCTTTATCTCCCCTGGGGTCACCACTCATTGACTAGACCACTTTCCCATGCACTTGGGTTCCAACCCCAGTGCCAAACTGGTCTTCTCACATTCTCCTCTTGGGGTTCCCACATTCCACGTCATGCCCCTTCTGCCCTGCCCAGCCCAAACCCCTCTCTCCTGCCTCACTTGGATGCCTGCCTCTTTCAATGGAGTATGGATGGACATCAGCACTGGAGAGCCCTCCTAAGTGGAATGCCTCCTCTAGGAGAGGCTATTACCCACGTTCCATGTAGATGCCTACTTTGTTAGCCCTACTTATGGCTTTAGAAAGAGGAAGGGATCAATGTTCTCCTACTCTTCCATCATTCTTTTTTGTTCCTAGCCAGAAGACCAGACCTACCTGAAGGTTGTGATATAGGCTTTGGCACACATTACGTTTAGTGGACCAAAACTGAACTTTTATTTTTTATTATATCTTATTTTCCACCAAGAAGGAAGGATCTTTTCCATTTCTCCAACTTTAAGGCATGGTCTCTCAGTTACACAACTCACTAACAGAGTCCTTGCAGAATGACGTGGCTAGTATGTGCGTAAAAGCATTTTGTAAACTAAGTGCTATCCAGTTGCTAAGAAGATATTGCTGCTATTTGATGGTGCACACTGTCAAATAATTATGTGATGTACAAACTGTGTCAAATTTAGAAGATTTATACTGTAACTTTTTTTCCTCCTGTGCCAAAAGTGTCTGGATTTATTTTTTGTTTGGTTTTCACTATTCTTACAGCAAGACTCCCACATGAAATGCATTACCATCCAGACAATCTAACAAATATGTACTATGTATTGGTCTTACTGGGGAACAGATTTAGTCCTCACAAAGTTCTCGTTTCTTTCTTTCTTTCTTTCTTTCTTTCTTTCTTTCTTTCTTTCTCTCTCTCTCTCTCTCTCTCTCTCTCTCTCTCTCTTTCTTTTTTCTTTCTTTCTTTCTTTCTTTCTTTCTTTCTTTCTTTCTTTCGAGAGCTGGCTGGCTTGTCTTAGAGGAAATGAATTACAAAATCTTGGAATTTTTGTGCTAGAAGGAAGTTCATCTCTTCCAACAGGCTTCTCCACCCCAAGTCTGTGTCCCCTCAGTAATACACCCTATGTTCTATCATAGTCTGTGAACTGGCACCCTTTCTAGTCAGTCCTCTCCATTTTAGCTCTCCCTTAATCCTTCCCCCTGCTCTTGCGTGGAACACATGTGCTGATACCAATCAATCTAACACCAGGGGCTTATAGAATATATTTAGTGCTCACAACAAACACTGTAAATTCTTTTCCTTTGGAACTTGCTTGTTTTGGAGAGCAGAGAATGACAAAATCTTAAAGTCATGGAGTCTTTGTGCAAGCCAGGGACTAGCCTAGAGGTCTTTGCTTACATAAAGCTGAAAACTGTTTGCTGTTGATTTCCTTCCAGGGATCCTAGTTCTATCATTTGAGGTCAAAATGAAAATGTGCTCTTGGTGCTTCAATGTGTGGTCAACATGTCATGGTCACCCCACCCCAAGAGCCATCCCTGGTCTCTTCCAAGGGGGTCAGCGATTCCCATATGAGTCAGGAGGAGTGAGAAGTGGGCAGGAAGTGTGAAAAGTCTCAGACTCCAGGATGACTCTTTTTTTTTTTCTTTCAATATATGAAGTTTATTGTCAAGTTGGTTTCCATACAACACCCAGTGCTCATCCCAAAAGGTGCCCTCCTCAACACCCACCACCCACCCTCCCCTCCCTCCCACCCCTCATCAACCTTCAGTTTGTTCTCAGTTTTTAAGAGTCTCTTATGCTTTGGCTCTCTTCCACTCTAACCTCTTTTTTTTTTTCCTTCCCCTCCCCCATGGGTTTCTGTTAAGTTTCTCAGGATCCACATAAGAGTGAAACCATATGGTATCTGTCTTTCTCTGTATGGCTTATTTCACTTAGCATCACACTCTCCAGTTCCATCCACGTTGCTACAAAGGGCCATATTTCATTCTTTCTCATTGCCATGTAGTACTCCATTGTGTATATAAACCACAATTTCTTTATCCATTCATCAGTTGATGGACATTTAGGCTCTTTCCATAATTTGGCTATTGTTGAGAGTGCTGCTATAAACATTGGGGTACAAGTGCTCCTATGCATCAGCACTCCTGTATCCCTTGGGTGAATTCCTAGCAGTGATATTGCTGGGTCATAGGGTAGGTCTATTTTTAATTTTTTGAGGAACCTCCACACTGTTTTAGGATGACTCTTCTTGTAGCTGCCTTTATATTCCTTAGCTGGGATCAGATACTATCAGGACCTGTTTCAGCCCCTTAGGGGCAGCAGCGGGTTCCTTGCATTTGTGAATTCTTTTTGTTTTGTTCTCTCCCTATTAGGGGTGAAAGTTCTTCTCTCCTTTTTTATCCTCTTTACTACATGCCTCCATTTCTCTTGTGATGTGGGCTTTCATTCCTCTTGCTCACTTCACTATTTGTTCCCAGTCTACTAGATGTTCTTTCTTCTCCTAAAGATCCAAATTCCCCCTGGCACAATGGCAACTGTGGAAACAGTGGAAACTGATACATATTGAATAGGGTGATTGAGTAGCCTCATACTTCATAATTATGTGCAGTTTCAGTGGTATACAGTTTTCTTAAAAGGTCCCCTTTTCTTTTGTATCACCTATTACCGTTTTTTTTTTTTTTTTTTTTTTTTTTTTTGGTTAGAATGTCTTGCATAGAATAACCATGTAATTATGTATGGAATTGAATTAGGAATCCACACGCACTTGCCCTGATGTTCTTCCCAGGTTTCCATGTTGGCGACAGCCCGCGCTCCCTGTGGAATTAGGTTCTAGTTTTTCCAAGTGCAAATACATATGAAGGTTTTTAAACTCTCAATATATATTATGTAACAATGACATGACTCCTTAGGAGAAAGTATAGGTGCATGGTAATTGCACTTAAATTCTTTGCAAAAGATTATTCCTCACTGAGATGTGGAACACCTGCCTTATAAATATTTCTGGGAAAAGTTCCATGGAATTAGTGAGTACGATTATCATAGAGTAGGTGCTCAAGAATGATTATTAAATGCACTTGTGAATAAATTAATGACTCCCTACATTTTGGAAAGGAATTATGTGGTCTTATTCAAATAGCTCCTTTCTTCTCTACAATATAAGAATGTAGGTATGCCTTTCAGATGAAAGTGCGTCTCCACTTATGCAAGGATTTGCAGATAGATGATGGGTACAATCCAATTAGGTGTAGACTTTCTTTTGATTATATATAATATACTGTTAAAATTCATAGCTGAAAATAATTTAATCACATGATGGGAAAAAATAAACCTTTTAAATGTCACGTTAAAGATTACACAGTGACAATACAATTAGGAGGCTAGTTTTGACTATCTGGCCACAAATCATAAAAGTAACACAAAATTTTCAGTATTGAATAGAACTTGAGAGACTACCTCAACAAAGAACTTCATTTTGCAGATGAAGAAACAGATTCCGAGGAGTTAGGTAACTGTACTGGGTTGACTAGCATCCCCTCAAAATTCATGTCCAACCAGAAACTCAGAATATAATCTTATTTGGAATTGGATGTAATTAGCTATGATGAGGTCACACTGGATTAGAATGGGTCCCAAATCTAATGACTGACATCTTCATAAGAGAAAGGAGAAGGAGGGGCACCAGGGTGGCTCAGTCGGTTAAGCATGCGACTTCGGCTCAGGTCATGATCTCACGGCCCGTGAGTTCGAGCCCCGTGTCGGGCTCTGTGCTGACAGCTCAGAGCCTGGAGCCTGTTTCAGATTCTGTGTCTCCCTCTCCCTCTGCCCCTCCCCTGTTCATGCTCTGTCTCTCTCTGTCTCAAAAATAAATAAACGTTAAAAAAATTTTTTTTTTAAAAAAGGAGAAAGGAGAAGGAGATTCAGAAACACAGATTCACATAAGAGGGAAGCCCACGTGATGACAGAGGCAAAGATTGGAGTGATGTAACTATAAGCCAAAGAATGCTGGTAACCACCAGAAGCTAGGGAGAGGCAAGGAAAGATCCTCCCCTTGAGACTCCAAAGGGAGCATGGCTCTGCTGACACTGATTTCACACTTCCAGCCTCCAGAACTATGACAGAATACATTTCTGTTTTTTTAAGCCACCCAGTTTGTGCTAATTTGTTACAGCAGCCTGAGGAAACTAAGACAGTAACCTTCCAAGGAGTGGTGGTGACTCAGGAATAAAGGCCCAGTGAATAAAGTCTCAGTCCACACTCTGAGCAGCTGTGCTCTTGTGTCCACTGCCTGCATCTTGGGGGTACTTAGAGTTGCTCCCTTTATTGACCGATGTATTCATGACTTCTATACAGTTTGCTGTCCTTCGGGCTTTACTTCCCATCCTCGTCCCTCTTTGAAGTTGTTCTTATACAACTCTTGCACAAGTCATCTGTTCTCACATCTCTTATACTCTCAGAAATTTGGTCCTATGCTTCTACTGCCATTCTGTGCTGCTACCTCTCTTTTCTAGGTTGCTTTTACCTCTGGGTATAGGCCCTGTCATGATGCTTCTTCTCTCTTAAAAAACAGTACAAGTGTAGTACATGTATAAAATTGTGTAAGTATAGTTTTCAGGCCATCGGATCTACCATAGTACCTTTCCAATGCTTCCTGACCATTTCAATAACTGACTTAATTGATGGCATATTTTTTCCTTTGTGGTACATACAGACAAAAGGTAAAGTTTTTGCTTTCTTGATAAAGTCCTTTGATGCACAAAGGTATTAAATTTTGATGAAATATAATTTATTTTTTCCTACATTGATCACACTTTTGGTGTGGTATCTTTAGAAAAAGTTTTTTTTAAGTTTATTTGTTTTGAGAGAGAGAAAACACGAGCAGGGGAGGGGCAGAGAGAGAGGGAGAGAGAGAATCCTAAGCAGGCTCCACACTGTCAGCACGGAGCTCCATGGGGGCTCAAACTCACAAACTGTGAGATGGAACTCTGAGCTGAAACCAAGTGTTGGATGCTTAACCGACTGAGTCACCCAGGCGCCCCAGTTTTTTGTGTCATATCTAAGAATCCTTTGCCAAACCCAAGGTTATAAAGATTTACCCCTATGTTTTCTTCTAAGAGTTTTATAGTTTTTAGCTCTTATATTGAGGTTGTAGATCCATTTTGAGTTTACTTAACATATGGTATGAGATAAGTATCTAAATTCATTGTTTTGTATTTGTATATCCACTTGTCCCAGCATCATTTGTTGAAGAGACTGTCCTTGCCCCATTGAATGATCTTGGCATCCTTGTCAAAAATCAATTGGCCATAGATGTATAGGTTTACTTCTGGATCCTCAATTTGATTACATTTGTCTTTGTGTCTATCCTTATTCCAGTACCATGCTATTTTGATTATTGTAGTTTTGTGGTAAGTTTTAAAATTGTGAAGTGTGGGTGCTCCGACGTTATTTTTCTTTTTGAAAACTGTTTAGCTATTTGGGGCCCTTAGCAATTCCATATGAATCTGAATATTGGTTTTTCCATTTCTGAAAAAAAGAACAATTGGCGTTTTCATAGGGTTGCACTGAATCTACAGATCACTTTGGGTTGTATGATATCTTAATATTCTTTAGTAAGCATTACATATTCCTTGGATATTTGATAGAATACTCTCATAAAATACTTTGGTATTTATTTGTTCATGGGCAGACTTCAAATTCTGATTTAATTCCATTTGTTGTTATATGTTATTTGTATTATGTCTTCTAGTCTATGAATATGGGATGTCTTTCTATTTAGTTAGGTCTTCTTTAATTTCTTTTAGTAATGTTTTGTAGTGTTCAGTGTACTAGTCTTTCACCGTGAAAGAATTTAGTGAAATTATTCCATGTATTTTATTCAAAAATGAGGTTATTAAAATATTTTAGGTATGCAAAGAAATATAATGAGCACTTGTGTTATCACTATACAGTTTAAGAAATAAAGTTTAACAAGTACAATTAAAGCCTCACTGCATTGTCTTCCCTTGCTCAGAAGTAACTGCTCTCTTAAATTCAGTGTTTATGTTTCCTTACATAGTGTGGTAGGCAGAATAATAGCCCACAAAGATATCCATGTCCTAATCCTCAGAATCTGTGAATATGTTATCTTTATGGCAAAAAGAGTCTTTGTGGATGTGGTTAAGACTGGAAATGGTGAGTTATCCTTGAGTATCTGGGTGGGTTCGGTATAATCACATAGGTCCTTGTAAGTAAAACAGGGAGACAGGACCTCTTATAAATATGTCTCTCCAAGGGCTAGATAAGCCCCAGTGTCTCTAGCTTTTATGACCTAGAGATATCTTCAAGGTCCTGCCTGGGGCACATATCTCCTTTATATGTAAATTACTAGGGATCTTCCTGGCATCTTGGAAGCTTGATCTAAAGGAGGAGGCCAAACTATAATCATTTGACCTTCTTGGGGAAACAAGAGAAGAGCTACTACCTTTTGGATCAGAGAAATAAACTAGAAAAGTGGACAAATGGTTATAGATCTAATCCCCATGGTAATGGTAATGGTAATGGAAATGATAATGGAAGGAAAAACATAGAGGAAGTGAAGGCAAAACATTACCTTTATATCATACAGATTTCTGTGCCTCCAGAGGTTAAAGGTTTTTATAGAAGCATTGAGAAATTCAGGGAAGATTTATTTCCTCACATTGATTTATCAGTAATTGAGATCTTTCATATAACTTTTTATCATGACTGTGGATTTGTCAATTTCTCCTTGTATCTTGGTGGCTATGTTATCGGAGGCTTACACATTTAGGATTGTTATAAATCTTTAGTGCATAGTTTGAATTATTTCCTTCATTTATGATATAGTGACTCTCTTTGTCGGACAAGCTTTAAAAATCCTCCTGAAATAAATCAATCCAACAAGAGGATATAACAATTGTAAATATCTATGCACCCAACATTAAAGCACCTAAATACATAAAGTAAATATTAACTGACATAAAGGAGGAAATTGATGGTAACACAATAATAATAGGGGACTTTAACACACCACTTATATTAATGGATAAATCATCCAGGGAGAAAATCAATACTAAAATAGTGCTTTTGAATGACACATTAGACTAGATGAATTTAACAGATATCTGCAGTACATTCTGTCAAAAACAGCAGAATACACATTGTTTTCAAGTGCACATAGAACATTCTCCAGGATAGATCATGTCTTAGGCCACAAAATAAGTCTTAGTAAATTTAAGAAGATTGAAATCATACCATGCATATTTTCCAACACAAAAGTATGAAACTAGAAATCATTTACAAGAAAAAAAATTGGAAAATACATAAATACATGGGAATAAACAACATGCTATTAAACAATCAATAGGTCAATAAAGAAATCAAAGAAGAAATTAAAAAAACACATGGAAACAAATTAAAATGAAAACACAATGGTCCAAAATCTTTTGGATGTGGAGAAAGCAGTTCCAAGAGGGAAACGTATAGATATACAAGAAAAATCTCAAATATACAATCGAACTTTATATCTAAAGAAACTAGAAAAAGAACAAACCACAAAGTTAGTGGAAGGAAGGAAATAATAAAGATCAGAACAGAAATAAATAAAACAGAGACTAAAAAACAATAGAAAAGATGAATGAAACCAAGAGCTCATTCTTTCAAAAGATAAACAAAATTGATAAACTGTTAGCCAGACTCATCAAGAAAAAAAAGAGAGAACTGAAATAAATAAAATCAGAAATGAAAGAGGAAAAGTAGTAGCTGACAACACAGAAATACAAAGGTTTAAGAGATTACTACAAAAAAAAATTACATGCCAACAAATTAGACAGCTTAGAAGAAATGGGTAAATTTCTGGAAATATACAATCTTCTAAAACTAAATCAGGAAGAAATAGAGAATTTGAACAGACCAATTACTGGTAACAAAATTGAATCTGGTAACAAAGAAACTCCCAACAAACACAAGTCCAGGACTAGATGTCTTCCTATGTGAATCCTACCAAACATTTAAAGAAGAGATAATATCTATTCTCAAACTATTCCAAAAATAGAAGGTGAAGGAAAGCTTTCAATACATTCCACAAAGCCAGCATTACTCTGATATAAAATCAAAGGAAAAAAAGAGAAAAGAAAACTACAGGCCAATATTCTTGAAGAACATAGATCCAAAAAAAAAAAAAAAAAAAAAAAGAAACCCCCTCAATATATTAGCAAACCAAATTCAACAACACACTAAAAGGATATTCAACACAATCAAATAGGATTTGTTCTGGGTAATAAATAAGGATGGTTTAATATTTGATATCAATGAATGTGTATACCACATCAACAAAATGAAAGAAAAAAATCATATGATCATCTGAATAGATGTAGAAAAAGCATTTGACAAAATTCAACACCTGTTCATGATAAAAAGTCAACAAAGTGGGTTTAGAGGGAAACTACCTCACATAACAAAGGCCATATATAACAAACTCATAGCTAACATCATACTCAATGGTGAAAAACTGAGAGCTTTTCCTCTAAAATTAGGAAAAAGACAAAGATATCCACTCTTACCACTTTTATTCAACATAGTACTGGAAGTCATAGTCGTAGCAATCAGACAAGAAAAAGAAATAAAAGCCATCCAAATTGGTAAGGAAGAAGTTAAGCTGTCACTATTTGCAGATGACATGATACTCTACATAGAAAACCCTAAAGACTCCACCAAGAAACTGTTAGAAGTAATAAATGAATAAGTTGCAGGGTACAAAATTAATACACAGAAACCTGTTGTATTTCTATATACTGATATCAAAGTAGCAGAAAAAAAATTAAGCAAACAATTCCATTTACCATTGCACCAAAGAGAATATATTACCTAGGAATAAACTTAACCAAAGAGGTGAAAGACCTGTACTCCAAAAGCTATAAAACACTGATGAAAGAAATTAAAGATGACACAAACAAATGGAAAGACATACCATGCTCATAGAATAGAAAGATTAATATTGTTAAAGTGTCCACACTACTCAAAGCAATCTACAGATTCAATTCAATCTCTATGAAAATATCAGTAATACTTTTCACAAAACTAAAACAAATAACCTTAAATTTGTATAGGACTACCAAAGACCCCAAATAGCCAAGGCAATCTTGAGAAAGAAGAATAAGGCTGGAAGTACCACAACTCCAGATTTTAAGATATATGACAGATCTATAATAATCAAAACAGTATGGTACTGTCACTAAAACAGACACCTATATCAATAGAACACAAAAGAAAGCCCAGAAATAAATCTGTGCTTATACAGCCAATTAATCTACAACAAAGGAAGCAGAAAATACTATAGGGAAAACACAGTTTCTTGAATAAATGGCCCTGGGAAAACTGGCCAGCCACATGCAAAATAATGAAACTGGATTACTTTCTTAAAGCATACACAAAAATAAATTCAAAATGGATTAAAGGCCTAGATATGATACCTGAAACCATAAATCTTCTAGAAGAAAACATAGCAGTCATTTCTTGGACATCAGTCCTAGCAACATATTATGGATAGTTCTACTCAGCCAAGAGAGATAAAAGCAAAAATAAACTACTGGGACTACACTAAAATAAAAAAGCTTTTGCACAGCAAAGGAAACCATCAATAATATGACAAGGCAATTTACTGAATGGGAGAAGATATTTGCAAATGATATATCCAATAATAGGTTAGTATCCAAATACAACGACAAAAAAGAATAATCCAATTTAAAAATGGGCAGAGGACCTGAACAAATATTTTTTCCAAAGAAGACATCCAGATGGCCAAGAGACACATGTAAAGATGCTCCACATCACTAATCATAAGGGAAATACAAAACTGCAATGATATATCATCTATACCAGTCAGAATTGCTAAAATCAAAAAGACAAGAAATAACAAATGTTGGTAAAGATGTGAAGGAAAAGGAACACACTATTGGTAGGAATGTAAATTGATGCAGCCACTGTGGAAAACAGTATGGAGGCTCCTCAAAAATTAAAAATAGAAATACCAAATGATCTAGTAATTTCACTACTGGGTATTTACCAACAAAAAAACTAATTCAAAAATATATATGAACCCCTATGCTTACTGCAGTATTATTTACAATAACCAAGATATGGAAGCAACCTCCATGTTACTGATAGATGAAGGGATAAAGAAGATGTGGTATATACAAACAATGGAATATTATTTGGCCATAAAAAAGAATGAGATCTTGCCATGTGGGACAACGTAGATTGACCTAGAGGGTATTATGCTAAGAGAAAGAAGTAATACAGAGAAAGACAAATACCATATAATTTCACTTAAATGTAGAATCTAAACAACAAAACAAACAAAAGGCAGAAACTTGCTCATAAATACAGAACACTGATGGTTGACAGAGGGGAGGGCATGGGAGAATGGGCAAAATGGATGAAGGGGAGTGGGAAGTATCGGCTTCCAGTTACGGAATGAGTAAGTGACAGGAATGAAAGGTACAGAATAGAAAATATAGTTAATGGTATTGTAATAGCGTACATGGTGACAGATGGTAGCTACACTTGTCGTGAGCACAGCATAATGTATAGAGTTGTCAAATTGCCATTGAACACCTGAAACTAATGTATCATTGTGTGTCAACTATACTTCAATCAAAAAAACAAATTAATTAAAAAAAATAGACCTGAATTCCTGCTCTGTCACATCAGTCTACATGTCATATAGAGGGGTTCTTACAGTCTTTCACCCTCAGTTTTCTCATTACAATGGGAATAAATATTATCTAATATTAAAAAAAATCTATCTAAAATACAACTCTGAACAAGATGAACACAAAATGATGAAAGTTTATAGCTCTGGTAGTATCAGAGGGAAAACATTTAAGCAAAAATATCATTAGGAATAATATTTGTTTTCTAACTAATGGATTTTTAAAAATTTATTGTTTCTAGATATAACTGGATTAATATTTCTCTTCTACTACTATATGATTATCCTCTTTTTTATATGCTTCTTTTCTCCTTTCCTGCCTTTTTTTTGAATTTAAAAAATCTATCCCCTTTTTTCCATTTTCATACTTTAAAAGATATGCATTCTATTTCTACTATATCAGTGGTTTCTCTGAAATATTTTTAACATGTGAATTTACCTTAATAAAGCCTAAAGTAAATTATGACCCATACTTTCTTCCTCATAATCACTACAATTTAAAACACTTAAACTCTGGTTACTCTCTCTTCAATCTTAGAATATTAGTACTATCTAGTGTTTTTATTCCACCTTGTTTTTGTATCCCACATTAGTCATGACCATTACATGCTTTTTAAGGTTAATGGTTTTATTTTCATACTTAGTTTCTTTGCCCATCGTTACTATTTCCATCTCACTCCTTTCTTCTGATTCCATTGTCCTTTGGAAGTTCTTTTGTGAAGGGTCTATTGTAGGCAAACTCCATTTTTTTCCCTCATACGTTTTGTAATTTCTATTGAAAGCTCATCTTTGGGGGGGATTAATCTGTAGGAATCCTAAAAGGCATGGTTTGAAGATGTGTCTCTTCATAGAAATGGTATTTATTTCTGCCAAATATCCCAGAGTTACCACCAAGTTGGCGGCTCTTTGCATGTTAATGTATCAAATCCAATTACAAAGGTAATAAACTTAAACTGGACCCCACAAATAATAAAATTCCAATCCATATGATATCTAGTATTTGGTTTTAAATTCTCTGTTTTTTGTTTCTTGTTGTTTTTTTTTTCAATCCCAGGCTAGGTACCTTAGTTTTTTCCTCACCAAATAGGTAGTTGTTGTTGTTGTTGTTGTTGTTGTTGTTGTTGTTTAATCCTGTCTGTTTAATAATGCTGGATTTCTCTCTTTCTTTTTCCTCTTTTCTGACTCTGTCTGTTCCTCTTAATCTCTCTGACTCAGTTAGGACTCCCAGCTTTGTACAAGCTTGGTAACTTTTTCTGTCCATGCATGACCAGTAAAATCTGAATCTATTTATTATGCAAAGCAGCAACCATCTCCACTGTTCCCTTATGTAGAGCAACTATACTGAACACCTTCTTATGAGTCTGGGTTTACAAAGACTTTGGGCCTGGATATTTTCCTTACTTTCTTAAAAACCCAGGTATGTTAAAAAAAAAACATTTGTTTTAGAGAGTAGAAAAGTGGTTGTCAGAGGCTACAACTTTCAGCTATAAGATGTATAAGGTCTGAGGATCTGACATAAAACATGGTGATTTTAATTGATAACACTGTGTTGTATAATTGAAATTTGCTAAGAGAGTAAAACTTAAATGTTATCATCAAAAAGAAAAAAGATAAATATGTGAGGTGATGGATATGTTAATTAACTGTCTGCGGGAGGGGGACTCTTTCACTATGTATATGTACCTCAAATCACCACAATGTGTACTTAAAATATCTTGAATTTTATATGTCAGTTATAGCTCAATGAAGCTGGCATTTAAAAAAATATTTAAAGAAATATTTTTTAAAAGGTTTGTTTTATCATTTACTTATATTTTGTGTCAAGAGGACTTGCAGATTTTCTAGTCTACTGTTTTTCCAGAAATAGAAGGCAAGATGGGTTTATTGATCTTTCCTAGGATTCTTTTTTTTTTTAATGTTTTTTAAAATTTATTTTTGAGAGAGAGGGAGAGACAGAGCATAAGCAGGGGAGGGGCAGAGAGAGAGAGGGAGACACAGAATCTGAAGCAGGCTCCAGGCTCTGAGCTGTCAGCACAGACCCCAGCGTGGGTCTCAAACTCACTAACCATGAGGTCATGACCTGAGCCAAAGTCTGCCGCTTAACCCACTGAGCCACCCTGGATCCACTCGGGTGCCCTTCCTAGGAATTCTTTAACTTTAAAAAGAATCCAGTTGAGTTCAGCAAGCAATCATTGAATGTCTTCTACGTACCATCTTCTATGTACCATCTGTTTAGAAAAATCACTCATTTTGTAGCGGAAAGCCACTGTCATTCAGAAAATAAATCTGCATATCTTCTTCCCTATCCTTCTGTGACTATCAATTGTAAAGATCACATTATATCAAAGGCATCATCAGATAAGTTCCAATGGTTTAGATAAAATTCCTCTCATCAGATAAAATTCCAGCACTTAAACCCCTGCTACTACAATATGGATTATATTATGATTAACAACAGCAACAAAAGGTAAGTGGAAGAGTTATATCCAAATTCACACAGTTTTCAAAATTGTGTATTTCTCTTCTTTGTGTTTAGATTTTCTTCTACCTCAGCTTAAAAGATAAAATAATATGTAGTCACGTTTGTCACTCCTGGATGTTGATGACACAAGCAAGCTCGTTGTGGAATGGTGTAAGTAGACACTACCTGAACTATGACTTGATCCTAGTTCTTAAAGGAGAACCGATCCCCATAAAAGCCAACTGTACTAGGGACTACTTTTTCCCCTGCTCCCCCCACAGGTCCACAAACAGTAGGTGCATTTGTTTCTCTTTTGCCCAGGCACAAGGCCAAAGGAAAAGACAGAAAGATAATAATGTTATTTTAAGAGCTAGATTATAAGTATTTTCTAATTTGAATGGTAGATATAAATCAAATATTATTTTTAAATTGAAACAAAGCTCCGTTAGATCTGCATTAGACTCTACATTGCCTCACTCGGGATGCTGCAGAGATAAGTTGAGGAAATGCAAGTGAAGTGCTTCCTATAAAGCCTGGCATGTAGGCAGCACTCAATAAATATCAGCCCCTATTATTGGTTTCAAAAACATAACAAAATGGCACAAAATATAGAGTAAAGGGGAAAAAAAACTAACAAGAAATAGGGCTAAAATATACGACATGTAAACAAAACTTGTTTGATATTCTTCGTGTGTTTGCATGCACACAGACACATATACACTCAGGTGTTTTCTAATATAGACTTCTAGGCAGGTACCTCTATACTATCCTTGTCATTGTACTATTTTTATACTATTCTTGTAACCTAGAACATGCTTGTGTTTCTTATTCCAATGAGACACTGGGGAGGGGTCTCAGCCAACAACAAAAAATAAGCATAAATTGCCCCTGCTGACTTCTTTCTTTTCCTTGGATGATACTTTAATCTCTGTAATAATTTATGCTGTCAACTAGTGTTATGGTGGCAACATCTTCCCTGTCACCGTTAGTAGATGACTTTACCAGCCCTCCTTAACTGCTAGTGATCAGAGGACTTATAATATCATGTGCTCAGACCGACCTATGAATAGGTGGCTGGAACCATTCCACATAAATTCTAAACCTTAAACGAAGAAACTAAGAGGGGCTGACAGGTACCACTCATAAATCAAGTCAACCTCTTGACATTCCATTCTTGGCTTCACTTGGCTTCCACTCTCACCTTGTGCAACAATGGCAAGAAGAAAATGTGCTTCTGTCTCGGCTAATCCATCTTAGCTACCAAATTTAATATTCCTGCCTTAGGTTTATTTTTAGTTTAAGGCAGTGATGATCAAACTTCAGAATGCATCAGAATTATCTGAAGGGATTGTTAAAACAGATTGCTGGTTGCCAACCCAGAGTCTCTAACTCAGTAGGTCTGGGGTGGGGCTTGAGAATTAGTATTTCCAAGTTCAAGGGTGATGCTGATGCTGTTGGTCCCAGGACCATACTTTGAGAATCAATGGTTTAAAGTAATAAATCTCTTTCTTATGTGACAGATTGGGGATGTTACTTTTTTCTTTGGAAAACCTGTAAAGAATTAGGAAAAAAAAAAAAAGAATCCAAATGATTGGAAAGAGAAAGAATATATATGACATTAAGATCAGGACAAATCCTGCAGAAGCCTGGCAGAAAAAGCTAGCGTTTCTGCCCTGGCAGAAAAAACTAGCACTTCTCAATAGGTTAAGTCAGAGAAAATCTGAGCACATGTCAGTGAAGAACAAAGCCTGGGTAGGAAGGCTTTATGTTCAGCACATTTCTCTTTCTGCAATTCTACGTTTGCCTTCATCTTCTATTAGTTTTGCCTTCATTTTGGAGTGCTCAAATGTGGCACAGCTAAAACAAACATTTTAGCACAAAGAATAGCTGTGCTCAGAAGGCAGTGAGAAATTGGAAGTTCATAAACTTAATCTTGTAGCTGAAAGACATTATTAATACTATGATATCAATGTTATTGTCAACCAGCCCTCGTCACTCAGCACTCACATAAACCTCTGTGCTCTTCAATTTTACATGCAATCAGCCAGGTACAGTCAGTCCTCTTTCCTTCTCTCCAGACCTCCCTCCTCCAAATTATGAGTTATGAAAAGGCCACTATAAATCTCTCACTCTGAATTGTCTTTTCCATAGTCAAGAACTTAACACATAGTCTGTGCTCATGAATAAAGAAGCAGGCATACATTAATAATGAACCCAGGATGAGTTCATTGACACTGAAGCAGCCTTGGGGCTCACCTGGGGCGATGGGGGGCTATCCAGGTCACTCCAAGACAATCAACTCTGTTGTGGGGTAGATGTGAGACTCTTGTCCTCCCAGCTGTCGACCTGGACTGGACATTTGGAATCTGTTTGCAATTAAACCTGGGAATGACCATGAACAAAAAAAATGTGTTTGTAATTAAACTCCAGAATGACCATGAAAACAAAGAAATGAAAAAATGAGAGATGTGGTGAAGAAATGTTGCTTGGTGCTTTAAAAATATTAAAAATTTTTACATGCAAAAGATCTTTCTCACTTCTTAACGTCTTTTGTTTATCCTTTTTAGATTGATTTTTCAACAGTAAAAAACATCATCACAGATAAATATATAGTGTCTACTTTGCAAAGGTGGCGTCTAAACGTGCTGCGTTTGAATTTTCGTGGTTGTATTCTCCGCTTGAAAACCTTGAGATCTGTCAGTGAGTATGTTCATTACAACTCTTTGTCTTGCTTTTATGTTTTTTAATTGAACAAATATAAAGAAAAATATAAAATAAAATGGAAACTTCAGTTATGGTCTTAGGCCATAAGGATACCAATTAAAAACATTTAAAATGCTTATAATATAGTCAACTCTTAATGGATTGTATGATCTGGGAGTTGGTCCTTTGTCCATTCTTTTTTTTTTAAGTTTATTTATTTTGAGAGAGATGGAGGCAATGTGAGCAGGGTAGGAGCAGAGAGAGAGAGGGAGAGAGAGAATCTCAAGCAGGCTCCATGCTGCCAACACAAGAGCCCAACATGGGGCTCGAACTCACAAAATAATGAAATCATGACCTGAACTGAAACCAAGAGTCAGACACTTAACTGACTGAGCCACCCAGATGCTCCGGTCCTTTGTCCATTCTTACTGACTACTTTTTTTTGGTTTAGCATTTGTCTATCTATGTATATTCAATTCATCTACTAAAAAAAATACAATATAAGAATATATTATCAATTTAAAAATTCTAACAATAGACAGTAAAAAGCAAAAAACCTCCCTGTGTCTCCCTCAAAACCATTAACTTACTCAAAGGTATTCAATGGTATTAGTTTTCTGTTCTTTTTTTTTTAAATTTTTAAAATGTTTTTATTTTATTTTTGAGAGAGACAGAGCACAAGTGGGGGAGGGGCAGAGAGAGACGGGGCACAGAATTTGAAGCAGGCTCCAGCCTCCCAGCTGCAAGCACAGAGCCCAATGTGGGCCCACAAACCACAAGATCATGTCCTGAGCTGAAGTTGGGTGCTTAACCCACTGAACCACCCAGGCACCCCTAGTTTTCTGTTTTTCTAAGATACATTTACATATATGTGATTAAAAATACACAATTAAAAATTTTAATATGAAATGGATCATATTGTTTTATATTTTCTTTTATATCCTGAAAATCTTTCCATGTCAGTCTATATAGAACTACTAAATTCTTTTTAAATCGTTAAACTCATTTTCCATACTGTGAATGTAGCATAATTTATTTAACTTTCTTCCTCTTGATGGATATTGAGGTTATTGAGCAGCTGGCTCATTGGTCTAGGGTTATGATTCTCGGTTTGGATATTGAGGTTATTTCCAATTTTCTCCCAGCTGCTTTGTACTTTCACTGTGACATGTGTATTTAATTGCCTTAGTCAGTTTGAGCTGTCATAATAAAGTCTCATAGACACCAGAAACTTATTTCCCACAGTTCTGGAAGCTGGATGTCCAAGATCAGGTCTAGAGAGGGCCCTCTTCTAGGTCATAGACGGTTGTCATCTTTTTGTGTCCTCACATGGCAGAGAGGAGGAGAGAGAGATCTCTGGGGTTCCTTGTATAAAGGCACTAATCCTATTCATGAAAGCTCTACCCTAATTATGTCCTGAAGGCCCTACCTCCTAATACCATCACACAGGGGGCTAGGATTTCAACATATGAATTTGGCCAAGGGGCACATTCAGTCCATTGCATTAACATATATATTTATTTATTTTGAAAGAGAGAGAGTATGTGAGTGGGGGAGGGGCAGACAGAAAGGGAGAGCGAATACCCAGCAAACTCTGTGCTAACGGCATGAACCCACAAACTGTGAGGTTATGACCTGAGCTGAAAACAAGAGTCAGACACTCAATGACTAAGCCACTCAGGCACCCCAACCCATTTGTTTTTTAAGGTGCATTTCAGCTTCCTTATATATTTCTGGAAATGAGAAAAAAAACATATTTAGAAAAGTGTACCTTCATACTGATTTCAGATAATGAGAAAGAAAGCCATAAACATGTAAATACCAACATGGATGAGTCTAGAGATATATGAGGGAAAGCAAATTGCAGAATGACATATGTAATCTAATACCATTTGCATACAAGTTTTCAATGTGCAAAATAATATATACTTTACCTTTTGAAATAATTTCAATAATACATATTTAAGGAAAATGTAAAAAGCATGCATGAGAAGGAAAACTCCAAATGCAAGATAGTGGTTATCTCTTGAGGTGGACAGAGTTGAATGAAATGGGGAAAAGTTTCACAAAGAGTTTCAAGTGTATCTGTAATTTTTTTTAAATAGAAAAGTAAATAAAATATACCAAATTGGATAATTCTGACTGGTTGCTGATACTGAAAAAAGCTATAGTTTTTATGTTATTGTATTTGATTACATATTAAAGTGTCTTCTTGGTTTTAACAGTTTGTCAGTTGATTCTTTTGGGTTTTACAGGCAGATCATTTATTTCCATTCATTCCTAGTCTTATATCTTTTATTTCTCCTTTTTTTTTCTCCCAGTAGCAGGGATATGGAGCCATATTGTCTTATTCTTGACTCCTTTTTTCATATTTTTAATGAGAATAGTGTTATTATTATTATATCTTTTATTTCTGGGATACACTCTTTATAGAGATATAATTCTGTTCCTTTTTTTACAGCAGCCATGTTCTGTTTGTTCCTCATTCAGTCTGGTCATGTCTGCCTTTGGAATTTTAGGAACTGTTAATTTCTGATCCACCAATACCATTCCTGTTTTGTTTTCCAGAGATATTACAGATTTTTGGAAAAAAAAATTATTTCTCAGAATTTGGGTAGGAGAGGAAAGCTGAAATATGGGCTTAGTCTGCTATCTTGGATGAATTTATTACTTTATTAGTAATAAAGAGTTAACAAAATAATTGCAAGCCTTAATGTGCTAGCCATCCAGTTTATAGCATTATCTACAATAGCCAAATTATTGAAAAACCTAAGTGTCCATCGACTGATGAATGGACAAAGAAGTAGTATGTATACAATGGAATATTACTCAACCATAAAAGAGAATGAAATCTTTCCATTTACAACGACATGGTCGGAACCAGAGAGTACTATGCTAAGTGAAAGAAGTCACAGAAAGATAAATACCTTATGATTTCACTCATGTGGAATTCAAGAAACAAAACAAACAAGCAAAGAAAAAAAGAAAGAAAGAAAGAAAGAAAGAAAGAAAGAAAGAAAGAAAGAAAGAAAGAAAAGAAAGAAAGAAAGAAAAGAAAGAAAGAGGTACACTAAGAATAGACTCTTAACTATAGAGAACAAACTGATGGTTACCAGAGGGGAGGTAAGTGGAGGGATTGTGTTAAACAGGTGATGGGAATTAAGGAGTGCATTGTTGTGATGAGCACTGGGCATTGCATGGAATTGTTGAATCACTGTATTATACACCTGAATCTAATATCATGCTGTATGTTAACCGGAATTTAAATAAAACTTAAAAAGTGTGCTAGCCACCCAAACTCACTCTCTGTCTCCAGAAAAATGTACTATTAAATGAATCTCTTTTTTGAAGGAAGAAAATGGACTCAAGATGCAACATTTAAGGTTTTGGTTTGACCTAAGATTTTCATGTTGGCAATGGTGGTTGAACACTGGGGTGAGTTTCTGACAAATGGCAGGGCACATATCTCTGGAAGCTTTCATTCCAAGTCTTTTTTTTTTTTTTAATCATAAGAGGGTGTTGAGTTTTGTCAAATGCTTTTTCACCGAGATTTTTTCTTCATTCTATTAATATGCTGCTATCACATTGATTGATTTTTATATGTTGAACCACCTTCACTTTCCTGGGACCAATCTCACTTATTCATAGTGTATAATCTTTTCACCATGCTGCTGTATTTTCTTTGCTAATACTTTGTTGAGGATTTTCACATCTATATTTAAAAGGAATATTGGCCTATAGTTTCCCTTTCTTGTGACGTCTTTGCCTGGCTTTGTTATCGGGGTAATACTGGCTTTGCAGAATGAGTTAGGAGCTATTTTCTCCTTTTCCACATCTTCGAAGAGTTTGAGAAGGATTGGCGTTAATTATTCTTTAAATGTTTGGTGGAATTTGCCACTGAGGCCATCTGGCCCTAGGTTTTTCTTTGTTGGAGGTGTTTTGATTGCTGATTTAATATACTTATTTGTTAGAGATGTATTCAGATTTTATGTTTCTTCCTGAGTCAAGTTTGATAGCTTATGTGTTCCTAGGAATTTGCCAATTCCATGTAGGTAACCCAATCTGTTGAGGCATAATTGTGCATAGAATTCTCTTATAATCCTTTTTATACCTGTGAAGTAAGCAGTAATGCATCATTTTCATTTGCAATTTTAGAAATTTTCGTCTTCCCTCTTGTTTTTCTTGGTCAGTCTAGCTACAGGTTTGTTAATTTTGTTGATCATTTCAAATAACCAACTTTTAGTCCTTTTTTTGTTGTAGCAAAATATACTTAACATGAAAGTTGCCATTTTAACCATTTTAAGTGTACAGTTCTGTGCCTTCACATTGTTGTGGAACCATCATCACCATCCACCTCCCGAACTTTTCCAAGTTTTTTTTTTTCAGTTGCAAAACTGAAATTCTGAACCATGAAATATGAACTCCCCATTTCTCCCTACTACCAACCCATGGCAAGTACCATTATACTTTATTTCTCTATGGATTTGGCTACCTCATATAAGTAGAATCATACAATATCTGCTCTTTTGAGCCTGGTTTCTTTCACTTAGCATCATGTCTGCAAGTTTCACCCATGTGGAGGCTCATATCTGAATCTCTCTCTTTTTTAAGAGCGAAAAATACTCCATTAGGATAAAGGACCTGAATGTGAGACAGGAAACCATTAAAACCCTAGAGGAGAAAGCAGGGAAAAACCTCTCTGACCTCAGCCGCAGCAATCTCTTATTAGAGACATCTCCAAAGGAAAGGGAATTAAAAGCAAAATGAACTATTGGAACCTCATGAAGATAAAAAGCTTCTGCACTGCAAAAGAAACAATCAGCAAAACTAAAAGGCAACCAACGGAATGGGAAAAGATATTTGCAAATGACATATCGGACACAGGGCTGGTATCCAAAATCTATAAAGAGCTCACCAAACTCCACACCCAAAAAACAAATAATCCAGTGAAGAAATGGGCAGAAAACATGAATAGACACTTCTCTAAAGAAGACATCTGGATGGCCAACAGGCACATGAAAAGATGCTCAACGTCGCTCCTCATCAGGGAAATACAAATCAAAACCACACTCAGATATCACCTCACGCCAGTCAGAGTGGCCAAAATGAACAAAACAGGAGACTATAGATGTTGGAGAGGATGTGGAGAAACGGGAACCCTCTTGCACTGTTGGCGGGAATGCAAACTGGTGCAGCCGCTCTGGAAAACAGTGTGGAGGTTCCTCAAAAAATTCAAAATAGACCTACCCTATGACCCAGCAGTAGCACTGCTAGGAATTTACCCAAGGGATGCAGGAGTACTGATGCATAGGGGCACTTCTACCCCAATGTTTACAGCAGCACTCTCAACAATAGCCAAATTATGGAAAGAGCCTAAATGTCCACCAACTGATGAATGGATAAAGAAATTGTGGTTTATATACACAATGGAATACTACATGGCAATGAGAAAGAATAAAATATGGCCTCTTGTAGCAATGTGGATGGAACTGGAGAGTGTTATGCTAAGTGAAATAAGTCGTATAGAGAAGGACAGATTCCATGTTTTCACTCCTATGTGGATCCTGAGAAACTTAACAGAAGACCATGGGGGAGGGGAAGGAAAAAAATGGTTAGAGAGGGAGGGAGCCAAAACATAAGAGACTCCTAAAAACTGAGAATGAACTGAGGGTTTATGGGGGGTGGGAGGGAGTGGAGAGTGGGTGATGGGTATTGAGGAAGGCACCTGTTGGGATGAGCACTGGGTGTTGTATGGAAACCAATTTCACAATAAATTTCATATTAAAAAAAAGAAGAAAGAAAAATACTCCATTAGATGTTCTTAACCATATTTTGTTTATCTACTCATCCATCAGTAGACACAGGTTCCTTCCACTTTTTGGCTATTGTGAAATAATGCTGCTATGAACATGATTTTTAAACATCAACTTTGATTTTTATTGATTCTATTGGTTTTCTATTTTCTATTTTATCCCTACTCCAATCTTTATTATCCTGCTTGCATTGGGTTTTGCTTGCTCTTCTTTTTTAGTTTCTTAAGGTGGAAGGTTAAGCTTATTGATTTGAGGTTTATATTCTTTTAAAATGTTGGCATATATGGCTATAATCTTCCCTGGATTTTTTTTTAACATGTTTCCACATAAATACTTTTCCTGATGCCTATGCACAAAGTCCACTGGGAAGTTTGGGATGGAGATGAAACGGGCAACATGAAATTGCAACTTGTGTGGAAAATACAGAGAGCCAAAAAATGAAAATTCTGTACTGTACAATGGCATATGTTCCTTACATCAGATAACAATATCTTCTATATGTCACATGTATTTCATTTATTGTATCATATATATAGATACGTGGACCTTAGTTTATATTTTATCTGAGGTCTAAAAGAGCCAAAAATATTGTCTTAAGGGTTTTTTTTAACTTAGTTTATTTGAGAGAGACAAAGAGAGAGAGAGAAAGAGAGAGCGAGAGGGAGAGCAAGTGAGTAGGGGAGGGGCAAAGAGAGAGAATCCCAAGCAGGCTCCGTGCTGTCAGCACAGAGGCAATGTGAAGCTCGATCTCATGAAAAGTGAGATCATGACCTGAGCTGAAATCAAGAGATGCCTAACTGACTGAGCCACCCTGGGCCCCCTGTCAAGTTTTTTGATATTTTGTTGTCTACTTAAAAATATTTAGTATTAAGGGGTGCCTGGGTGGCTCAGTCAGTTAAGCATCTGACTTCAGCTCAGGTCATGATCTCACAGTTTGTGAGTTTGAGCCCCACAACAGGCTCTGTGCTGACAGCTCAAAACCTGGAGCCTGCTTTGGATTCTGTCTCTGTCTCTCTCTCTCTCTCTCTGTGTCCCTCCCCGACTTGTGCTCTGTCTCTCAAAAATAAATGTAAAAAAAAAAATTAGAAAAAAATTTAGTATTAAGGCACCTGAGTGGCTCAGTCAGTTAAGTGGCAGACTCTTGATTTTGGCTCAGGTCATGATCTCACTTTTTGTGAGATAAAGCCCCACATTGGGTTCTGTGCTGGCAGTGCGCAGAGCCTGCTTCTGATTCTCCCTGTCTCTCTGCCCCTCCCCAGCTCATGCTTGCTCGCTCTCAAAATAAAGAAATAAACTTAAAAAATTTTTTTTTTAATTTAGTATTTATCTAGAAGTGTAATTCTTGGTAAAAATGCCTTTATCATGGAAAAAATTAAACATGAAAGCCTGAGTAGACCTTAATTTTCTAAGGAAGTAAATGTAATGCTTATCTCATCTTTGTGATATTTTCAATTTGCTAAGGATTACTTAAATAAAATCAGTTTTAATTCCAGCTACCTCGAGTGTATCAAGATTAAATAAAACCCAATCTCAGAGATGTTTCAGCTTTTCAATTTTTTCCCCCCAGCTAAGGTTAGTCTGTTGGTGTGTCTAGAATTACACACATTTTTGGCAAGAAGTTTGACTTTCTGACTGTTACACTGAAGATAAATACTGGCTGATTATTTGAGCTGTTTGGCTGAATGGCCACAAGAGTTGTACAAAATCCTGGTCTGCAAAAACTCTATAATAAAATTAGCTTTAAATTGTTATCTTAAAATGTTTAAAAGGCAGATGAAGGCAGGGGAGAAAATGCTTGCTCTAATATTGTGACAATCAAGTGTGCAGAGTATATGCTAAAACACTTTAGCAAATGTTTGGCAAGGGTACACAAGTGATTTTTTTTTTTTTAGTGTTTATTTATTTTTGAGACAGAGAGAGACACAACACTAGCAGGGGAGGGGTAGAGAGAGAGGGAGACACAGGATCTGAAGCAGGCTCCAGGCTCTGAGCGGTCAGCACAGAGCCCGACGTGGGGCCTGAACTCATGAACCCGCCAGATCATGACCTGAGCCGAAGTCGGACACTTAACCAACTGAGCCACCCAGGCGCCCCCACAAGTGATTTTTAAGTTCAGCAGTTGTGTTGTTGTGCTGGAGTAAAACAGATATATTAGGGATGAGGAGCCATCCCTAATTTTTCTACACTCACTCAATGACTGCAAGATTAGAGCAGTCCGGAAGAAGCTTTGACTTGTGGATACCCTTGGAGTTGCATGTTTATGCTTCTAGAATTTGTGAGATACAATATTGACATTTTTTTGAACAGGATTATGAAGTAATTTTCCAGTCTGCCTGCCACGTTCGTGTTGTTCTTATTCATTCTAGCATTGATACGGATTTGTTAGTCACATATTACATCTTCCTGTACACACCAATACCCCACACCTCCTGAAGAAAGGAGCCTCGATTTCTCATAGAATTTAGGCAAGTAGATTCTTAGTACTGAATTGCTTCTATTTGCCAGAGCAGGAGAAACAGATTTTTCAGAAACAGATGTTAGTTGATATAGGCCATAAAGCTCCAGAGGATGAATGATTAGTAAATGACAACTCTGAACTGGTTAATGTTAAATATCTTTCCCAAATAACCAGGCAGTAGGTCTGAGCTGACTCAGACTTAGGACTCAAGAGACCTCAGCTTGAAGTGAATCTTACTTACTTCAGAAAAATTAGGGAATTTCAGGATTAGCAGGAAAGTTAAAACAAAACAAAACAAAACTTGAGTATTTATCCAAATACTCAAGTAACATTTGGATAAATAGCCAAGTGACATTTAAACATGTATGTTCAAATATGTAGTTCTCAGGATTATTATATTTTTGACTGCCACAAAATATACTTATTTTTTTAAATCTCCTGACCCTCATCATCTATCGAACAGAAGGCAGTTTCAAAGGCAAGTTATTAAACTATCAAGAAATTGGCAGAAGGGGATGTACCTAATTGTTCATTCCATCATTGATCAACTATACTTCCCTGAAAAGTATAAACTCTGATACAGAGAAGGGGCAAATCCTAAGCTTTCAAAAATGTACTTCAATTTCAGTCCTGGGAGATACTAACAACTCTAACTTACTTTTGGATGGTCTGGATCAATTTCTATGCATTGCTAGCGCTTTATTTCCAATTAGACCTGGAGGGTGACACTGTCGATAAAAATCAACCAATCAAATCACCAACTAGCCTCCAAAAACTGAACCAGAGAGTAACATGGGCCCTTTGTCTGAATCGGATTTAATCTCTTTTTTTTTTCCTCCCAGAACCCTTGTGTCCCTACCACGTGACTTGGTCTCCTACTGAGGTCCCACTCAGGCTTTTTCCACTGTCACATCTTGGCTGTTTCAGGTCTTGTGTCCTTACTATTCTGAGTGTTCATGAACGTTCACACTCTGGTAACAGATTGAACAGTAAGGTGAAGATTTGCATTGAGACCCAAGTATGCATAAGTCTCTCCCCCTAATTCCAACCACTGGTAAAATGGGCAGAGTGGTTAGAACCTCATAATCTAGGGTCCTTCCCTGAACCACTAGCTCCAGCAATTCTTCCAGCATCCCATTCTCTTGGTTTCTGGTATGTACTAAATGATACCAGACTCTTGGGCCAAAGACTCTCTCCTGCCAGCTGCCCTCGCGGGTGTTTCTGGACAAAAAGGCTTAATTTTCCTGGTACCTATTCCTCTTCTGGGGTCTGATTCTGCAAGTTCTGATGTGAGGCAGCCGTGGCCAACAGTGACTGTGAGAGTGCTCTGCACACCTGCCCGGCAGCCAGGGCTAAGATGGACCTGAATGCTGGCTCTGTCACCCGCCGGCTCTGTGACGTTATCCAAGCTACCTAAACTCCAAGCTTTGGATTCCTTATCTAGAAAAGACAGATAGTATTACCTCCCTCAGAGGGATCTTGTTGAGAATTAGAAATAGAATATGTGAAGCTTTTAGCACAGTGTATGGCATCTAGTAGGTGCTTAAGAAACTATTTGTCATATACTATTTGTATATGAAAGAAACTATTTGTCATATACTATCTTCTATGCTTTGTGCAAGGATCAAATGAGACCAGTTGCTAAACTTTGTAGGAATACCTTGATAGAAGAATGAAAATGTATTCAACTCAGAGTGAAAGGGAAATGTCTATAAAAAGGAAAAAGTTTAAAAAATTTTTTTTAAGTTTATTTATTTTGAGAGAGAGAGAGAGAGAGAGAGAAAGAGTGGGTCAGGGTCAGGGACAGAGACCAAATCCCAAGCAGGCTCTGCACTGTCAGTGCAGAGCCCACCATGGGCTCGAACCCATGAACTGTGAGATCACGACCTGAGCTGAGATTAAGAGTTGCTCAACTGACTGGGCCAGCAAGGTATCCCGAAAAAAGTGGTATTGTAAAGGATATGTATATATTTCTTTTCATTTTATTTTTGTAATAGTAGAGCTAACTATCAAAACACAAGCTGATGGGGTTTGTCTCCAGGCATTTCCTCTTTTTGTGCTGATCTGCTTCTCCGGGTGAGTGATTTCTAACCTGCAAACCCATATCATGGGGCTTCTCCTGGACACTGCCTCCTTACTCAGTTGCTATTGATATCACTGCCTCCTGTTTGCTTCTACCTCATCCCAAATCCTGACCCTGATTTCTAATTTCATCCTTTGTTTATGCTTGACATATTAGCCTAGCAGGAAGGGCTCAGGCATTTCCCACTGGCAGGTGGCTCCCCAGTCTGAATTCTTTCAAAAATCAGCACTATTTCCACATTCACTAGTGTTTATACCTCTTCGTTGCTTATGATTCACACCATCTACAACTTCTTCTGAGTCCCATCTTCTGACCAGTCTCCAATATAATCTCAGATTCTCTTATTTATTGTTTGTGACAATTCTCCTTCAGGTCTAGCTTGACAGTTTTTTGTTTTGTTTTGTTTTGTTTTTTGCAAGAATCAGTGAAGAGCACTTGAAAATTTGGGTTTGCCAGGATCACATTTTGGAATGCACAGGAATCAGAAATGGAATTTTATTCTATGAATAAGCTGACTTGCTGGAAAAAAAAAGTGGGAGGGGGCAGAGGGGAGAGAATGATATTTTATTATTCCTAAGCGCTCATATATTTTCACTTTGATCATCTTTAGGTGTGTACAAGCAGCTCTCACAAGGCATATAAAAATGAACCAAGTTTTTTAAAATTTTATTTTCAAAAGGCAGTAAAAACATATATACAGGATGTTATGAAATTCCAATGCCATCATTAGGACCCAACTCCCGCAGTTTACCAGTGTGGAACCGTCACCAAAGGCCGGTCTGCAAACAGGCAGGCAAGCGGGATGGAAGTATTCCCTTGGTTGCTAGAATTTCTCACAATAAAAATAATAATTAAGGGAACCTTCCTGTAACTGGATAACCCTGCATAAATAGGCAACACAGTTAATCAAAATGTAAACATATGGTTTTCTGACACCGGTATAGCAAATTCAAAACCAGTTGCAACCAAAACAATTCCTAAGTTATCCCACTATAGTGATTCTTACACTTTGCTTCTTGGCTGTGTGATCCCTATGAATCTTCTCCCATTCATCATCTTCCGGATCCTGATCAAATGTCTCAGGGTAGGCTGGTAATTTGTCTTTGGGGCATTCTTCAAAGTAACTGCGAACATATTTTCCCACAAACCACCCTTTGTATTCTTCAGGCATCTTGCATTCCAGGCCGTTATAGTGGACGTTGTAGTGGTGCTTTAACCAGTAGTAGAGGTAGTGGATATTGTAGTCACATCTCCAAGGGTTATCTCTGAGCCACAAGAGTTTCAAAAAATACAAGTCTTCTAATACGCCATAGTCAAAGTTTTGTAGACTGTTGTTTGATAAATCTAACTCTTCTAAATGTGTGAGTCCTAAAAAAGCAGCTAGAAACAGAAAGTAGTTATTAACGCAATGAGTAGCTGGGTTACATGCAACTGTATGGCGTATTATAAGGACATATACACAAAAATGAGAGACTTAATTCTCCTTGTTGAAAAAAAAAATTCCCTCCTCTCCTTTTTCTCAGAGCTTTACTTTAGAAAACTTGTAATTTTAAGTACTTTATCCTCTCTTTGAAATGTATACATATCCTTTAGAAGCCTAACCAGGGATTCTGTCAACTTTATGAGCCAGGAATGTCGTCCTCAAGGACCTGAGAGCCATCTCTTTGAAATGTAAACGTCAGGGGAGCCAGTACCCTTATCTCCCAGTTTCTGAGGGAGGGTAGGGGCCTTGCTCCTTAGTCACGAAGATGGAATTTGTTTTCCTCTGGGTAAAGCCAATTAGCTAACATAACTGGCCACCTCAATTACCAGATAAGGTGAAGATGCCCTATGTATGACAATGCTGTCAAGCCCTCTCACTTGAGGACGAGTTACTTATCCTGAAAACATGGAAGTATTGCGTTTTCAGCTTTGCAATCGCTTAGAAGATTGCCTGTGATGTGCGTCACATCTTGGTTTAATGCTTATTCAATAATAAATGTTTTCTTTTTTCCTCAACTACCTTTGTGGAGAGAATTTCCGTGTTGGAGGATTTTGGTCTTAATTTTATTTTCGTAACGGTAATGTGTCTCAATGCAAAATTCCGGAGTATGTTTTTGCTCACACAAAGCTTTTCCCTTGATTTAATTGACTACAATATTTTATTTCAAAAATCACTTTTATGTTAGCTTTCTAAAAATGGTTTCTGGGCTCATGTGCATTTTTTAAATACTCACTGGAAAGATGCCACAAAAAAAGGGCATGAATTAGGAAAATATTTCAAATGTAAGACATAAGTGCATAAAAAATGAAAAAATGTGTATGGTGATGATCTGACAGTTCCCTGGGACAACAGCAAACTCTAAAAATGCCTAGGAAGAAGGTTTTCCCTTTTTAGGGGGAGGGAATGATATTCCTGTAGAGTCTAAAACTAAACAATTTTTATCAACATTTTGAAAACATCTGGTTGTGTTTTGGCAAGCTGTGGTAGCTATCAGTTCTGAATCCATATGTATTTAATTCTGCTGGAGGGTGGATAATTAGCAAATATCAAATATGTAACACGAAATAAGACAACAAAACTCTTTTTCCCCCTCCAGGGGTAAAAAGGATATCTAAACATAGATTTTAGTTGATGTGGACTAACCCTAGAATTCACTGGTCAACTTTGATTTCAAACATTTTGCTGCTATTTCAAACATTTTCTCATTACGGTTTTTTGTTTGTCTATTTATTTATTTATTTTTGAGGGAGGGAGGGAAGGAGGAAGAGAGACAGAGAGAGAGAGAGAGAAAGTCTTAAGTAGGCTCCACGCCCAGCACAGAGCCCAACATGGGGCTCCATCTCATAGCCAAGAGATCATGACCTGAGCTGAAATCAAGAGTTGGATGCTTAACCCAACTGAGCCACCCAGAACCCCTTAATACTGTTTAAAAATACTTAGGGTATATAATGTCTGTATTTTGGATTTGGAAAATGTGCTCTAATACCAATATCATGAACCATTTTCATATCATTTGTTCTCAGACAAAATGCATAATTTCCCCTAAAAAGAATTCTTTCTACTTTGGTGCAAAAGCAATGGCCTGGGTGGGAGTGTTGGGAGAGGGCAGGGGGCAGGGGAGGAGCAAAACGTCAGCCAGTATGATGACAGCTTTGAAGACACTGCATTTTCCCCCCTATTTGCCAACACTCTGTAAGTCAATGATCTCACAATTTACTTTCCTTGAAACAAGTCAGCCCTTTAGACTGAAAGCATGTGAAAACATTCCTAGATTTTATTTTGAAAGTGCTATAGTTTTTACTTAAACCATATGTATTCAGGCATTTGGGAAAGCTGGTTTTCATTTGTTTCTCAAAGGAGATAAATCCTTAATAGGGTGTCTTCTTTCTCTCTTTTGCATTAAAGTCTGGCATTTTATGAGATTGTTATTTCATGCTTTTTAAAACCAGTAAATCACCAGGTGGCTCAGTTGGTTAAGTGCCCAACTCTTGATATCGGCTTTGAGTGTGGAACCTGCTTGGGGTTATCTCTCTCCCTCTCTCTCTTTCTGCCTTTCCCCTGCTTGCTCCCTCTCAAAATAAATAAACATTAAAAGACCCCAGTAAATCTCATTGCATTTGTATACCTGCTAACATAAGTAGTTAACAGAGTTTACTTTGACACTGTTTCATCTCATAGGTCCTGAAATATAGAAGGTCTTTTATTTTAGAAACTTCTTTAGGCTATTTTGACTTATTGAAGTGTGGAGATTTTTTTGTTGTTGTTCCAGAAGACATACCAAGAAAGTGGCTGGCGTTTGGCAGGTGCTCAACACATATTTGTTAATGTAGAAAATACCTTCCTGGGACTGAACTGAACAAAGGAGAAAACAAGAATACTATTGCTGGTAACAAGAGTTCACCTTGTGAGTCAGCAAGGAAAACACATTGGGTAAACAAGTTCAGGAGGCTTCAGGAGATCTCAAGGATGGTAAAGGAATCCTTGCAATTATGGGAACTTCATAGTTGATGAGGGAAAAATATCACTTGAAGTAAAACAAACCCACGTTGCATTATTATCTATCTCTACACTGTTTTTTCATTTTACTCTAGTTTTCTTTATACACTGGTTCCATTACAATTAAAATATTGTTGTACCATTACTCACTACTTTAATAAATTTAACTTAGGCCATTAGAATAACAAACATTTCAGTCTCTTTTAGAGATAACTCTAAAACTCGATTGCACTGATACTCTGGATATGTGAAAGCCCAAGGACCTGTGACAAGGCATGCTTGTCTTGCAATTCTTTGGTTCTCTTGCAGCAAGAGAGGGTCTCCATCTCCAGATTCTTCACCCTGTGGCCTGGCTTTGTGGAGACTGGCTATCAGTCACTGACCTCCACACTAACATGATGATCACTTCATTTGGGAGAAGGATATCTCTGTTGTATTCTTATTCACTGTGAAATGAAAATGGCTTTTGACCTCTATACAGGCTAAGGTATAAGTGTAGCATAATGCTGTTCCTTTGGGAAATTTTTAAATTATGATTTTTTTTTGAGAATGCAAGTGTGAGCGGGGAACAGATAGAGAGAGGGAGAGAGAATAATCTCAAGCAGTCTCCAAGCTCAGTGCAGAGCCTGATGCAGGGCTCGATCCCACAACCCTGGAATCATGACCTGAGCCAAAATCAAGTGTTGGATGCTCAACCGAATGAGTCACCCAGCCACCTCTTAAATTATGATTTCTCAATATTTTAAAAGATGTTACAAATACTAAAATATGCCTTTGCAGCTCCAGAACATTCATTCTCAATTTGTACTTCTACAATGTTAAAATCCTACTGTTGTATTAATGACATTAAATTATCATTAAGCAAAGCAGAAGTAACAACTGAATTGAAAACATTTATAACATTAGCATTATATTATTAATAGTATCAATAATCATTTTTATAGACTGGAGTTTTCATATTGAAGCAGCACTATGAAGGCATGTGTGTTATGTATGTTCCAAATCTGATCAATATTGCAGTAATTCTCAGTTCTTTCCAAATCCAGTGTGTTTACTTAACATGCTCATTTTCGCCAGAGGCTTTATTATTAGCAAATGGAGAAGAGATTTGAGGGATGGAAAAGAAAAATAATCTGGATCTGGGATTAGATAAAATACATCTGGCTCTGGCTTGAACACATTTTATATGAATTTATGAGCTTGGTACTTAGCAGATTGTTTCAAGTTTACTTTAAACAAATTGGAACTTCATGAATAGCAAAGAAAATGCCAAATCTGAATTTCCCTTTAAAAGTCACTACATGTTTAATATATTATTGACCACATATTCTTATTTTTAAAATCCATTGTACAAAACACTTATTTGGACCAACTGAATAACTGTTGCTTAGTAATATACAGTATTATATCCTTCATAAAGCAACATTTTGGTAAATATTTCTCTGAGTGCCAAACAAATTCTGATTTAGGCATCATGTTTAATTTAAAATTTTCATTATATAGGTTTTTCAAAACTAAATTGTACTTACCATACATGTTGCCATAAAGGGGGAAAAAAAAACCCTGGAGAATACTCATCACCCATTTAAAGGGCTACTCTGTGGAACTTACCAGGATCTATGAATTCAATGCCATTGCTGCTGAGGTTTAATTTTTTTAGCTCATGAACATCTTCAAACTCCTTGGGTCGAAGCTGGTTGATTTTATTGTATGACAAGTCAAGTTTAACAATGTCTGGAGGGATGTTGTTTGGAACTTTCTTCAGCTCTGGAAAAATTAATAACATTCCGGTTATCGAGGTTTCCTCCCATGCCATCTTCTTAGTTACTGTTCCACCTGTGGTTGAAGGGTCAACTCTTAAAGATAAAGGGGAAAGGGATCATCTAAAGCTAAAGAACATTGGTATGAATGAGACATAGAATGTGCTAACTCCAACAAAGCCTCCTGGACCAGGTGCGTCAGGCTTAAAGGAATGGATATCACTCCTTGCTGAGCTGTTCAGAGAAATGTCCTAGACATGGCGGTGGGGCTCACTCCTGGCTGTCCAGTAGAAGCACCTGGGAAGCTTTAGGGGGAAAAAAAGCTAAAAGGAAGTGAAATCAATCAAACCACTGTATGTGTGTCCCTTCCAATCCTTTCCCATCTGCTTAAGGAAGGAATTTTCACTATTAACTGCCGCCCCTGGGTTGTGTTTTCATTTCATTCCTCAACTTCGATTTTTTCTGCTAACAAAAAGTGCTCAGGTCTCTCTACCCTTAAAAAATTAACAAAAAGCTTTTGACCTTGATCTTATGGCTCCTTTCCCTGGATGCTAAAATTTGAGGAAGCGTAGTCCTGACCTGCTGCCCCCTGCTTCTTCCTCAGCATGTATTCCCTGAATCCTTGTAACTTAGTTTATATTCCAGCACTCCTAGACTCCCAGACACCTCAGGAACAACAACACTATTACTGTTACTACTACTAGAGAAAAAGCCTCTGGAAGAGGAGTCCAGGTTATCTTTCACAGGTTAATAGAAAATCAAGGTTCACCTAATTTGTCTCTATTTACATTTCTCTTTAAATTATGCTTTAAAAAATATAGTGTTATTTTAAAAAATATTTTAATGTTTATTTATTTTGGGGGGATGGGAGAGAGAGAGACAGAATGTGAGCAGAAGAGGGGCAGAGGAAGAGGGAGACAGAATCCAAGCAGGTTCCAGGTTTTGAGCTGTCAGCAGAGTCTGACACAGGGCTCGAACCCATAAACCAGGAGATCATGACCTGAGCCAAAGTCGGACACTTAATCGACTGAGCCACTCAGGAGTTCCTAAAAAATATAGTGTTATTTTATATTTTAGTGTAATATTTGCCCTCTTAATCATTGGCAAAATAGTCTAAGGAGGTTTTATTTAATTTTAAGTAGGGCAAGTGAGAACTGTGAAGAGACACAAGCCTGTTTCCACAAAAGAAAACTAGAAGTAATAAAATGTCCAGATTAACTGATAACTGAGAAATAGCATGACCCAAAGGCTTTGTGAATAAAATTTGTTGAATTGGGTACAGAAAATAAGCTTATAAAAGGTGGTATCCATTTATCCATGATAATATTTTTGGAACAGGATAATTGAATTGCTGATAATTTCTTCAAAATACTAAAAAAGCAAAACAAAACAAAACAAAACCAAAACTCTGGTATTTATGACTTCTTAGCCCATAGTATATTTATTTTCATAAAGATTCAGGTTTATTTTTTCCCCTTTAAGACCCCAAATCCATGGTCTTAAATGGAATGGAATTGGTAAATCCTTCTTTAGCATCTCTATTACTGTTAAATTTGCTTTCTCGTCTCGATGGGATCTTAGTATCTTGGTATCTATGTGCAGGAAGTGTTCTGTATGTTCTAACAAGTATTAAGTGACAAGAACCCTATGGGCTAAGTACGATTATTCTCATTTTACAGATGAGGAAGCTGAGGCACAATTTGCCTGTGGTTATAGTCCTAGGATTTAAATACACATGCTAGCTTCAGAATATATGCTTCTAACCACTCTGCTCCTGGTACTTTTCTGTTTCTTTCATGCTGTTCCATCTGCCTTTGAATCCTCAAGGCTGGCACAGGGTAAAGTTGGAGTGGGGGAGGAACTGAGGTGGAGTCAATACACTGGGTGGCCATGAGACCTTCCTAGCTCTGTATTTAAAATGATGTCTCCTGTTTTCAGTTTAGCAATAACAAATACTCCCTGCTTTTCCTCAATGGTAAGTTATCACCATCAGATGTAGTATACATTTTACTGATTGTTTTCATTTTTGTCCCCTCCCCACCATAGAAGCTTCATGGTGGAGGCTTAGGACGATGCCTAATATATCCTAAACAAATGATATGTTTCAGACAGCTTCTGAAAAGGCACTCCATGTTCTTCTCTACTAATACGTATGCCCTTGTGTAAACACCTCCTTAATATGGCCTGAACCCATGACTTGCTTCCAAAAATAGAATGCAGCAAATGTCAGTGGATGCCACTTCCACAATCAGGTTACAAGAGATTATGACTTTTATTTTGCCAGCAGATTCTCTTCTGCTCACTTTGATAAAGTAAGCAGAGGCTTACTTTAAAAGATTGGAGAGGCCCACGTGGCAAGGAATGTAGCCTCTGGCAAATAGCCAGCAAAGAACTCAGGTCCTCAGTCCAACAACCCTTGAGGAACTGAATTCTGCCAATGGCCACATGAGCTTGGAAGAGGAGCCTTTCCCAGTTGAGTCTTCAGATGAGACCACAGACGTGAGTCCTGGTGAACACACTGATTGCAGCCTTGTGAAGGATCTGCAAGCAGAGGACTCAGCTGAGCCATGTCTGGTTTCCTGACCCACAGAAACTGTGAGATAATGAATGTGTGTTGTATCAAGCCACTAAGTATTGGGGTAGTTCATCACAGATAACACATTGTAAAAAGAGCTCATGAAACATTGAGTTTGATGATTTCAGGATACTGAGCACTTTTGTAATAAAAATGCTTTTAAAATATGGAGTGATCAGGGCACCTGGGTGGCTCAGTCGATTAAGTGTCCGACTTCAGCTCAGGTCATGATCTCGTGGTCTGAGTTTGAGCCCTGCATTGGGCTCTGTGCTGACAGCTCAGAGCCTGGAGCCTGCTTCGGGTTCTGTGTCTCCCTCTCTCTGCCCCTCTCCTGCTCACGCCTCTGTCTCTCTCTTTCTCTCCAAAGTAAATAAATGTTAAAAAAAATTTTTTTTTAATAAAAATAAAAAAATATGGAGTGAGCTTATTTTTGTCTTTTGGTAAGGCACTATTCTGTTTGACTTAGAATTATGTCTGCCAATATAATTGAAAGGTGAAAGATTTTAAGTGTTGAACTTATAATGTTCCAACAGTGAGGTATTCCCCCCTTTAGGATCATCAAGACCCCAAGTGAAGAGCTATATTCTCTCTGGGGTCCTACATTTAAACAAGTAAATGGAGATCCCAGCAATAATTAAAAACCATGGAGACAACGGAGGACAAATCAAAGGAATAATTTGTGGACATTATAATGTTTGTAATAATTATTGAAAATGGCTGTGGCATCTTCTTAGCAAGATTTTAAAAGCAGAATAGAGTTTTATTTCAAAATACCCAAGATCCTACCTCTTCTCAGTTCCTCCATTGCTACCACATTGGTCTAAGTCAACATCAGCTCTTGTCTGGATTATACCCAAAGTGTCCTAAGCCCATGTTAAACTGTCAAAACATAAATACGACCATGTCAATTCCCCAGATGGCTTCTAATCCACCAGATGTTCCCATCTTACTATGAATAAAAGCTCAAGTCCTCATTAAGGTCCTATGAGGCCATTAAGAACTGTAGATCTTCATTGCCACCACAGGCAGTATCTCCTAGGTTTTGGAAAGCAGGCTGTTTATCGGGATTTGCTTGCTGAATCCACATCTGTTGGGTTGGACATGGGGTGGATGACAGAGACCTCCCAAGCAACCACTGTGGGACAAGCTGAAGTGGGTAAACCACAAATAAATGGGTAGAAAAAAGAGTTTATGAGAACTCCCTGAAACTCAGTGTAAGCAGTATGACAGGGCCTGTGGAACATGCTGGAAAGGGACTATGAATTGCAGAACCAACTTTGGCATTGTCAGCAGTAAAAATAGGGTAAAAATAGGATCCACAAGTAAACCAGGATATACAACCCAAAGCCTTTGCTAGAAGGCTTAGAAAAACCATGGAAAAATCTTATTTGTTGTAGTGATGAGTAAAAACGATTCTTTAGTTCTTTTATCTTAAACTTGAATGAAAATTGCAAATAGTGATGTAAAATGATGTAAAATGTAAAATGATAAAGATTATAGCCACAAGTCAAATTTGGTCAATGTCCCTATTTCTAGACCAGGCACCACATTGTTATTTGCTGCTACCTAAAATTCTTGGTAAACACTCAAAACATACCTCATCTACTCTATCGTCACCCTCGACAAACCTTACCATTCCCCAACCAAAATTTGCTGAGTCTGAGGAGTGAACTGGGAAAATTTCTCCATGTAATTTCCCATTTAGTGGGCTATCTTTTCTTAATTAATTAATTAATTAGAGAGGGAAAGAGAGAGCATGCACAAGTTGGGGAGGGACAGAGAGAGAGAGGGAGAGATAGAATCCCAAGCAGGCTCCACACTGTCAGTGTGGAGTCTGATTTGGAGTTCAAACCCATGAACTGTGAGATCATGACCTGAGCTGAAATCAAGAGTTGGTCACACAACTGACTATGCTCCCAGGCGCCCCTTAGTGGGATTGCAATATCTTAGTTGTCAGTAATATCAGAACTACTCTGAAGGCTTGGTGGTAGTAGGCAAAGAGGCATAAATAACCCTGATTTTGCAAATAAAAAATTATTAATCATTGTTAAACTAGCGATGAAATTAACTTCAAAGGCAGCTGAAAGTACCTTACCTGCATAATTGCCCCCAGTCCAAATCTCAGAAGTAAAATGAATCCTTAGAAATTGTAAATGATTCTGGTAAACATAAAGCTAAAAAAGCAGTTTTCAATTCTTTCATGTCTTTTTGGCAAATACATTTACCTCAATGTGGCATAAACATGCCTTTCAACTAATTTCACATTTATTCCCTTTGGAAGACTACATTTTGTTGGCAAACTGCCTGTCCCCCAGTGAATAAAGCTATTATTTCTTTTTCGTGCTGTCCAATGTTTAAAGCAAAATTAGTGATTTTTGAGGTCTGTGTGGTCAAACTGGCACATATTAGGTGCCCTATGCACACCATCTGACTCATCATCTGTCAGCTGGGAAAGGCACAACTTCTGAGTTAGGGTAATCTGTATTTGGGTTTTCTGTGTGTGCTCATGTACATGATATATCATACAGAGCCTAAGAGGAGAATCAGTAGGGGTGCCTGGGTGGCTCAGTTGCTTGAGTGTCTGACTTCGGCTCAGGTCATGATCTCACGGTGTGTGGGTTTGAGCCCCATGTCGGGCTCTGTGCTGACAGCTCAGAGCCTGAAGCCTGCTTCAGATTCTGTCTCCCTCTCTCTCTGCCCCTCCCCCGCTCTCACTCTGTCTCTCTCAAAAATAAACATTTTTTAAAAATTAAAAAAAAAAAAGGAGAATCAGTACTGGGAGAAAACATCCAGAAAGCTTTTATACATTTTTCTTGGTTGATGTACCTGGAATCATGAAGGAAGAGATGACATTGCATGGTGGTCAATGGCTTGGGACTGCCTGTGGGACCTTAGAAGGGCAACTTACCTTCTCTACACCTCAGGTTCCTCCTTTGTGAGGGTAGTAATAGTTCTCTTTGAAGGCTGAATAGTAAATTACATAATGCATGTAAACCGCTATGTCTTAGGCACACAGAGCCTTTAGCAGACAGCTTTTATTCACTAACACCACTGCTGGTTCCACCTTGGACAGCATGTTTTGGGCTTCTTTAGATTCTACATAGTATCTAACACGTAGAGCATAAGCAAAAGTATTACTACTCTTTGGCAGGGAACTAGAGATGAATTGCTGAACATTCTTAGTATTTGACATTTGTTATCTATTTATAGAATGGAAATAGGAAAATTACAGATTAAATACAGATTGTCATACTTGAATTCTAGCCATGATTTTTAATTCTATGTATTTTTATTTTTAAAGGTTGCTTAAATTACTGCCTTTGCAAGAGCAAAGAAGGCAGCACAGTTATTATCATCAGTCGAAAGCACATAGCCCTGTTCCAGGCAGTACCTGAGAGTACAGGGGGTGTCAGAGACAAGACCATGGCTTTTACAAAAAATAAACTATCAACTGATTCATAAATTTATATCAATAATAGTGAAGGCAATTTATATGTATGACATTAAAAGACAAAATTGCCCTTCATTTTGTAATATAAATGACATATGCTCTCCTTTGTGTAGTTATTAACGTTTGGAGGAACTTGAATTGTCCTTTCATGTATGAGTCAGTATTATTATATATATATAGTGTGTATTGTTTCCAGTAAATAGGTGTATTTTAACACAAGGGGGATGAGTTTACGGGGCATATCTGGAAGGTCGTGTTTAGACAACAATAAGTTGAGGAAAGAAAACAGAAAATACTTCTGTTTTTATAAGTTGATGTTTGCCAAAAGAATATGAGACAAAAATATGGGAAAAAAGACAAAGGCAGAAATAGGCTCATTGTGGGGGGGGGGGTTGAATGGCCCAAGAGCAGTAAAGCAGTAAAAATGGCAGATATTTCCTAACACGTTATCTATTTTTGAATTACAGTGCAGTCTAGCTGTAGAAGTCTTTGATTTTGTGTCGATGGCATTTTTCTCAGATAATCAATGAACTTAACTGTGCAAACTTAACTTTATCACCTGATGCAACAAGTGCAAATTATCTTTAGCTTGAGGGGAGAGCCTCAGCTTTATCAAGTAATTTTTCTAACCCAAGTCTAGGATTAGTAGCTTTGTGTTAGTTTTTTAAATACGTAATTTAAGTTTTTAAAAAAAATTTTAATGTTTTTTTAGTTTTGAGAGAGAGAGAGAGAGAGAGAGCATGAGCAGGGGAGGGGCAGAAAGAGGGAGACACAGAATCCGAAGCAGGCTCCAGGCTCCAAACTCTCAGCACAGAGCCTGACACAGGGATCAAACTCATGAATCGTGAGATCATAACCTGAGCTGAAGTCAGAAGCTTAACTGACTGAGCCATCTAGGGGCCCCGGGTCTATTTTTTTTTAATGCTTATTAAAGAGAGAGAGAGAGAGAGAGAGAGAGAGAGAGAGAGAGAGAGAGAGAGAGAGAGAGAGAAAGAAAGACAGAGAAACCCAAGCAGGCTCCATGCTGTCAGCACAGAGCCTGACCCGGGGATCGAACTCACAAACCTTGAGATCATGACCTGAGCCGAAGTCAGACGCTCTACCGACAGGCACCCCTGTAATTTAAGTTTTTAATCTAAGCATCACAAAGGCATTGCTAATAAGACATGTTCTTCAGCATGAAACACTAAGTAGTCACTGTAACAAGGTCAGGGAAATTTCACCCAATCTGGCTGCAGAGAAACTGCATATACTGACTTTTCTAGAATTCTTTAATCTTTCCACTGGTGAGGCAGCTGTTTGCTTGAATGTGATCAAAGAAGATGGCATGATCAGGCAGACCTACCTTCAAACCTTGGCTTTGCTGCTTACCTGTGAGACCTCAACCAAGTCACTGAACCTCGCTAAGCTTCATTTTTCCCAGCTGTAAATGGGGATAGTGCTACCTTACTGGAAGCTATGCAGAACATGTGTGTGGAGTGCCTGGAGAATAGGTTTTCAATTAACGAACAGTTGCTCTCCAGTTCAGAGGATCCTGGCATGGCATCTCCCTGGTCATGACACTGTAATTGTTCTACTATGGCACCAAATTATACACGTCTCACAGGGTGTTGTAGTAAGCAAAACTTTCCATGTCACATGGCTGTGCTTTGCTCTCACCAGGTGCCACTTATGGAGTCTGGGACAGAGAGGCAAGGCTTGTGCACTTCTTGGCTGATAAATGAACAAATTTTCTCCTGGTTCAGGTTGCCTGCCTCTTCAGTGTCAACACATTCCTGCTTCGGGTTCCCTGGAAAGGAGTCAGGGTCTCTATGTTGCTTTTAACCTTCTCTTTCTGTTCTTAAAGAAACAAAACAAAGCAAAACGTCCTAAAATAAGTGGAAGGAATGACATCCTGCTTTAATGTGACCCTGATCCTGTGACATCTAGCTTTAATTGAATTTTGCGAATAAGTCATTAATCCATGCCAGAAATGAAACAGACACTGTCCTGTGGCTGGTTATCCTTGGGTAGACTAGCAGTTCTCAGACCACACTTTGAGAATGTCTTCACTAACCTGTCAAGAGCATTACTAAAGTTTCCCACTTTCTTATTTCATGAATTAATCCTGTATGTGCCCCAGGCAGCACCACACCAAAACTGTGTGGGATGTAAAACTCAGCAGTGATTTTTCAGGAAGTAGGTAATATTCTGGAAAGCTTTTCTTGGCTTCATACTTCTCAGATTAAATGTTTTCAGCTTAGTTCTTTCAATACTTTTAGGTTTTATTTGGGGGAACTTGGGAACAATGAAGATATAGGATGTTAGCAAGCATTTAGCAAGCATTGAGACCAGGGGTGCTTGGGTGGCTCAGTCAGTTGAGTATCTGACCCCTTGATTATGGCTCAGGTTATGATCCCAGGGTCATGGAATCGAGCCCCACATTGGGCTCTGCACTGAGTATGGAGCCTGCTTGGGATTCTCTCTTTCTCGCTCTCAAAACAAACAAAAAACCTTAAGGCCAAATTCTGAGAAGTACAGACGCGCCATTACATCCCACATAGCCTCCCTCTCACAGTGTTCTCACCTGTTCCCTTCCACACATGATTTTCCTGGAGGTAATTTCCCCACAGACGCACACTATGTTTTCGCTTTAAGTCACATTATATAGACAGCATTTGGACTTGTCTTTATACCCACTGGTCTGCCTAAATTATACCACATTGTGATTTAAGATAAAGGGGATTCTTGACAGCCACAGGTTTTATTAGCAAACAAGAGTAGCGCCCAACTGGCTGCTCTTCCTGAGCGTACCTCCTACCCTCCTCTACTGTCCCCCAAAACCCCAACCGTGTTGAGTCCGAACCCTAGAAAAGCTTGCAGTAAATTCCATTGTCACCGGGAAAAGATTTCTGGTGGAAGTGACACCAGAAATCCCAAGGCACGGTGGAGTGTAGGGAGGGTGATAAGATTCAAAGAGCATTTTTAATCGTCCACGAAAATGAAAAACTAAGAAACTTACAAACCTTTCCGTTTGCAGTCCAGCGTTTGTATGGGAAACACGTAATTGTAGCAAAGAGTCGAGTCCACCTCGGGCTTGATGACGGGGGGTCTCCCTGACACTTGGGGTTTCGGGTCTAATTGTTCCCTTTCTTCTTCATTGCATAACTGTTCAGATTTTATCTGCCGCAGCTTTTTGTTTTTTAGGTCTTGTGGCCTTTCGCACTTGGCATAGTTCCCCAAATTCCGGTTTCTTGGAATCTGCAACATTGAAATAAGCGTTTCCATCTCACAAGTACAGTGCCAGGGGTTGTCATAGAGACGCAGGTAGCTCAGGAGAGGCGTAAAAATGAACACTTCCTCTGTCAAGACTTTGATTTGGTTGTGCTGCAGGAGGAGAGTAGTAAGTTTATTTAAACCAAAGAAAGCCTCACTCTCAATTTTGGAGATCTCATTCTGCTGCAGATCCAGGCTTTTCAGCCTCTTAAACTTGGAGAACATCTTGTTCTTCAGTATGCGGATCTTGTTCCTTGCTAACAGCATATGCAGCAAATCCTGAGGCCAGTCAGGCAGCACGTAAACTAGTTTTCTTTCTTGACAATCTAAGTACTTCTCGTGAAGATACGTGTACACTTCGCAGGGGAGGCCTGGCGCGTAGCGTTTGACGGGGTTGGAGCCTCTCCTGCTCCCACCCGCCCGGCCATGATTCATTCGGCTTCTCGAGCCCCCAGGGCTGGCCTTGCGGAGCTCCGCGGCTTTGCAAAAGAAGAGCAGAATTACCACCGTAACCACGCGCATCCTGACATCCAGCTGGCCCCAATTACTTGGGGTGACAGAGGGAACGATGAAAGTATTCCTTTGAAATGCAAGCTTGGGTAATCTTAACCAATGCAATTCGGAACGATGAGACCCAGCTGAGGTTCGATGCAGTCCCTAGGTTGCAAGAGAAAAACATCTCTGAAGAACCACTGTGAACATTGTGTTATTAACAGATAGTAGCAGCTTTTTAAAAAACATTCATTTTCTTTATATGGATATTTTTTTATTGCGGTATAAATGACATATAACATTATATTTGTTTCAGGTGTGTGACATAATGACTCAATATTTGTATATATTGTGAAATGATCACCACAATAAGTTTTTTGTTTTTCTCTTAAGCAAAGACATTGCAATTAATAAAGGAACATCCTGAACAGTGGTGAGTGCACCCTCCCACTTGTCTGGTTTAGTGGCCAAGGGTTTGGCCCCTGAGTTTCAATGAAGACTCTCCTGCTTGCTTAACTATATGACGTCAGGCTAGTTATTTAACCTCAACTTCAGAATCTGTAAAATGGGGCTGATGTAGGGTGCCTGGGTGGTTCAGTCAGTTACACCTCTGTTGATTTTGGCTCAGGTCATGATCTCATGGTTCGTGAGTTCGAGCCCCACATCGAGCTTTTCACTGCTGACGGTGTGGAGCCTGCTTGGGATTCTCTCTCTGCCCCTCCCCTGCTCACACTCTCTATCTCAAATAAGTAAACTTAAAAAAAATGGGGCTGAGGATACCTCGTCGTATTGCTAGGAGAATGAAACGGGCTCATGCACGTAAGACACTTCACAGTACCTGGCCCAGGAGTAGTACTCTACTGTTCACGGCTTAGCGTTATGAAAACTGAAACACGTAATGTATCAGCACATCAGATTCAAGAAATGAAAGGGATACTTCCAACAGCCTTGCGATGGGCAAAAAAAAAAGTAGGTCCCCAACAGCTGTTCTCCTGAGCTTGTTTTTTCTTTCCTGTACTGTCTCCCAATCACCAACCATATTGAATGTGAGATACAGAAATGCTCAAAGTAAACGGCACTGTCCTTGGCAAGTCTTGCACATCTTGGTTCAAATGTCACCTGAGCAAAGCCTTCTATGACCACTCTGTGTCAAGTGGCATCTCTTCCCACTTGCTAGCCACTCTCTATGTTCTTTTTTTTGTTTTATTTTTCTCCACAGCACTAATCACCACCTGTCAAAGTAGATATTTTATTTTTTGTGTTTACTGTCAGCCTCCCCCAGTGAGGATGTGAACTCCCTAAAGGCAGGGACCTTTGTGTGTTTTGTTCACTTGCTGTACTTGTAGCACCTGTAGAGTTTCTGGCATATAACAGGTTCTTTGTTTTTTCTTAATTTTTTAAAATGTTTTATTATATTTTTGAGAGAGAGGGAGAGACAGAGTGTGAGTGGGGGAGGGGAAGGTGCATGGAGAGAGGGAGACACAGAATCCAAAGTAGGTTCCAGGCTCTGAGTTGTCAGCACAGAGCCCAAGCGGGGCTTGAACCCACAAACCATGAGATCATGACCTGAGCCCAAGTCGGTCACTTAACTGACTGAGCCACCCAGGTGCCCTCACGTAACAGGTTCTTGATAAGTATTTGTTAAATGCATGACTTACTCTCAGGTAAGTATTCTCTAAAAATATTAATATCATAAATTTAGTTATTGCATTGTTTGGGGAATCTATTTTCTTCCTTAACGAGTATTACTGATGACTTCCAAGATCTGTACATTTTAAAGAATTGTTTTCACTTTTAAATTCTGAAAGTGGTTTTGGTTTGCATTTATTACTTAGGACACAGTCCATTCTTGGCAAAGGAAGAAATGTTCAAAATCGATTTATAATTAATAACATTTCTGTTGTTATTATTGTGGGGCTAAGTGGTTATGAGCAGCAGATGTGTTTTCTATTCATTGTAGCAGTGTGGATGCCAGGATGTTTGGAGTTTTCCTGCTCGATGGGGGTCTCCTCCACCTAGAATGACTTTCCCCTCTTTGCCTCAAGTGTTCCTCTCCTTTACTGTTCTGTGTCCTCTCCCCTAGATGCTTGTTTTCTGTCTCAGATTTGGAGTTGTACTTTCTGTCGGTCTAGCCCCAGAGTGCTGATTGTAGAACACTTTGCTACCCAGCTCTTTGTGGACATGTGTCCTCTTCCCTGTGACACCATAAGCTGTACAGTTGCCCCTGGTCCTAGAGCAAATCAGACACTTGGCCTTTCTGGTCCTCCATTTCTCTGCAATTCATTATAAATTGTATTTAGACCTGGGGCGCCTGGGTGGCGCAGTCGGTTAAGCGTCCGACTTCAGCCAGGTCACGATCTCGCTGTCGGTGAGTTCGAGCCCCGCGTCGGGCTCTGGGCTGATGGCTAAGAGCCTGGAGCCTGTTTCCGATTCTGTGTCTCCCTCTCTCTCTGCCCCTCCCCCATTCATGCTCTGTCTCTCTCTGTCCCAAAAATAAATAAACGTTGAAAAAAAAATTAAAAAATAATTGTATTTAGATCTAAACAAATCCTAAACATTTTATTAATTATTACGCATGCTGAATTATTTACAATATGCATGCTGAGGTAGGAGGGGGATGTGTCCTTATGCCTATAGCTTCCTTCAAAATGCATAAAAATAAGATGGATTGAAAGATAGACAGAAAGATGGATATGTAGGTGAAGAAGTGATAACGCAAATATCGTGCAATAGAAATAGAATCTTGGTAATGGGTATATTCATTGTACAAATCTTCAAGTCTTTCCACTTTTCTGTGTTTGAAAAATTTTACAATAAAATAATAAAAGAAAACAAAATCCCCAAAATGAGCAAAAAGCCATGCCACAAAATAAGCAGGTTGGTTTTCTTCAAAGCTCTAAGTATATACTGCTTTTCCCAGAGTAGTACTTTTCTTTTTTCCCCTTCCTTCTGTAATCCTCAAGCAATAATAAACATGTGTATATATTTTAATTTTAAAGCCAGAAGGAATCGGTTTTCTGGGAAAAGGAACCATATACTTAGAACAAGTTACATGCCAAGATTTTTGTTTGTTTTCTAATGAATACATCGCATCGAATGTAGAATGGAAAAATTTTAAGTTTAAACATTTGTACTACGTTGTTTAGTAATGTTTAACTTGTTTGATTTAGGCCTCTGTAGAAATTTGCAAGAGCTGAATGTCTCTGACTGCCCAACACTCACAGTGAGTATATGAAGTTTATTTTACTGTTATTTATATAGATTCAGACTTGCTATATTGGAGTGCCAATACACAGAGATTTTGCCAAAATGCATGCCTGTCTGCTCATTTAGGATCAAATGTGTAAAAAAAGCAAACTATGTTAAACATTGGCAAGAAATGTTATCCCATTTGTATAATGCTATTTATTATTCATCCTGTAGCTATATGCCCAAGGTTGGAGTCTCTGGAAAGTGGAAACTATTCAACAATTACACAAAAATGAACTATATTTATATTTAAGGCCATGTGTGTCTGAGACAGAAAAAACTGGGTCCCAGTAGAGACAATAGGCTCATTTTAGTGGTCTTCACGGCTATCAGGTGTGTGCCAAAGAAGACAGAAATGAACATGTAACCCAGGGCAGCTCCTTCCTGGCCTTCTTTCCAAGCTTTTCTTTCACTTGCAATCTGTCTTCCACCCTGTGAGCACATACACTTTCTAAAAGGAAGATCTGATTATTTCACTCCCATTTTCCATAATTTATACACACATTCGTCACCTACACTGTTGATAAAGTCACAGCTCTTTAACAAGCTCTACCTCAAACACCCTCTGTACTCTTGGCTTTGCCTCCTTTTCCAGCCTCATCTTGCTCCAATCCCTGCATTTACATTAAGCTGCAGCAACCATGCACCGCTATGCTTTCTTTGCTGCATGAGCCAAGCTGCTCTTTGCTGTTTCACTTTTGCTCAGCCTGTGCTCTTGGCATGGAATGCCCTTTCGCTTTGTCCTCAGGTGGTGTTATCCTCTTTGTCAGGCTTGAAGGCTTACTTTCGGTACTGCTTGCTTTATCAAGACATCACTGACTCCCAGGGCTGGGTTTGTTGCAGCTCCTCTGGGTCCCTCTAATAAGTAGCCCTAATCACAGTGTTTCTGCCTCCTCCAGTAGCCTACGGGGCCCAAAGCACAGGAGATGTGTCTTATTTTTTGTGGTAGTCATAGCACATAGCACAGATCTTGGCATGGTAAACACTCTATACATTTGTTTAATGAATGGAGTTGTATGGAGACATCTAGCAGGTAATGGACAACGTGGCACAGAACTTGAGATTCCATCTTGGGTTGACATGTTCGTATGCTTAGTTAACATCACAGAAGTGAATATGGTCAGCCTAGAGAGAGAAAGAAGGCATGAGAAGACGATTTAGGAGTAAAACTTGGGGCATTGCTGACTTTTAGAAGTAGACAGAGAAGAAATAGCAAAGAATCTCCAGAAAGAACAGTGGGAGAAGCAGGGTGAAAACAGAGGAGTCTGACTGCGTCATGCTTCATTAAGCAGCAACTCCAGAGTGACATCCACACCCTTGACTCCTCCTTGCTACCTCCCAGCATCATCATTATTGTCCTTTCTTTCAAATTTCTGTTTCATTCGGTGGATATTTTTAGTACCTACTACGTTAAAGATGTATTTATTTTTATATATAAAGATATACAGGGAGTTTATACGCTATAAAATACAGGTGTTAGAGGGAACTTAAAATGAATCAAGTTTCAGTTCCTGTCCTCAGGGAGCTTCAGTTCTGCACTTGAATAACAGATCACAGTCTTGAAATATGGCTTTGTAATAGGAAAGTCAAAACAATGCCATCCGGATTGAATTTGTGAACATCAAAGTCTTTCCCAGTTTTGGAGTCTAATACTATACAGGGCTGATAATTTTATCCAGCTACATTTTACTATTGTTTTTCGCTTTGAGACATAGACTGGGGAGACAGGTTTACATTTAAGGAGCCATGTAACATCCTTTCAGAAAACTTTATTTCTAAGAAACTTGACTTATGAATATATTACACTCAGAAAGATTTGAGTGCATTGTGGACAAATTCAGAAACCATTTTGCAATAAGGATACTCAGTTTTTGAGTTTATGTACTCAAGTGTTTGGGGATTGAAACTTGAGTTCTTTTAAACACTGAGAATAGGATTCATCTGAAATTTTTTGGATATCCAAGCTCTGCCAGACAGGAAAATCCAGTAAATGGTTTGCCTCCATATCTTAAAGGAAAAATCAGATTCCTCTATGGTGCAGAAGACATACTTTATCTTGCTCTTCCTGGCCCCACATTTTCATCTTTTCTGTGGTTACCTCTCTAAGGGTGGGTGTAGAAACCAGCTTTCTATCCTCTCCTTGCCCAACTCATTTGCATTTTTGCCAGAGACTTTCAACAGGTGTACAACCACTTTGATATTTGATTGGTACCATGAACATTTTTGAAGATAGATTTTGTTTATATTAAAGTACAATGCCGCTCGTTATGGTTATTCTCTCCATACCTCTGGGAAACTTGTACGGCATACTTTTTTTTAAATCAATCCATGTGTACTTAAATCACACATTTTAGTTTGGAGTGTCTAGAAAAATCACTGGCAGCTTGAATGCAGTGGCAAGAATACAGTGCCCTTGTACTCATGCCATGTACTTGTACCTTTCCCTACAGCAGAACTACAGCTTTTACAACTGCATGATTTTGTTATTTTAATATCCTTGACTCTGGGAAATAGCTAGGAATACAACGTTAAACACTGATGATCCCACTGAAAATAAGCCTTTGCCATCCTTAGTGGTATTGGAGGTGGCCATACTGAACATGCAGAATTCTTTCCCAAACCACATCCCCTAGTCAAGTGACGATTTACCTCTTCCTGCAATGGCCTATTCTTTCCAAGACTGATGTGCCACAAATATTTAAAATGAGCTGACCTTGTCGGTGTCCCTAGGGAGACTCATCAACCATAATTAAATAAATAAAAACCATGCTGCTACTTACTCATACTAAAGCATTTTATAAATAGTTACCCATATGGGAAGGAGTTTATTGCAATGAAAGCTTGCAAGTGATCTGGTCTTGTAAATGCCAAGATAGGGCTCATGCTTGAAATCACTATTTGTTTTGCTGTCTCATTCATGTCATAGTGGAATTGTACCCTGGTACCCCAGTTTCAGCTCTCTGGGGGAGGGTTTCTTGAATCTTTGAGAGTGTTGCCCACAATACCCTCAACACTGAACTTCACGTTCAACATGTATGTAGCCTATATTTTACTTCAGGCCATCTCAAACTTACCATAAATTTGGTGAGAATCTGTTTAGCTGTTTTAATAATTCAGTAATAGAACCACAAAAACTTAATTACACACACACACACACACACACACACACACACATTTCTTTATATGTGTAAATATGGAGTCACTTTTAATGAAGTCCAGTTGAGAACATTTACTATTCCTGTCTTTCAGAATGATTTTAGTGAGCTTAAAAATAGATCAGGTTTTAATCACTTTCATGCATCTGAAGAGTCAGGAGCGTTTGACACTCTGACACTTAAGCTCAAATTTCCTGTCAGAGTTGAACTTGCAAGGGTTCAAATTTTAACGAAGTGTCACTGTGATCAAATGGGACTGGATTTCCAAAGAAGGGGAAGGGGAGAGAGTAATGAAGCTTCAAACAAAACCATCACCTTCTATTTAATTTGACTTACAACCAATATCAAAGAATTGAAGAGACCAAGCCTTGCATGGTATTTTTGGAGCAGGGAGATAGATAGTAGAGAGATCATGGGGAAATAACAGAGCCTGTTAGACTTTAAAAAATTTTTTTAAAAATGTTTATTTATTTTTGAGAGAGAGAGAGATATTGAGAGACAAACAGAGCACTAGTGGGGAAGGGGCAGAGAGAGAGGGAGACACAGAATCTGAAGCATGCTCCAGGCTCCAAGCTGTCAGCACAAAGCCCCATGCGGGGCTCGAACCCATGAACCGTGAGATCATGACCTGAGCCAAAGTTGGATGCTTCACCGACTGAGTCATTCAGGCATCCCCTGTTAGACTTTGATAAGATTCTTCCCTCTGTTTTTATGCAGGATGAATCAATGAGATACATCTCTGAAGGCTGTCCTGGAGTCCTGTACCTCAATCTATCTAACACAATTATCACCAACAGGACCATGAGACTGCTGCCGAGGTAATGTTTGTGTTATAGGTGTTATACTTAAAATAGTGATGCTCCTCCAGGTTCTGGCTTGTTCCAGCACTCCCCACCATCTAACCATCTAGCACCCCACCATCATGGCACCACTAATCTAGTAACAGGACTGCTGGTTTCAAGTCCCCAACCTGGTGCCTATTCTCTCCCTCCTGGGCAGGCCCAGATTAAATAACTGGTCCTCTGCTTGGCCAACATTTCTGTGTCACTCTTATAGCAATGTGCCCAGTAGCTTGAGTTAGGCTCTGCCAGTCTCTTTCTGGTCCTCCTTCCTGGGCAATGGAGCCTGGCTTCTAAATTCCAGTCCCATGTCTGGACTTCTTGACAACAGAACACCAGTGCCCTCCTTTCTTTGACCTTGAACACTGTGATCCCATATTCCCTGTTGCCATGCTCTGGTTACCTGTTGGGACCTCCACCACCTCCAGGAAATCTGATACGAGTTGTTTTTTGATCTATGGGCTGAATACAAATGTCGCATCTCCTCAGCTAGTGCTTCGTTGGAGGAGAAGGGACAGAAGACTACAAGACATCACCAAAAGTTGACAAGATATTCAAATTTTATGTCATTCAATTATTTATTTTCACCAAGGATATACTAATCAGGAAGAGAAGATAATCATATTGGGAGACATTCAAGACATTTTTTTCAAACTGTTGTGAAAGAATAAATTATTTTTGAGAATAAAACTTTTTGAGATTCTTTGAAAAATAACAGCAAAGCATTTGAAAAAGCTAGAGAAAATTCTAGGTGGTTATTTTCCTTATCTTCTGTCTCTGATCATTTTCTAGAAATGTGTAAGCCTAAAAAAAGTGGTAACATATTTTCTGTTTATCCCATTGATTGAGTTTCCACATTTTAGTCAAGTCTGTTTAGTCAAATCTATCAAATTTTTCCTTTGAAATTTCTTCTGATACTTTTAAACTTTTAAATAAAGGTTTTCTTCCTTCCAGGTGTTTGATGTCATTTAATATTTTTTTCTTGTATGATTTGTTTTTACTTATATCTATAATCAATCTAGAATTTATTTTGGTAGATAAATGAGGCAACAATGTAATAGGGTTCAGCAAACTATGACTCGTGTGGTCCAAAGCCTGACTTAATGTAGTCCATGAGCTAAGAATATTTTTTACACTTTCAGAGTTGTTAAGGGGTGCCTGGATGGCTCATTCGGTTAAGCTTCTGACTCTTGGTTTTAATTAAATTTTAATTTTAATTTCTCATTATATTTTCCAAATGGTCATTTTTGGACTTGGGTACAAGGTACAAGTGTCCTTTTAATGTTTTCATTTGTAAGATTTAATTGATTTCTTTCATTTGTAAGATTTAATATGAAATTACCTCTGAATAAGAATATAGGCAAAGCTTGTAAGATTTAATAAGTATTGTTCTCATTTTGTAAACTGTTGCACATTTGTTTTCATCTTTGACCCAATAATTATTTAGAAGAGAATTTTTGGTTCCAAGTAGTTGAAGTTTCTTTGATTAGGCTTCTGGTTTTAATTTCTAATTTTGTACACTGTGGTCAAGAAACGTGGGCTGAATTATTTCTACCTTTTGGAATTTATTGAGATTTCTTGGTGGACCAGTTTATATAATTAATTTTAGTAAATCATCCATGAATGCTTAAAACAAGAGAGTTTCTTTTAGAGAACAAAATTTCTACGTGTGTGTATATATGTATGAATTCTTGATATTTCACAGTATAATAGTGATACATTGGTTGTCTTTTAGAATCAAGCTTCTTTATTTTGATATTTTTATTTTATATATAAAGATTAATAAGTAGCAGGTTTCAATATAGATTATAGCATTTATTCACATAAAATTACATTCTTTATTCTGGTTGATGTTTCTTTGCCTCAGATTCTTTTTTATCTGCTATTAATATAGTCATCTTTATTTTCTTTTGCTTATGGTTTTTTGGAATAACTTTATGTATCCCTGTATTTTTAATCTTTATGTTGGTGTATTTTAGGTTTGCCTTTTATATGAAGCACATAGCTAACTTCTATTTTAAAATTTTTCATTCTGCCTTTTTAAGAGGATAGTTTACAAGTAATACTTCCTTTCAAAACTGAGTGTATGGTTTTATTTTTATGATCTTGCTTTGTTTTTTATTTTTTATGTTACTGTACTGTATTCATTGTTTCTGCCTTTTGCTATGTAAACTATATTGTTTACTTTTATAATCTTAATGTATTTCAGAGGTATGTGCACATTCTGTTCTGTATTCTAACTAGTGGCTATGTGTATGTTTTTTTTAAAAAAACATGCTTTTAATATGCATTTCTTCAGTTATCAAAGTTGTGACGGAACAATGATGTTGGTTAGAGATCTAATACTCTTTCATTCTCCCTTGAACTTGATGCTTCTCTACTTCCACCCCCTTGTCCATAAACACATATTATTTGTGATTTTTGGTAATCATCTAACTTACTTTCAATATTGATTTTTCATGTTTGTGCTCAGTAGTGTGATGATATTTATGATTATGGAGTCCTACCTCTAAGTTTGCCATTCATTGATGGTCCATTTGTTCCACAATTTCCTTAATCTTTATTTCTGACTTTGATTCATCTCATGATGACTGGACATATAGTTTTAAAACCTCTTTATTGAGAAAGATAAACAAGTGTTAGATTTTTAGCCATTGCTTTCTGAAAATGACTTTCTTTTGTCTTGAAGGGTGAACAACAACTTCTCTTGGTGTATAGCTCTTGAATTATGTCCCTTACTTTATTCTTAAAAACCTACAAATATTGCCACATAATCTTTGGTATTTCAGGTTAAAGAGAAGTGTAAAGCTAGCTTGATTTTTTTTTTTTGTTCCTTTGTTGGAAACCTATTTTTCTGCCAATATGCTTGCAAGAATTTCCTTTTTACTGAGAAATTAAAAACATTATCCAAGCTTAATTGTATTCTTTCAATTAACTTTTCCTGGAACATAGTAAACCTTTTGAATATTAAAACTTAGATCTTTTCTCAGGCAAGGAAGGCATTTTCCTTTTTAATGCTTCTATTCCATTTGTTCAGGTTTTGTCTTAAGAATCCCGTTTTATTCTCAGATAGAATTTTTATTCCTGTCCTTCAAAGCTGTCATCTTCTCTCTCATCATTTTTATCTCTGTATACATTTCCTCAACATACTGCATTCTCCATATCAGTAGTTCTCAAAGTGTGTTCCAAGGATAGCTGGGTTCCAATAAATGTTTAATAACTAGTTTGGGTAGGGGTTAAGGGGATATTCTGATTTATAAGATTTACTGATTTCCGTGGTGTAAATACTACCACCATGATCAATTTTAAGCTACCAACATGATGTCACTGAATGTGGAGTTGGAAAGAAATGTTAATAGTTGGCTCTCATGGGCTGGTGCAAGCCAGCTCCAGTGATGCTACTGTGGAGGGTCCTGACCCTTTCAGGAATTCTAAAAGGTGCTCTAGTCCTGCAATATAGAATATCACTCAATACTTTTCTTTAGGAATTCCATAGGGAGATGTATATCCATATGTATATATGTACATGTATGAGTGTGTGTGTGTGTGTATATATATGTATATATATATATACAGAGAGAGATAACATATATACTTGTGTGTGTGTGTGTGTATATACATATATAGAGAGAGAACATGTATGCTTGTGTGTGTGTGTGTGTGTGTGTGTGTGTACAGAAAGAGAGAGAATATATTACAAAATCCATTAAATCCCTATGTGAAAAACAGAATTTATGAAGTAGATGGTTTGGGATATCATACTTGGAGATAATTTTTTCTCTTAGGAAAATTAAGATAATACTACAACCGTGCATAGTTTCTTAGGAACACCTATTTTGCAAATGAAGCTATACCTTTAGTGGGCAACAGATAAAAAAAAAATAGGTAGGACCCAAAATGAGAATTTTGTTTTGATTTTAACTGTAGTTCTTGTGACTGGGAGAACAATCACGAAAAATATACTTGATATTGATGATTTTTGTCATATAAAAAAATGTACACTGACTTTCTTATCTATGATAAAAATACATTTCATTATGATTCCCTATTTTTGTTCTGTTTTTCCATTGTTTCAAGTATGTTTGGGAATGCAAAAGTGTTCTTTAAACTATAAATAACCAGAGAAATGTTGTGTGCTGTTGTCATTCTCTCCCCAGTTGCCTTTAGTATTTCTTTCCAAAGAAATCATTTGCCAGAAGAAAAATATAATTTGTTTGCCCTTCTTGACAACATTGATTTGCCAGCTTTTTATTTGAATATTTTTCCTCACTTCTTTGGGGACCTGCTCCATTTTCTGAAGTTGAAAATGAGGGCTGCTCATAGCTCATGCCCATTCCAGGACATTTTTGCTTCTGAATATCTCCTGAATCGAACCCTTTCCATTTACTCCTATTGCCACCACCTAGGTGGCACTCTCAGCGCCTCCTCTGGCCTAGCATCCCTACGGTTCACCCTTGGTCTCTCTTCCCTTCAATCTGTTTTTTTCTTATGCTGTAAGAGGCATCATCCTGAAATGATAGTCTTATCATGTCTTTGACATGCTGAAGGTCTAGACTCTTCCCTTACTGTCCTTTAACATTGATCAAACTTCTCCTGTATAGGTCCTTAACATTATGTGATGAAACCTATCTGCCCTGGTTTTCCAAGGGAAGCCCTTAACTCTGGTCATCTGGATTGCTGCAAGCTTCTCTTTCTCTATAGATGGAATTCCTTTCTCCTCCTCTCTGCTAAGCCATAGCCTTTATACCTCGAGTCATACCATCTACCACAATTCCACATTGATCTCTCCTTTCCCTGCATCCTAACAGCAACATTCATTCACTTTTATTTTTTTTTTTTACCATGCATTGATCAACTACTGTGTGTGGGACATTCTGGGCATATAGTAGTGAGTAAAGCTATTATGATCTTTGCTCTTTAATGGAGTGTCATGTGCTGTAGTGGCATGGTGTTTAATTATTTTTCACATAGTCTCTTCAAATGGCTTGGAAATTTCTTTACACATAGGTGCTCTCAGGTTATATGGTCTTACCCATCTGAGTGGGGCAGAAAGAGTAAGCTGTTTCCTTGACTGTACATCTTCAAGGTCTAGTCTATGAATAAGGTCAAAACACTGCATTTGGATTTCTGCAGGGATCCTATTATGCAAAACTGCCTCTGTGAAACTAAAGAGCCCAGCACTAAATCAAAAGAGACTACCTGCAAATCTTCTCTTTTACAAACTAGACCTTGTCTTGGTGATTTTTCCAGAGAAATCATTGTTTAAATACAGAATTCTACATTCCTTCCAACAGTAATGCTCTCAGGTATTGGTGATCTAATACAGAAGACCTCGATTCTTTAAAGGAAAAAAGCCAACAGAAAAAATGTGATCTCTGTAGTTTCTGTAAGAATTGTGATTTTTAAAAATTTTTACAAATATTTTAAATGTTTTATTTATTTTTGAGAGAGAGAGAAGGAGACAGAGGATCCGAAGCAGGCTCCACGCTGTGAGCACAGAACCAGATGTGGGGCTCAAACCCACGAACCGTGAGATCATGACCTGAGCTGAAATCAAGAGTCGGCCACTTAGCTGACTGAGCCACACACGCACCCCAAGAATTGTTATTTCTTAAAGATTATAGTAGCAGTAGAAAAATAAATCACAAAGAGAACCTCTCCCCCCATTAGAAACAGTTAGTTATCAAATAATTAGGAAAAGATAAACACAGGCTGCAAACACAGCTTCAAAGTGGAATTAGAAATACCATGTTGTCTCTGGGTTGAGAACATGATGAGCCAGATCTTACTCACGTAAGGGATGTATTTCTTTGCCAAAATTCAGAATAAAAAGTTGCAGTATTGCATAAAATTTGCCAAGTGATTTCACTGTCAACTGATTGTTTTCCCATTCCCAGAAGCTCTGAGTCTGCAGCACTGTAAATCCCTGGAAAGGCCACAGGGCCACTCAAGATTCCTCCTATGCTAGGTTTTCAAACTGATGGTTCCCATGAGGTTCCACTTTGAGGACAGCCACCTAGAGACTTTCAGTCTGGGAGTCATTTAGTCCAATGAACAACTTCTTTTGCCAAATCTGAGGTTCTTAACATGGGGTCAGTGGATCCCCCAAGGAACAAGGATGGAATTCAGAGGTTCCATAAGTTTTGATGGGGGAAAAATCATCCCCGTTTTTGCTAAGCTCTAACTGAAATGTAAGTGAAAAATCAGAATAGCACTAGCAGTTCCTGGGACTCTTTTACCCATAAAAATCTGAAATGTTTTCTTACTATAGTTGTTATAGTTATCTCAAAGTATCACTGACATTCATCGCCCCCTCAAAACCATGGGTAGTTCTTAGCCCTGCCACTAGATTTGTTATTTAATTTTAACATATGATATCATATGTTACATAACAAATATATATATATATATATATAATATAAACATGTTAAAAATAAAGAAGCACATATATTATTATTCTACTCATTTGATCCTTAAAAATTTTTGATAATAATATCTTTCAATATAATGAGCTGCTTTTGTAATTTTAAGTATTTTATTCTACGTATTAAAAACATTATGCTGATAAAGGGTCCATAGACCCAGAGGTATCTGTTACACACAAAAAAGTTAAGAACTCCTCAGTCAATTCCTACTTACAGTATTTGTTAACTGATCACGAGGAGTTAAAAAAATCAAACAGCTTTGGACTAGATTTGAATATATTTGAATATGCATGATTTTGTCAGTAACAGTTACATTATTATAATTAAAGACAGATTAATTGACATAGGGGTTAAAAATGGGTTAAGAACAGTCTGAAAATGTGCAACACACGAAGGGAATAAAAACTACATCAAAGGCTACCAATCTCACTGGAGTTCAAACGGATTAAATAGGGCTTTAAACCTTGACCAAACTGAGGGTGTAGATGTCATAGGAAATTCCCCCAAACCCTTGGAATCAGTTGTGTGCACCACCTTGTCAGATGAGTACCCATTCCATTACATGAAAGAAGACCCAACAAACTTCATAAGAACAATTAATATGTTATCATTTGAATTAGTAATAACGATACATATTTTTATTTTATTTTTGAAATTTATTTTATTTTTTAAGTTTATTTACTTATTTTGAGAGAGAGAGAGAGAGCACAAGTAGGGTAGGGGCAGAGAGAGGAGACAGAATTCCAAGCAGACTCCACACTGTCGGCACAGAGCCCGACACAGGGCTCGAACTCATGAACCATGAGCTGAGATCAAGAGTCAGATGCTTAATCGACTGAGCCACCCAGGCACCCCATATATTTTAAAGCTTCTACCTCCTGATTTTAATCATCAAAAGTCATCCTTAATATATACTCTTACATCTATGTTCTCATAGAATTGTCATACTTCTAAGAGGAAATAGCAGATAGAATTACATCCATGTTACAGATGAGAAAACTGAGGTTCAGGAAAGCTGGACACAGTTGGTCAGGGTTTAGAAAGAAAAGACATCATATTATAATCCCCACTTAACAGATGCAGAAACAATCTCTGAGAGGTTAGGGAAGTTGCAATAAGTGTCAGAGCTGAAATTTGAAACCAGTTTGGTCCGATTCCAAAACTGTGTGTGTTTTCCATTGTGTTGTGCTGTGTGCCACAGGCTCCCTCCTCCAAATTAGAGAGCTTAAGTGTTGTTAGAAATGACAATCCTCCCTGCACCCTCCACACACCCCAAGAAAGCTGTTCTTAAATCACAAGGGTACCCTTCCAGGGAGAGGAAGATCAAGCATTTTCAAAACTTTGGCATACATCTTCGTTAATTCAAGGGCCCCAGGAGAGGGGACGTGTCCTTGGGATGTTAGTACTGCTTTCTGCTCCATGGCCCTGCCCACAGCCACTGGGGAATCCAGATGGCGTCCCTCTTTGTTCTGTTGAATCTCATGGACACAGCCATTGCCAGAGGGGAATGTGTGTTCTGCATCAAATAAATCACTATGCAATGGGAATCCTTATATCATATAGATGAGTTTTTCAAACTTTAGTAATCAATCTGATTAACTGTCAATGCTCACATATCTTATTTCCCAATTTTATGTGAAGGTAAATTTCACTTGTCATTTATGCGCTTTTGAGGGACAGAGAGGCATCTTCTTCCACTTTTTTGTTCTTGTTTTCCAACTTGGTGTTAAACTGGTGCGGATCACAAACCGAGAGCATGTTGTTAATTCCATTACAAGACTCGGCAACAGTGGGAGTTCTTGCACTTTTAAAAAATGCCAGGCTTAGGAAGGCTTGGAAAATTGTCCACAGAAGGTCCTCAAACTGTAAGCCCTTGCCGGGTAGTACAGGCTCATCTTAATTACCCTCTTTTTTTTTTTTTTTTCTGGAAGCGATCATTTTGGTCATGGTGGTAATGCCACATTTAATCTGTTTGAACTCCAGTGAGACAGATAGCCTCTGATGTAGTGTTTATTCCCCTCATGTGTTGCCCAACTCATTTGTAGACTGTTCTTTTTAACCCATTTTTAAACTCTATCAGTCTTTCTTTAACTATAAATATGAAACTGTTACTTATGAAATTATGCATATTCAAATGTCTATTGCAAATCGTTTGCTAATCATGTCCATTTTAAGAGCCTGTTATGTTTAACTTTGCCTCCTTTCTGCCCCCAGTCCTCACTGTCATGTAACAGTTAATCGCCATTTAAATGTTTACAAAGGGTTTGTCCTTCTAGACATTTTGCACATTGTTTTGGTGCTCCAAAGATAAAACCTAAATGCAACAATAATGCAAACTCTGTAACTTTGGTTTTGAACACAAACTAACATCCAAACAATATGAATGCTCAAATCTCCCCCACCCCCAAAGCTTTATCCCAACTAGCTTTCTTAAAAATCGAGGCAAATCTTTATTTTCATCTAAAATGTAATTATGCATTATCTGACATACTACTACAATCTCCTTTACATAACAGGAAGAGAATTAACAATGAAGTCCAACTGTTGAATATCTGCAAGGAGAAAAGATTAATTTAGAGTTTTACTTCTCTTTGTCATAGTGGCTTAAGAAAGATGTGGAAAACGACTCAAGTTTAATCCCCTTCCTTCCTCTCTTTTCTCGTCCTGTCTTTTCAGGCACTTCCACAACTTACAGAATCTCAGCTTGGCTTACTGCAAAAAGTTCACAGACAAAGGATTACGGTACCTGAATTTAGGGGATGGATGCCACAAGCTCATCTATTTGGACCTTTCCGGCTGCACCCAGGTTTGTCTTTCAATCTTCTCTTTCCTGCAGCGGGCAAGGAAGTCCTCCGGAGGACGGGCTACATCCAGCCCTCATGTTATACTAATGCTGTGCACGGACTGCAGCACACTTTTCAGAGGTTTTGAATTACACAGCCACAGCTGCTTAAATTTTCCCCAGGATCGCTACTATAGGCTCTTGGCTTCCTTCCACTGGAATGTCACATCCACACACAGGCCGAGCTCAGGGGATGATGAAACAGACCATTTCTGTGTAGATACTTCAAGCACAATTATAATACCAGAGTTCCAAATGTTGAAAACTGTAGAATTGCTACCAGATACAAACACAGGAGAAACCTTCTTGGGGGAGGATTGGCAAAGAACTTCCTGGAAAGTCAATTAGCTCCCACATGGGCTTTCAAAAAATAAATGGGTATTGGGTCAAATGCTGCGAGTTCTAAATGTAAGAAAGGAAATACAACAAAGGTTGTAATTTCTAAAACTGCATTGTATCCTTGGGCTAAATAACATGGAGATTTGAGATGTACATAGGGAAATACTTTAGTTTGAGGAAACAAGGTAAAGGAAAATGGGGTAGAAAATCGGTGGAGTTGAGGAGGGTAGGTCATGGCACTTTGCGAACAGTTACTGCCTCACTGGTAGTTTCTTCTTGATTTTGGCAGATTTAAGTCATTATTCTTTTAACTTCTTTTCTTTCACCTCTCTAGGTATTTTGTTAATGTATGTTCCTCCTTCTACAGAAATAATACAATTGCACAGATGAGAACTGGCTGAAACCTTGATAGTTACTGTTTATTGAGTTGTTACCATATGCCGGGCACCATATTGAGTGCCTCACATAGATCAGATTCACTACAAATGCTGTGTAGTTGGTATTTATTGTGCCCATTTAGGAATGCAGAGGCTAGGCTCCCAAGGTTGCCAGCTGGTGAAAGCACAGGGTACTGGGGCAGTTGTAAGCACCTGTTGGTACCTACATAGGCAGGCAGAGTCCCCTGGAGGGCATTTAGGCATACAATGGGCTTCTCCTCCAAGTGCTTAAATGGATAGAACTTAGTCACCGTCACTGGCATCCCATGGTGCCCTGGTACACTAGGCAGTAGGGAGGATGTGGGGGCAAGGAGGGGAGGGCTCTGAGCTAGAGTTGAAACATCTAGAATTTACATTTATTTCTGACCTACTGGTGTGTAGCTTGCTAAACATCAACAAGAGACGGACTTACCATTCTCTCCAGCTTCCCTCGACTTCAGACCGGCTTCTTCCTGACTCTAGGTCCCTGACCTCCCTTAGAGAATTTCTTTTAGAAAACTTGAAACTGGTCATTCTTTCTTTGCTCTCCTTGAGATAGATAGAAACTTCTTTAAAAGCTTCTTGCCAGTGTTACAACCCAGGAACGCCTCCCTCAAGGACCTGGGAGCCATCCTTTGATACATAATCATTAAGGGTAGTGGCACGAGTATCTTCCAGTCTCTCTGGGAGGGTAGGTGTCTACTTTCGATATGGGTGTACGCATCCTATTGATTGCTCTCCCCTCTAAAGATACATCCTCCACTATTTTCCACCAACTAACCAAGTCCTTAAAAACCCTCCCCACAGTGTGACTTACCTCCTTCTTCTCAGTTTCCACAAGGTAATGGCGACAACATACAGTTCATACACAAACACATGAACACACATGCACATGTCCCTAAGGATAAATATTCTCAGACACAGTAAAGTCAAAATGAGAGGTTTCCAATCAATGTGCCTCTACTCTAGCCAGATATACATGTGGAACTCACAGATACAGTTTATCTACTTTTAAATTTTGAGCCAGCATTTTAAATTCTGGAGTTTTCAAAAAGAAATCTAGACTCCAAGCTTCTCTTAAAAAACTGGAAAAACTAACGAAATTGGGCCTACATCGCCATATGGCAACAAAGGGCTGGAACTGAGTCAGCCTCGTCCCCTTGAAATGGCGTGTGCTGGCTTCTCCTCCACTCGGTAACGTCCACACATGCACACCTACCAATTAACTGCATGGCCTGCCTGTCCTCGGTGGGTATTTAAGTTTGGTCTGAATGTATAAAGAATAGATTTTTTTCCCCGACTGGCTCTTAATTTGTACATCTCAATGCACAGTGAAGTTAGTATTTCACAGTGCTATGCAAAGCAACATTAATTTCTTTTGTTCATCTGTCTTTCACTTCCATTTGTTTATTTTATAATTCAACGGAGATTTAACTCCAGGTGTCAGACACTGTTTCAGTCACTGGAAATTGTGCCATTTGAAACCGAGCCCCTTCAGGTTCACTGAGAGTAAGAAATGGGCTCATTAGTAAGCACAGATCTCCTACGAGCAGATAGAGCTGCTGCTCTAGCTTCAGAAAGAATGAGGAAAGCTTGGATGTTACTGCTTCCGAGGGATGTGTTAAATTCTGTGGGGAGGTTCTGTCTGCCTCCCCAGCTCTGGGTGTGAGGACAGTTTCACTCTCCCAGGCCTACTTGTATTGACTGGGCGGCACAAAAATGGTTTCAAAGCAGGAAAATCGATGATTCACAGATTTCCCAGGTTCTCTGCTTGGAAACTAAAATCTATTTTCTTTTTACAAGAATTTTGCACTATGAAGTCATGTGTTAGTATATCTGCCAAAGAAAAAAGGTCCTAATAAAACAAAAGACTTGAGAATAGAAGCTCACACCTACCTGCTTTTCACTGGTGTTATCTGTGCCTGCTGCATGCTGGACACGCATGATGAATAAAACAGCATCCCTGTCCTTAAGGAGCTCTGGGTTAACGTAAGTGAAGTCTGTTAAGGGCTAAACTTTAATGCAGTCGTGGCTGCCCCCCAAAAAGGAAAGATGGATTTATACAATACCGTGGAAGTATTTTAACCATAGTTGTTGGAAAAAATACATAAATGGATAATGGAGAACTGCAAAGAAAAGTGAAAATCGATTACACATGTTTTAGAAATACTCTGAATGCTTTTGGGATTGGATAAACACTATAGGTGCAGTAAGTAATGCGACTGATTTCCTAACAAATACCAGCACTTGCATATACACTTGTGTGTCCTCATCTTTAATGTGACTGAGGAGACGCCTCTGTTCAGTTTCTTCTCAAAAAATCTCTGCTCACTTGGCCCTAAATCAGGGTAAAGCCGTTCCAGTGAGCTCTTACACCATACATTGCAAACTTCTAACAATATACTTGTCACTTTGAATTTTATTTTTTCACTTTTTAAAAACCTTTGCTTTTTTTTCTTTTTACATGTTAAACACAAAAATATGAGAAATGAGCAAAAATTTAAATTATCTGAAAATTCACCACCCAGAAATAATAAGGGTAAGGCTTTCTGGTCTTTTTCTATGCACATCTATACTTCTTTTAAACTAAAGTGGATTAGATAGTACACATATCTTTTATTTAATATTCCATAAATATCTTTTTTTATTTAACTATATATTATATTATACGATATTGTTATATTTATAACCTACCATTTTTAAAAAGTTTTTTTAACGTTTATTTATTTTTGAGACAGAGAGAGACAGAGCATGAATGGGGGAGGGTCAGAGAGAGAGAGAGACACAGAATCCGAAACAGTCTTCAGGCTCCGAGCTGTCAGCACAGAGCCCGACGCAGGGCTCGAACTCAGGGACCACAAGATCATGACCCGAGCCGAAGTCAGACGCTCAACCAGCCACCCAGGCACCCCTATAACCTACCATTTTTTGCTATCATCAGTAACCTGTGAGGAAAATTCTCATAGCCATATATTTCCATAAGTCTATGCAATGTTTTGGTATGAATTTTTAGAAGTGAAATGGTCAGAGCATATAGTTATTTTTAAGGCCATCTATGCTCTACAAAAGTTGCCAATGTATGAATTGCCAAATGTAAAATAATGTTTGATATCTTCATAAGAATATTATCTAAAAAAAACTTTAGCCAATTTGACATCAAATATGATATTTTATATTTTTAATTTGTATTTCTCTGATCACTTGTAAGGTTAAATCATACCCAGGCACTTAATAAATATTTGTTGAATAACAAGGATTCTTTTTTTTTTTTTTTAAGTGTTTACTTTTGAGAGAGACAGAGAAAGAATGCATGTGGGTTAGGGGCAGAGAGAGAGGGAGATACAGAATCTGAAGCAGGCTCCAGGCTCTGTGCTGTCAGCACATAGCCCAACGCGGGGCTTGAACTCATGAGCTGTGAGATCATGATCTGAGCTGAAGTCGGTCGCTCAACCGACTGAGCCACCCAGGCGCTCCTAATAACAAGGATTCTTATTCCAACCAGCTGCCATTGTTAAAATATTTTTCAAATTAATTAAAAGTTTTCTTTCAGAGCCTGAGTGCAACATATTCTTTATAGTATTTTCAGAAGAAGAAGAACAAGAAAACCAATCTACATTCATTTAACAAAAAATTCTGGTCGAATCAGTTGAACAAATTTAATACGTCTGCTTCTATATTTACTATTTACTCAGTTATAATATAAAATTTAAGTTTATGCCGTAAAACAATTTTTTAGGGGTACCTGGGTGGTGGCTCAGTCAGTTAGGCGTCTGACCTTGGCTCAGGTCATGATCTCACGGTTTGTGAGATCAAGCCGCACGCCGGGCTCTCTCCTGTCAGCACAGAGCCTGCTCCAGCTTCTGTGTCTCACTCTCTCTCTGCCCCTCCCCCTCTCACACTCTGTCTCTGTGTCTGTCTCTCTCTCTATCTCAAAAATAAAATAAACATAGGGGCGCCTAGGTGGCTCAGTAAGCTGAGCGTCTGATTTTGGCTCAGGTCATGATCTCACAGGGTGTGGGTTCAAGCCCCGCGTCGGGCTCTGTGCTGACAGCTTAGAGCCTGGAGCCTGCTTCCGATTCTGAGTCTCCCTCTCTCTCTCTCTGCCCTCTCCCACTCATGCTGTCTCTCAAAAATAAACATTAAAAAATTTTTTTTAATAAAATAAACATTAAAAAACAAAAACAACCCCCCCCCCAAGTACCACAATATTTTTAAAACTATGCTTAAACACAATTTGGGGAGACTTTTTAGAGACAAAATAGTTTTACTGTGTAAAGAAAAGTACCCTTTTCTATGCTCCTTTATTATCTATGGTCAGGGAGACAACTGGTGGCAACGAATGGGTCCATCTTGTGCTCTGCTCTAAAGAATGGTGTGTGACCTAACTCACAGCAGACATTTATCAGATGTTTATTGAATATTTGGATTGATGTTTAGTTAGATAAATGAAACTGATGAGCTATTGCATGAAACATTGGTAGTTTTCCTCTGCACCTGGTACTTTGCTTCAGGAACCACTCCTCTTGTTTCCTTGTGACCTTGCAGAGCTGTGTCACCCTTGACGCCTTGAGAGCAATACATGGTAGTCATTGGGAGCATGGGTTCCGGAGCACTTGCTTTTTAATCCTGAATTTATCATTTACTAGTTATGGGACTGTGGCAGGTTACCTGAGGGTTCTCAGCTTCAATATCTATGAAATGGGGAAAGTACTAGGATCTACCTCATAAGTGTGTTGTGTAAGTGAAATGATCTGATACATATAACATGCTTAGAACAGTGGCATCGTAGAGTAGATGCTTAGTAATCATTAGGGTTTTCCTATGGCCACTGGGTCATTTGACCCTGGCCTGGACAATCCTAAGTTCCATCTGCAGTGGCTGTGATTTTTCCAGGAGAGAGGCATGACCCTACCAGAACCATTCAGAATCCTTCTAAGTATTCAACACTGGGAAAAATAAATTCTGTTTTTCCTGAGGTTGCAGGGCCTGGAGAGTGTAAGTCTAGGCTGATTTGTGATTCTCTTAACGTTCATGTACTTATCCTTTGATGAAGACAGCAGATATTTTTTCTTTATAATTTTTTTTAACGTTTATTTATTACTGAGAGACAGAGAGACACAGAGCATGAGCAGGGGAGGGTCCAAGAGATGGAGAGACACAGAATCTTAAGCAGGCTCCAGGCTCCGAGGTGTCAGCACAGAGCCCGACGCAGGGCTCAAACACACAAACCGCGAGATCATGACCTGAGCCGAAGTCGGACACTCAACCGACTGAGCCACCCAGGCAGATATTTCTGCTCTATACACACGGAAGTTGAATGTCTGGGTTATGAAGTATATGTATGTTTGGTTGTTGTTAATACTGTTAGTTTCCTTAATCGGACGTGTCAATCCTAACGACAGTTTCATGATTTAGAAACCTCACATAGATACGATTTCTCTGAGAAAGCTGATGCCGTGGCTCTCCATTCTCACTCTCTGTATTTAGCCACATAATTTATTTTCACAGCAGCACTGCTAGTAAAGTGCACTACAAGAGATGTAGGAGAGCAACATTCAAACCAGGAATGGATTTCTATGCTGATAAGTATTCTTCCCCTCTCAGAAATTAGCAATAACTGTTTAAATCATCTTACGTTCACTTCCACATCAAGTAGATGTCATTAAACTTCCCTCTTTTCAAATATATTTAGCAAGCATTTAAACCTTGGTGACCACTTTCACTAAGAGAAATGAAGAAGAGGGGTTTAAAAATACTGTTTTCTCTGCAGTACTGTGCAGGGGAGAAAAAGTGCTCAGGAAGAAATATACCCAGAGGTTTTGATTTTATTTCATATTAGATTTACTTTATTTTATTTTACCTATTTTGGAACTCGCACCAGGAACAGATTTAATCAGACTCCTCAGTTCATGGCACACTTTCACTGTAAGTCCATAAAAGGCCACTCTCTCATTTTCTTTATTCCCTTTTATCCATATTTCCCACTCCTGTTCTCCCCACACAGCCAAAAAAACCCCTCTAACTTGTTTTATGTGGTTTCATGTAAGAATATATTCTTATAAATATACAGGTTTCCTCCATTATATGCATTATCTGAAAGTAGGGTGTTCTTCTGAAACCTTTCTTTTTTTTTTAAGCTTATTTATTTATTTTAAGAGAGAGAGTGTGTGTGTGTGGGAGGGGCAGAGAGAGAGAAAGAGAGAGAATCCCAAGCTGGCTCTGCACTATCAGCAAAGAGCTTGATGTGGGGTTTGAACTCATGAACCGTGAGATCATGACCTGAGCCAAAACCAAGAGTCAGATGCTTAACCAACTGAGCCACCCAGGTGCCTCACTATAAAACCTTTCTTAAGCAGAAATGGGATAAAGCCATTGAGAAGGGCACCTGTTGGGATGAGCACTGGGTGTTGTATGGAAACCAATTTGACAATAAATTTCATAAAAAAAAAAAGAAAGAAATGGCATAAAGCAAGGAAGCAGTTACCATTAATTTATATGAAAAAATTTTTGAGTGTTTTCAGACCCCCAAAATAATCTCTTAGGCTTTCTGATAACTTAGGGCACATCTTGCTAATGGATGCACAAATTTAATAGAGGTAAAACACAGACACTCTTAGACATAATTGAAACCTATGGCAGCTTGACATGGAGATGCTGACCTTAGTTCACAGGGAAGGTGTCATTCCTACTGTTTAGGGCACCCCCTATCTCTGTAGGAGCTTGATGCAAAATCTTCTTTAGATTTCTTTTGGTTAATGAAAACAGGTACTAATGTAGGTCTCTTGTAAAAGTAAAGCGGCCTGATGTGGACTTACGAAAAGCAGGGGATACCTACATAAGAATGTAAGAATTGTGTGGTTTTGCGTGTATTTGAATTTCCCTAAGTGATATTGTGCTATGTATCTTGCTTTTTGTCTTCTGACAATATTTCTGAAGTTGACTCTCTAAGTCACCTCTTCTTATTTCCAAACCCTTAATCACAGAGGGCCCTAGGGTTCAGTTCTTGGCCCATTTTTCTTCTCAGCCTACAGCTACTCCCTTGGTGATCTCACATAGATCATGGCTGTATATATCACCTACAATAATGAGCATTTATATATATATATATATATACATATATATATATATATATACACACACATATATGCTCATTATATATATATATGCTCGTTTTGTATATATATATATATAGTTTGTTATATGTATATGTGTGTATGTACATATACATATATAAATGCTCACAAGCATATATACATACATATATATGTAATATATGTATATAAGAGCTTGTTTATACATGTATACAAACTTATACGTGTATATATGTTTATAGGAGTGTACATATGTATATAATATACATTATACATAATATAAGTAATATATGTACACAGAATTAATATATGTATATATATGATATATATAGACACATATATATGATATATACCTCCAACACAGACTTACCTTTCAAATTTTAGACTCATATATGTTTTTAAATTTTTTAAGTTTATTTAATTTGAGAGAGAGCGAGTGGGGTAGGAGCAGAGAGAGAAGGAGAGACATAGAGTCCGAAGCAGGCTCCAGGCTCTGAGCCATCAGCTCAGAGCCTGATGGGGAGCTCAAACTCATGAACCACAAGATCATGACATGAACTGAAACCAAGAGTGGGAAGCTTAACTGACTAAGTCACACAGGTGCCCCTAGACTCATATCATTAAAAATTCTTGCTCTAAAAAATAACTCCTTGCTCCACCGTAAACCTTCCCCATGTCACTTAACAACAATTTCATGTTTACAGTTGCTTAGTCCAGAAGGCTTGGAGTCATCTGTTACATATTGAATTGTATTCTCCTCCCACCCCCAAATTCACATATTGAAGTCCCAATCCCTAGAACCTCCTTATTTGGAAATAGGGTTGTTCCAGATGTAATTAGCTAAGATGAAATCATGAAGATTGGCCCTAATCCAATATGAATGATGTCCTTGATAAAAAGGGGACATTTAGGGGCACCTGGGTGGCGCAGTCGGTTGAGCGTCCGACTTCAGCCAGGTCACGATCTCGCGTTCCGGGAGTTCGAGCCCCGCGTCGGGCTCTGTGCTGATGGCTCAGAGCCTGGAGCCTGTTTCCGATTCTGTGTCTCCCTCTCTCTCTGCCCCTCCCCCGTTCATGCTCTGTCTCTCTCTGTCCCAAAAATAAATAAACGTTGAAAAAAAAATTTTAAAAGGGGACATTTAGACACAGACACCTGCATACAAGAGAGTGCCATGTTAACATGAAGATAGCCATCTGCAAGCCCTGAGGAGAGACCTGGACCATATCTTTCCCTCATATTAAAGGCAGCAACCTCAGAAGGAACCAACCCTGTGGACACCTTGATCTTGAAATTTTAGTCTCCAGAACTGTAGGACAACACATTTCTGTTGTTTAAGCCCCTGAGTTTGTGGTGCTCTGTTAAAGCAGACCCAGCAAACTAGTGTGTTATCTTGGACTCTTCTCTCTCACCCCCACATGCACTCTGTCAGGAAGTCCAGTGACTGTTACTTCAGAACCACCTAGGATCTGGCCACTCCTTGCTCCCTCCACAGCTGCCACCCCAGCCCAGGTCACCATCCTCTCTTGCTTGCATTATTGTGACGACCTCCTAATTGGTGTCTCTGCTTTCACTCCTGCCCCCCTGCAAGTCTTCTTTCACCCAGTATCTATTTAAAATTTTTTTAACGTTTATTTTTGAGACAGAGAGAGACAGAGCATGAACAGGGGAGGGGCAGAGAGAGAGGGAGACACAGAATTGGAAGCAGGCTCCAGGCTCTGAGCTATCAGTCCAGAGCCCAATACGGGGCTCGAACTCACGGACTGTGAGATCGTGACCTGAGCTGAAGTCGGACACCCAACCGACTGAGCCACCCAGGCGCCCCTCACCCAGTATCTAGAGTGTGGCTTTTCAAACCCAAGTCAATGTCCTTCCTCTTCTCAAATACCTGGCAAGGCATCCTATTCATTCAATAAAAGAAACATCTTGGAAGGACTTTTAAGACCCTATGTAATCTGTCTTCTCCCCCAACTGCCCTTCAGGCATTAATTCCTACTGCTCTCCCACTTACCAAGTCTATTCTAGTCACACTGGTTTCCTTGCTGTTCTTTCAACACATGAGCTCTTGCGTCAGGGTATTTGCTACTGGACACTGGCCATTTTCCTTGCCTGGAATACTCCTTCTGCAGCTATCTGTATGGCTAACTTCCTCCCCTCCTTTGAGACTTTCCTCACATGCCCCCATGATGAATGAGTAGATAAAAAGGTATCAGCTAAAATGCTCTTAAGATATCTACATCACTCCCTGTTAATTTCAGTACTCTCCAAAAGTTCTTGTTTCTTTGAAAATCTCAAAATAGAAAATATGGGTAGGATGAAAAATTTTAACGGAGAAGACAAAGCTTTCCTAGTTTTACATGAAAAAGTCCCTATGAGGAGGGCAGTGATTGCTGGTTATGCTTTCCCTTTATCCTTTGTCTGTTTGTAAGTCCAAGGATTCTCCTGTTGATATTATCTTTGGGTGGCCACTTCTCCTACTGATTTATGTATCCCCAAATGCATGTAGCCATGGGTTATGACACTGTGTAGGAAGCCAAGCACAGAACAACGACAGCTATGCTGGGAAGGAAGGCTAGGGTTGTAGCCAATCTCAGGCTGAAACCCAAATGCCCAGAAACCAACAACCCTGAACATAGAGTGAGAGACAGAGCCAGGTGAAGGCCAAGATTCAGATTTATATTTTCAGATATGAGAGTTAAACAAGAGAATAAGAGTGCTTGCAATAGAAGCTTTTGCCTCTGTGCCTCCCCTGTTCTTCACTTCCAGCCTCAGTTGTTTTATTAGGCTCACCTTGTACCCTCTGCCCAAGTCAATGTCCTTCCTCTTCTCAAACACCCGGTGAGGCAACCTACCCACTCATTAAAAGAAAAACCTTGGAAGGAACTTCAAGACCCTATGTAATCTGTCTTCTCCCCCAACTGCCCTTCTGGCGTTAATTCCTACTGGTCTGCCACTTACCAAGTCTGTTCCGGGCACACTGGTTTCCTTGCTGTTCTTTCAACACATGAGCTCTTGCCTTGTGGTGTCTGGCACTGGCCTTTTTGGCACTGATTATGACGACCTCCTAACTGGTCTCTCTGCTTTCACTTCTGCCTCCTACAAGTCTACTCTCAACCCAGCATCTAGAGTGATCCTCATATTGTCCCTTTCTCCCATTCACCAGATTAGCTTTTATGCATCCTTTGAGGCTTTGTTCAATCACAACCTTCTTTCTCTAGGAAGCTCTCACTGACCCCCTCCTTTTCCCCCAACTCAAGCTAGGTTATGATCCTTCCTGTTTGTTCTTTTATTATTGTACTTTCACTAAGCATTCTCTACATATTCAGTGGTTTGCTTATTTGTCTGCTGTCCTCCCCATCATGGCCTCCTTGATGGCCCGGATGGTGCCTTATTTATCTGTGTATTTGTTATCCTCAGCACATAATACAGTAAGTACCTTGCATGTAGTGGGAGTAGGACTTTGATCAACGTTTAATGAACAAGTGAATGAATGAACGAAATAAGTGGCACCAATTTCAGGGTGTGGCCAGCCAAATGCTTCAGGTGGAAGCTCAAGAAGTCTGTTAGGAAGCTGAGAAGTTAGCAACTTGCCAGAGCAAAGTCTGATAGTCTTTTCTTGGTAAGGGGGGAATTTCACATTGCTTTAGATTTAGGGGAAGAAAAGCTTAGGAAAATACGAAATACTACAGTGAAAGTATTTTTTCATCAATTATTTTTTAGTCACTACACCCAAGTCAACAAAAATGAAAAGGGACAGCATCCCAGAAATGTTCAAATGACTCAACACAATAATAATGGTTTATCAGTAGTTCTTGTACTGTTAAGTCTCTCTGGGACCCATGGATCTTAAAGGTAGGCTGTGCAAACTGCAAACAGGAAGATTCCAAGGTCATTTCAGTTCTCTCTAGGCTACATAAATTACAGACTCCCCTTCTAGAAAGGCAAAGATCATGGAAGGTTTTACTTGTTCACCTCTGGGGATTGTGGTGGAGGTGGGAGAAAGACACAGAGGCATGTCCAGGAATGAATGTACTGGCCAAATGGAAGGGAGATTGCATAAGCAAAGTAAGAGTGGAGAGGGATTTCTCTTTCTTTCTCTCTCTCCTGCAGCAGAAGGCAGTGGGATGGTGAAAGGAGCCCCAAGCTGGACTTGGGACACCTGGGATCTAGTCCTTGCTGTGCCACTACCCTCTTGTGCAACTCTGAATGGTTACTTAGCTTTTCTGCCTCAGTTCCTTTATCTGTAGAATGGCTAGTTTGGGCTGGATGATCTCTGAGATCCTTTTCAGCTTGAGAATTTTGTGTTTCTGTGTAGAAGTCTGGTCCTTGGCACAGAGCTGAGAGTGGAGGTACAGATTTGCTAGGTTACCAATAAAGGGCAATTGGAACAATAAGAGTTGTGTGACCAGCTAAACCAGTTATGAATAAGCAGACTATGTACCAAAATGAATTGTCAACAGTTAATTCAAAATTATGATTCATTTACATTTTCCCTTATGATTCCATTTTCCCTTATTTTGTATTTTAATGGATGGTGATGATAATTGCTATCATTTGTTTGGGTACCGACTTGGTGCTAGGTGTTGAGGTAAGTGTTTTACATTTATTATCTGATTTAATCTTTATACATAACTGTATGAGGTAGGTATCATTATTCCCATTTTAGAGATGTGAAAACTGAAAAATCATGTGCTGGTAAACATTTAACAACTGGCAGGAAGCAGAGAAAGCCCTGATTTGCAATGGTTGCTGATTTCCATGGTGTAAATACTCTCACCATGACCTATTTCAACTTGCCAATGAGAAGTCATTGAAGAAAGAGTTATGTAATGTTATGTAACTGTTATGTAATGCTTTCGCTGTATACATCCAACACACACAAATATCCTCAAGAGCATACGAAATGGTAACATGTAATAACTTAATTAGGAATTGATGAGTTGGAATATTCACTACCTTTGTTAATAGAACTTATTTAATTTTAATTTTAAGTTTATATGACTTAATTTTTAATATGACTGTCTTTAACAATAGGCTTGCAGAGTTCCTACAAATTTAACAACTTGCACTTGCAAACTAGTATAAACTGGCCCCACACACTATTGAAAATGGTGCTAAGATAAAGTAACTTGCCTAAGGTCACACAAAAAGTGTCCAGGCCAAAATGATAACCCTGATCTGACTAATCCTGAATACCAGGCTCTATACAACTAGACTATCATTTGTAAAACTGTGAAGTGCTATATACTGCATACAGTAAAAAAGAAAAAAAAAGTTGCACTTTTTTCTATTGGAAAAAAATATTTTGTGGTCTTAAATGTCATTAATATGAAGGGGTTCTAGTGGAAAATCAGTCACGAATCAGAAAAACCACAGTGCAATTTCTGCTTTTCTCAGTCAGGTCTTGTGCCTCAGTTTCCCTGTTAAAGGAATGCTTTATGACCTTTCTGAATTATACTTTGAACTGTGTTGAACAGGAAAATCATTTTACATATCTTGTAGACAGGGCTTATCTAAATTCAAATGGTTGTTACGAGTTTGAATATAACTTTATGTTAGCCATATTGAAAATAAAAAATAAAGAAATATAACAAACATCTACTGTTAACATCCATAGCTTAATGCAATCTCTTTGTAGGCAAAATGTGTAAGGATGTTTATTACATTAAGCAGTAACAAATGAAACATCTGGCAACAATTTTTAGATCTTGAAGAATCAGATGACAAAATGATGAGTCTTAGGGGACTAAGATCATGTTTCGCACTCCTAAAAAAAGGTTTGGAAAAAACTTTAGGGCTTTCTGAAAAACCATCCTTCTTTCAGTTTCTTCTCTGCTCCCTCTCTCAGGATGTGACTTACATACAGAATTTCATCAACTCTTCACAAAACTCTACTTGGGTCTTGGGCCCCCAGTGAAGCCTATGGTTACAATGGTAGCTATAAAGCCACCATCTAGCTCAATAAGTCTAGACAAATCAAGTAGCTCTGTGGATCATTGTGTTGTAATAAAAAGTATTATGGTTGTGATTCTCTTGGTTAAAAGGGAGATGAAGCTCCATTTATCGTACAGGAGTTGCTGTGAGCAATTTGGCCATTGGGTGAGGAAAAGAAGAAGATGGTGTACGCTAAACAAGAATGATGAAGTGTAAGAAGGGTCAAGCCTACTTCGGCAGGTCACAGCTCACAGTCATTGTGCAGTGAGTGCACGGAGTTGGCATGCATGCCTTCCTGGCATCTGGAGGCTTCACTGATCTTGTATTCTAATTCCCCACTCACGTCGGAAAATGAAACTTTCTTTTTTATGTTTGGCATTTCAATGTTTTTAGATAAATACAGCAATCTTTAACAAATGACCATATTGATTATTACCCTTCCCCCGCCTTAGAACTATTAATTCTCATTGACATTCTACAACAGTTTATTCAACAACGACTTGGTCTACTAACAAACAGTTGTAGTATCATACTCAGTGCCAAGCACTTGTGTGGTACTGTGAAGGGCATGGTGGAGAAAATTCTGTCTGTGTTCCTGGGCAGGAATGGTAAACATGTGTACACATAATTATTATACAAGGGAGAGGATACAAAATTCAAACTTAAGGCTATACTGTTTGGTGCTCTGAGATCCAAGAGGAAGAAACAGTTCTACCTGAAGTGGTCACGGAGGACTACCTAGGAGAAGCACATTAGCAAATGTAGAGGAGGGGGTAGCCATGAAGAATATATAGACTGGAAAGTAAAGCATCATCTAAGCAGTTATAACGAGGCCTCTCTTCTTGTCATCACAGAGGACACAATATATGAAAGCCTGTCAAGCCCTTTTAGCACAGACCCTGGGAACTGTTGCTATTTTAGAAGTTTGTGGCACATTTGAATGGAATAAAACAAAGCGTTCCATGTTTTGGGGAAAAATCTTTGTCTTTCTCTCCAACAATTCATTCTACTTGCTAAGCCAGGCTTCTCTGAGGTCACCAGGAGGTCATGAAGGATATATGGATATGACTAAAGTCATTACATTACCCATTAGTCATGGGTTACAGTGTTGTTCAAATGAGAGAAACAGCTGGAAATGGTACAGGAACACAACTTGGGCAATGTCTACCTAAGATGGATATTTCTAGCTGTCATAGAGGCTCTGGCCCTATATACATCTCCTTTCTGTGTTGCTGAGCTAACTGGTTCAGTGTTTTAAAGAAGTGGAAAGTGGAAGCTTAGTTATATGTTATTCTCCCTGAGATAAGTTCCTTCCTTCTTTTTACCACCTTGCAGCAGCAAAGCGGGATGTGAGCTAGTCCTTGGTGCTCAACGCTTTGGTCTTCATTTCGTGTGGCTCACTGACAACTCATTTCCTCCTCAGACAGCTCTGTCCTGTCCTGCTCATGGGTTCAGACCCACCCAGAGGCAGCTGGAGAGGATTTCCTATGATCACCAAAGCTTCTCTGTCCCCATTAGCAGCAGTAGCTGTCTGCTGGGACTTGCGATTATGATGGCATTGGTGTGACCAGCTCCCCCAATTTCCTAACCAACGGGGGTTTGACAGCAAAGAGCAGGGTAGCAGGGCTCCAGTTGGTATCAAAACCGAAGTCCAAATCACCTCGCAAGGAAACACAGTGAGATTAGATCCCAAGTTTTGTAAGAATATTAAACACACGATACACATGTATCAGCTGTGGCAAAGCCTGGTGTTTTAACATGGTAAAATATTTTTTTTTCCCCTTCGAGGGGGATTGTTACTTTCAGGCTTATATTCCCATTATTTCAGTAAAGAGAAAGGACAAGTTAATAATTGGTTGGCCTAAAAGACTGGCGAGAATATTTGAGTCATAAAGTATTAGCCAAGCATCTTTTTGGACATTCTAAAATAAACTGTGTAGAGAACTAAGCATTTCATGCCAGGACAAAACTAAAAAGCTCTTCTTAGAGGTTTCCCCCACCCCTTTTCTGGACACAGTCTTATTGGTTGATAGCACCAAGCGTTTGGCTGTGCTGCAAGGAATCACTCAGCTGTGGCTGATTACTGCTATAATTTTTTCCCTTGTTCAGAAAATCTTGTCATAAATATGTTTCCAAGACAGCAAGAGAGAAAAGGTTTTTTTTTATTTTTTTATTTTTTTTATCTTGTGTTTTAGGGGAAGCCATTATTGGAAATAATAGTGCTAGGGTAATAGACCAGGGCTGAGAGAAAGGGGAGAAATTTAGAAGTGTTGTAAAAAACAACTATTCCCATAAGAGACTCTTAAAAACTGAGAACAAACTGAGAGCTGATGGGGGGTGGGAGGGAGGGGAGGGTGGGTGATGGGCACTCAGGAGGGCACCTGTTGGGATGAGCACTGGGTGTTGTATGGAAACCAATTTGACAATAAATTTCATATTAAAAAAACCCAACTATTCCCATCCCTGGAATTGTGGGTGAGATGGGGAGAGGTGGCCTCTAGCCTTCGCTCTGCCATAGATGATGTGACTCAAGACCATTCATTCATTCATTCATTCATTCAGCACTTATGGAGCACTCACTCTGTCTGACACTGTCCAGCACTGGGGACATTGGGGACATGAAGAGCAGATAAAGAACCTCTTCTCAAATCACACTACTTCTCTGAATACTATTTCTTTATGTTTGCAATGTGAGGGATGCACTAGAATGATCTCTCAAGCTCCTCTATCTCTAGGTCACGAATCTGTACTTCTCTGTGGGAACACAATGCACCCAGAAGAACACTAATAAGAAAACTGGTATCTAGTATTTCATGCCGGACATTGTGCTAACTGACCACTTTTACATACACATTACCCCATTTTGTTTTCCCAAGTATCTCCTAAAACAGATGTTATTAATGATTATAATTAATGAACCATTACATTATCAATTACCATTATTATATCAATATTAATTAGAATTATTAATAATATACCCATATGATAATGCCCACTTTACAGATGGGAAGACTAGGTGTCAGAGAGGTTGAGTTGCCTTGTGTTACAAGTGACAAAGAAACAGAGCCGGATTCCAACCCAGCTCTGCTGATTCTAAGCCCAACATTCTTCCCTCCTCTGATCTCCAGATTTTTAATGTTCATTCATCTCCCCTGGACCTTTCTCTGGGAATACTTATGGAAACTTATTCAAGAATCCATGACAGTATAATACAAAATATCTCACTCTTGCCTTATGGGTCTTCCATTAGCTTTCCCTCCCTCCTTACCTTTTCCTATTCATCCCAGGGGTGACCTTGCCACTTCAACCAAGTCCAGTGCTCCCCCTGCTTTCCTTTCACTTTTGTGCTTTACCTTCGACTTGGAATTGTTTTTGGTTTTGTCTGTAGCCAAATTCTGTACTCTTTCCTAGACGTTATTTGTCTTACTCCTAAATTTAATTCATTTAGCCACAGATAGTTGTCCAACACAGTAAGAAGTTAAAAAAGAGTGTAAGATCATCTCCTTGGGGGAATTAAGACACGCAGGTTATAGGAAAGAGTTATGGCTAAAATAAAGAGTTTTAGGCTTATAAGGGAAAGAGAAGAAAAGTAGCTGGAGTCATTGGAACTTGAGGCATAGTTAAGGCTTGAATAGACGAAAAGAGAAAGAGGCAAAGGGAGGTACAAGGTCAGACAAAGAACAGAGAGGTCCACTGAGTGCTGGAGAAGTAAGATGTCTTTCTGGCTGGAGCAGCTAGGTCTAAAGAACTATGGCATGTGGGGTGGGACAGTTGAAATGGATGTTATTGTTGAAGAATGTTCATCAGAAGGAACATTGGATTAAGAGTTTGAACATCTGTGTTCTTGTTCTGTCAATTTGTAATCTGGGGAAAACGGATCAAGGAACCTGATACTTTGTTTCCTTATCTCCTGGAGGCTACCTCAGTCTATAAGAGAAGTCCAAGATCCTTATGATAGCCTGTCTCTTCTGCTATTCCCACCTCCAGGCATTTTGTAATATGTCATCACATGTGAGGAGTCACTTATGAGCTGTGACTTCCATAACATGGTACAATCACATTCACTCTATGAGAACTCTAACAGGGCTGAAAACACTTTCTCACACAGCTACACAAGTTAAATAATACTCATTCACATGCATTTCAAAATGGAATGTTTCCCCTCCTAATTTAGTTATTAAACTTTAAGAAACTGAAATTCCTTTATTAAGTATTTTGGATCAGAACTTTAAGGGCTTGAGGGTTTCTGTTTTAACTTAGCAATGTGAAGCAACAATAAAATCTTAAAGCTTTCTTTTTAGTTATGCCTCGTTCAGGCACTTAGTGGTGCCAGATAGGGTGGATAATCTCAAAGATGCTGATATGGATAAAAATGTGGCCATGCATTGTGCCTGCGTGGCTCAGTTGGTTGAGCATCTGACTCTTGATTTTGGCTCAGGTCATGATCTCACAGTTTGTGAGTTCAAGCCCCATGTCGGCTCTGCACTGACAGCCCAGAGTCTGCTTGGGATTCTCTCTCTCTGCCCCTCCCTAACGTGTGCACTCTCTCTCAAAATAAATAAATAAAAACTTAAAAAAAAGAAAAACATGGGAAAATGAAAAATAATGTTGGCAAAGATGTGGAGAAGTGGGAACACTATTAGATTGCTGGTTGAAACGTAAAATGGTGCAATCACTGTAAAAAACATTTTGGTGGTTCCTTAAAACAGTTAAACAGAATTACCATAGGGTCCAGCAATTCCACTCCTACATATATACCCAAAAGAATTGAAAACTGGTACTCAAACAAATAGGTGCACATATATGTTCATAGCAGCACTGTTCAAAATATCCAAAAGATGGAAACAGCTCAAATATCCATCAATAGATGGATGGATGAACAAAATGCCGTATATTCATTCAATAGAATATTATTCAGCCATAAAAATGAATAAGGTACTGATACATGCTACACCATGGATGAACCTCAAAAACATTATGCTAAGTGAAAGAGAGAAGACACAAAAGGCCATATACTATATGATTCTACTTCTGTGAAATATTTAGAATAGGTAAATCCACAGAGACAGAACCCAGATTAATGATTGCTGGGGGCTAGGAGAAGGGGAGTATAAGGAGCAACTGCTTAATAGATTCAGTTTCCTTTTAGGGTGATAAAAATATTTTGGAACCATATAGAGGTTGTGGTTGCATAAGATCATGAATGGTTAAGGGCCCATTTAAGTGATTAATTTTACGTTATGTGAATTTTGCCTCAATAAAACAATTAAACAATAAGTTAACTAGACCTATTGTGATGATCATTGCATAATATACATATAAGAAATTAAATAGTAAAGAAATCAAGACTAGATTCTTTACTTCTTATGTCTGTCATATTTTATGGTTCCAATTTTAAAATATAGTAGCAACATCATGACATACCTTTGCTTACGACTTCATTCGGGTTTTATTAGCTGCCATGCTAATGAGTTCTACCATCATTTTCACCTACTTTGTACGATTCAGATTTCAGTCCAAGGCTTCAGGAACATTGCAAACAGCTGCACTGGAATTATGCATCTGACCATCAACGACATGCCAACTCTGACGGACAACTGCATAAAAGTAGGTAGTTGCAAAGTACATTTTCTTCTCAGTCCCAATTAATGCACACATTTTCTAGTGGCCTGAATTGTTGAGAAATATGAATGGGATTTTCAAGTTAGCTGTTTTTAGAGTAAGAAAATCATCTTAAAATTTATACACGCACATACAGTTGAACATTTGAATCCATACATGCCCTAATACACTTTGTTTCACAATT